>NC_088709.1:75163337-75491737 GCF_963576615.1 Watersipora subatra | reverse complement strand
GCTGAAAAAATGTTATTTTAACTCTAAAAAAATCAAAGTTGACCGTTTCTTGAATTTTTTTGTCACAATTAAGTTGATGTTGTGAGAAATAATTTTTTTAACAAAAAACAGGCCAATAAAAAGCTAATTATTATATTCATTGCAGCTTGCATCTGTTAGAACTGTCTGCTTTCTACAGATTTATTAGAAATTCTTTCAATACTGATGATGCTCTCATGTAAGTTAATAGCTAGCTATTTATTGCAAAAGGCTGACAAAATTATTATTCAACAATTATGTCTCTAAAGCCTGTAAAACTTAAATATTCTAATTTTTTAATTTAACCTTTTGTCATAACTTAAGTTAAGTGTAAGTACATATAAAAGGTAAGTGATAATCAATATTAAGGGAGGTTTGAGAGTGATTGCGAGATTAATGATATATCTATATATAGTATATATAGATATATAATAATATATATAGATATATAATAGTATAGGCCTATATAAATATATAACAATATATAGATATATAATAGTATGTATAGATATATTGTAATATTTATAGATGTATTATAATATATATAGACTAGATAGTAAAAAAGCAAACAATAAACCGCCTCATTGTTATTTCATCACAACATTCTGTTATTTTATAGAGTAATTATGTTTTTCTCAGAGTGTTGAAATACTGGTAGTTTGCCATTCAAGCAAAGAAAAAAATAATAATCTATAATAGTAAATCATACTTTTTCATTGCTTGTTTCCTGGTCTGCGTAAATACTATACATTCCACACTCTCTAGCTGATTTTATCCAAACTTCACACACATCTGCTCCTTGCCCTCATCCCTTCACACTCATCTGCTGTCTGCCCTCAGCCCATCACACGCATCTGCTCTCTGCCCTCAGCCCTTCACACGCATCTGCTCCCTGCCCTCAGCCCTTCACACGCATCTACTCCCTGCCCTCAGCCCTTCACACGCATCTGCTCCATGCCCTCAGCCTTTCACACGCATCCGCTCCATGCCCTCAGCCCTTCACACGCATCTGCTCCATGCCCTCAGCCCTTCACACACATTTGCTCCATGCCCTCAGCCCTTCACACGCATCTGCTCCCTGCCCTCAGCCCTTCACACGCATCCACTCCGTGCCCTCAGCCCTTCACACGCATCCGCTCCCTGCCCTCAGCCCTTCACACGCATCTACTCCGTGCCCTCAGCCAGGTCACTAAAAATATTTGGTTTCAATACTCCGTCTGGTTCCTAAAAACCAGTCTTACCTATGTACACCCCACTCGCTGTTCTGATTGAAGATGAAAGAATTTCCAGGCATCGACAAGCTTCTGTAATGGCTTCATTAACTGCCAGTGTATGTTAATAGACAGTCTGTAATCTACAGAGTAAGAAACTTCTCTCTGACGATTTTAGACTATATGCGTCCTACAATTGTGGAACTCAATAAATTGTCTAAGAACAGTTATGTAATGTAGTAGTATTACAACAAATATATGTACGCATTTATTTATATCACTCTTTATAATAAAATCATTTTGTGCAGGATCTGTGAATAAAAACTGTAAAAATTGTAGATCTGTAAACTTGTAGGTCTATATAAGTAATAACAGATTTAATAATAATATGTAAAATAAAGTTTGTTTTAAGGAAACAGAATAGAGACTAAAATAATTAATTTCTGTTTGATCAGACACATGAGCTGTAAAACTTGAGTTTACTGTTTAAAAGGTCAAATGAGGGGCAGTGCCTTGGCAGCAAGCCTTATGACAACCTGAGGCAGCATAATCACTTAATGCCACTCAGACATTTCTAAAACATTTTAAGATATGAAAGAAAAACAAACAGCTGTCAAGTGAAATACATTTTGTTATTGTAATGAAACTAGCCACTTCATTGTTGATCACTTGGAATCAGACAATGGTACTTCCTAAGTCTATTTTGTTACTTGGCAACATGTAAACTAATCAGCGTTTCACAGTTTTAATTGTTTACATGGATGGTCGGCTTTTAAGGTCCTAAAGCTTAATATGCCTTTGATTATAGTTAGTTTCTCTCTCGGCCTATGAAAATAGTCGAAAAAGTCTTTTGTCAGGATTTTAAAAGCTTTTGAAATAGTTTAAATTAATATTTTTATTGTACAAGTTTCAATGAGAATTCAATGTTGTCGTATTAAAACATTTCTGTTAGTAAAAGGTATCAACGAAAGTAGAGAAGTAAAGCCGCGTCTCTGCCAAAAATTGTGAGTCATAATAAGCGGAAAACAAGGTAGTTAGCCCAAAGCTGTCCTTGTCTGGTTGGACAAAAGTTACATGTAGTTTCCACCATCATTAAATTGCATCAACAGCCAAACCAAATTTATATTGATAAATTTCATCTTCACCAAATTCATCTTTTATCATCCAAAGCATCATCTAAAAAGTTTGTTTGAAAATATTTTACAAAAACTTAGATGATAATTTTTTTAACTCGTTAGAAGGTAAAGAGCAAACTGATGGCTGCCATCATTATCAGATGGCACTGGTGATGATAGCTTAGGTCTGGGCTGACTGAATAGAAATATATCCTAACAGTTCCTGTTCTACATTGTCCTGTCACTTATGCACACACTCTCAACCAGCTATCGAGTCCACCCTCACACCAGTTATCAAGTTCACTCTAAACCAGTGATCGAACCCACCCTCACACCAGCTTTCAAGTTCACCCTCAACCAGTTATTGAGTTCACTCTCATACCAGCTATTGAGTTCACCCTCTCACTAGCTATTGAGTTCACCCTAACACCAGTTATTGAGTCCACCATCACGCAAATAATTGAGTCCACTTTTCTACCAATGATCTACATGTATGATCCACCCTCAAACTTGCATAGAAATAAATTTTTCGAATGTTGAGTTGTCAAAACTAGTTTTGGATTTACTTCCCTTGGCATTTTTTATGTACGATGGTGCATTCAAATGCTGCTGACTTCATATTTTACATTTGCTGCCTAGATATAGTAATAGCTTAAAAATGGGCAGTTTTCACATATTTTGTGCTGCAAAAAGTATGCATGTGTCGTGTGTCATGTGTCAAAACGAATGCATGTGTCATGTGTCAAAAAGTATGCATGTGTCATGTGTCAAAAAGTATGTGCCATCATATAATACTTGAATGAGTTTATAGAAAAGAAAGAATTAAACTAATAATAAGCTTTCTTGACCTTCTCTCTCTCTCTCTCTGAGTAGCATGTCCTGTGAGGTTGTAGGCGATCATGGTTCTCTCCACTCTCTGTAACCATGACTGCTCTTGGCAGTTTTCAACAGAGGTTTGCCATTGCCTTCTGTTGAGTGTATATATTGAGACACATATCTAGCTCGCTGGCGGTTGGCTCTCAGAGAAATTACTCCGCTCTTTGTCAGGTTTTGTTTCTAGTTTTGCGGAGTTGCTAGTCACCCTCTTAGTCTATGTTGGAACACAGATGGGGGAACCGGTTTAGTTGCCGATGACCCAACCAGATTCGGCTCAGAAGCAATTTTGGTTGGGTAGATGCCCTTTTTTAACACCACCAATAGTTCTTATGTGACTCAAACCACTGACCTATAGATCTTAAGTCAGCGCTGTAACCTCTGACCCACAGCTGCTCCTATCTGGCCACCGGCAGCCAGGTAGGACCTTGACCAACCTTGACCTTAACACTATCATAATAACAATATTATTTTGCTTGTATTGACAAACAGCAGCCCATAATAGACTTCACTCCCTAAGCAATGTGGTCTTGAACAATTCGGTCCTATAACAACGCATGCATCCTTATAAGAGCCATAAAACACATCTTACGTTACCTTATACAAACTTGTAAAAGGTTTTTGGATAAAAAAAACAAACCACGCAAATATATCATAAACTAGCTTCTTATAGACACATTCACCTCCCTCTCACGACGCCCCCATCATATTCTTTGGCTATTTATAGATTAACAATTGGGTTGTTGACAATGCAACTGCCCAGTCTCTCGGGCTGTTCGCATAATTGAGTCTGACATGGCGTGCATAAAACATGCTAGTGTATAAATCTCCTCACGTTTCTGCTGTCTTGCAGACTCTAAGAGAAAACGGGCATCTGCTCAGCTCTGTCACATCTACGACACTGGTATGACATACTCATATCTTCTTATCCGCTATTTCTATTATTCTAATAATAATTATAAGGAATGTTAAACAATATTATAATAGTCTTATATTATTATGAAGCAAGGAGTATGATATCATCAACTCTGATATTGTATGGTTATAATTCAGTACATGATTTGTTATATAATTATTTGCATACTATAGATAGTGTGTCTATCAAACCGTTGAGGGTAATGTAGGTTTCTCCAAGTTAGCTGAAAAAGACCAACCAAATACAACTTGTGGCTGGAAACCTACAAGTTGTATTTGTGTTTGTAAACACGTACATTTTGTTAGTCAGCTTCACCTATTTGCATTGCCTTACAATTTACTGCATACAACTTTTAAACTCATCTATATTACCTAAAATGTTTTGAATTGTTTAATTTTATGTTAAGAGTAAAATATGGTAGTCATTTTCAGAAAGGGGTTGTCTCAAATACTTGCTGCAACATATAGCAAGGAAACATGGTTTTCACGCAAGCATTTTTGCCAGCATATAGAAATTATTATAGTAGTTAGTCGCAATAGTAGTTAGTCGCAATAGTAGTTAGTCGCAATAGTTGTTAGTCGCAATAGTTGTTAGTCGCAATAGTTGTTAGTCACAATAGTTGTTAGTCACAATAGTTGTTAGTCACAATAGTTGTTAGTCACAATAGTTGTTAGTCACAATAGTTGTTAGTCACAATAGTTGTTAGTCACAATAGTTGTTAGTCACAATAGAGCCTTTAGGTTATTGTTTGCTAATTAGAATTTGCTGATGCTACAAGTTTTGTTAGAGAACAAAAAAAACTATAATATTAATTTTTCTGCTCAAAGGTAATTTAACAGTTTTATGTAACAATCACATTTTACATTTTACATAAAATGTACCAACTGAGACAGTTACATCTATTACAATATTTTTGTGGTTATTCTGAGTTTTGGTTAATAATTACTGGTAAATTTTTATTTTTAGGGATTCAAAGACGATGTAATATGAAAACGGTCTTAACAGCTTCAAAAACTATCATTTTCTGCCGCAAAATCTTTATAACTGCTGAGTTTTACAAATATGAGTATGTAAAATATAATACGTTTTGAATAAGTAATAACAATAAAAATAATAAATATGACTCAAAAGCTACTAATTTACTAATAAATTTTGTTGATAAAGACAATTTATTCGTCGGGCCTATACCTTTTAATCGAAAATAAATTGCGAAATTTAAAATGAACTGTATATTTTTATTATGTAATGCATATGGTAAATAGATAAAATGCAAACTACAGACCACGCTGTTTGATTAAAATAATATTTTTGCTTTAAGGTTTGTCAATTCATTTTTATTATAATGTTAAGTTATATGTTTTATTATAAGGTTATTTTATTTAATGTACAAAATAGCCAGACAGAAAAGAGTGATTTGCTTTTTAATAAAGTATTTATCTAGAAATAAAATGTAGTTATTTAAGAACGACCTTAGTAAAGTACGCTTGTGGTATGTAAGTGCAATGAATGATAAGATGACGCGACGGGATGCCGAGTACACACATTATATTAATTACATTTATATTGTTATAATCACCCACAACTAACACTGTCTTTTGCTCACCGACTTTCAGTATATAATAGTATTGCTATTATATTTAGAATCGGAGAATGTTTAGAATCGGTTTCAATCCGCTTTATAATAAATAATTAAAACACGTATAAATAATAATAAATGCTTTTACTGGTTAAAATAAACCTTATAATATGTTGTAAGAAACCTTTCACTCTAGTCGGTTATCATACATACACTCCATCTGTCAGTTAGTCAGTCAGATTAGTAAACACCCTAAACATCAGAGTATGAAGCGGCAAAGAGCCACTTCGTTGGAAAGCTGTGACTGATCACTAGAATTAAAATGAGATAGACTAGGTGTTTACCTAGTGTAGGTGGGGATTTCTGAATGTATCAATAACTTTGCTGTAAGAAGACAAAGGCTATGCAATTAACTCTAACATCTCATTGACTGCAATTAACTCTAACATCAAGACTTCATAGCATCAAGCTGCATATGAATTACATGTAATTGTACGTGAATGGAATACATTCTGTTTATAAAAGTTCACTTAATGTTCACCTAGGCATCTCTAACAGGTTATCAGAAACAGATCAGAGTACTTTAGAGCTGATAATACGGTGTAAGATATCTGACCAGCAAATGAACAAAATTTTTAAATTCTCTTCACATTTAACAACCATAGGTTTTTGTTCAGCTCTCAAATAAGAAGAGAGGTATTATAAACAGCTTTCTATTACAATAGACGTCGGCATCAGTGAGGGCATGATGGAGAATGAGCTCATATGCATCAATGTTGGTGGAAGAGAGTTCTGGACTTATACGAGTACATTAGAGAAGCTGCCAGGCACAACTCTGTCACAAATAGCCGCACTCCGCAAGTCTCATCACACTTATATCTCCCATAAAGACTGCTACTTTTATGATAGGAGTCCAGAAGCTTTCAGATCCATACTAGAGTACTACAGGTAAGTTAATGTCAGTCATCACTACAGGTGAGAGTTACTGTCAGTCAGTACCACAGGTGAGTTACTGTTGGTCAGTACTACAGGTGAGTTACTGTCGGTCAGTACCACAGGTGAGTTACTGTCAGTCAGTAATACAGGAGAGTTACTGTCTGTCAGTACTACAGGTGAGTTACTGTCTGTCAGTACTACAGGAGAGTTACTGTTAGTACTACAAGTGAGTTACTGTTAGTCAGTACTACAAGTGAGTTACTGTTAGTCAGTACTACAAGTGAGTTACTGTCTGTCAGTACTACAAGTGAGTTACTGTCTGTCAGTACTACAGGTGAGTTACTGTCTGTCAATACTTAATGGTAGTTGCTGTCTGCCAAAAAGGCTACTTCAGGTATTATGTTATAAATAATTTAGTTGCTACTTTAATATTATAGTATGTTTTACTATATTATAGTATATTATAGTATATTATAGTATATTATAGTATATTATAGTATAATATAGTATATTATAGTATATTATAGTATATTATAGTATATTATAGTATAATATAGTATATTATAGTATATTATAGTATATTATAGTATATTATAGTATAATATAGTGCTAAAATACTTTAATATCTGTAATGTGAAACAAACTGGTGAAATGTATTGTATATAATAACTACAGCCAAACCTCTCCTTAGCATAAATGTATGAACTGTTTAATACTTGCAAACTTCTATTTAGGGTGACCTCTTCATACGTGTACAAACTGTTTGGTACAGTCAAACCTCTACTTAGGGTGACCTCTTCATACGTGTACAAATTGTTTGGTTCAATCAAACCTCTACTTAGGGTTACCTCTTCATACATGTACAAACTGTTCGGTACAGTCAAACATCTACTTAGGGTTACCTCTTCATACATGTACAAACTGTTTGGTACAGTCAAACCTCTACTTAGGATTGCCTTAATGTACATGTATTAACCATTTAGTACTTTCAAACCTTTTCTTAAGATTGTCTCAACACCCATGTATGAACTGTTTGACATACGGTCTTGAAGATCGTAAGCAAAAAAAAATCGATAATAAAAGTGTAGAGACCATAAATGAAAAGAGAAAGAAACGTATTTATTTATAATATAAAAATGCGGTATAAGTGAAGGTATTGATGCTCTGTCCGTTTCCTACATAGCCAATGCTGTGCTATTTGCATGCCTTTAATGCAAAGTTAGTATAACAACCATTTTTATTGGTTATTTCTTTACCAATTTAATTTGGTAAATTTTTTATACAATAAATTTGTTTCATTGTTGCTACATAAACTCCTCTGCAGTATTTATCAAAAGCTTTTTTGTAGTACTCTCTCACTATCTCTCTCTTTTACTCAACTACCTACCCACTCACCAACTCAGCTACTCATCCACGGACTGACTCACTTACCCGCCCACTCATGGGCTACTGCTTAATAGGAAAACAACAACAAAATGAAATAATGTTCAATATTCTTTTACCTTTGAACGTGACTAATAGTAGAAATGTAAAAAGATTATCTTACAATTAAATATCTTACAATCTGCTATTCATATTTGAACCAAAGAATAAGGGCATCACCTGACCAAACGTATCAAAACAAACTCGCTGCATCATTTTGAAGATACCACATGGTACTCCATGATACATGGTACTCCATGATACATGGTACTCCATGACGCATGGTACTCCATGACGCATGGTACTCCATGACGCATGGTACTCCATGACGAATGGTACTCCATGACGCATGGTACTCCATGACGCATGCTACTCCATGACGCATGGTACTCCATGACGCATGGTACTCCATGACGCATGGTACTCCATGACGCATGGTACTCCATGACGCATGGTACTCCATGACGCATGGTACTCCATGACGCATGGTACTCCATGACACCTGGTACTCCATGACGCATGGTACTCCATGACACATGGTACTCCATGACACATGGTACTCCATGACGCATGGTACTTCATGACACATGGTACTCCATGACGCATGGTACTCCATGACACATGGTACTCCATGATGCATTGTACTCCATGACACATGATACTCTATGACGCATGGTACTCCATGACACATGGTACTCCATGACGCATGGTACTCCATGACACAAGATACTCTATGACGCATGGTACACCATGACACATGGTTCTCCATGACGCACGGTACTCCATGACGCAGGGTACTCTATGACACATGGTACTCTATGACACATGGTACTCTATGACACATAGTACTCTATGACGAATGGTACTCCATGACGAATGGTACTCCATGAAATATGGTACACTATATAAATATGGTACACCAGGAAATTTGGTACATCATGACATATGGTAGACATGACACATGGTAAGCATAAAACGTGGCACTGTTTGAGACATGGTAGAAATGACATGCGATACTTCATGACACATCGTAGTTTGGTTCAGCCAGGTGCAACTAAAGCTCGTGTCCCATTGGTCAACATATTATTAACGAATTCAATATTCACTTTATTCTTTACTAATGATCTGCTCAAGTATGGTTCATAGTGCAACACGTAGAAGACTATAAAATAGGATATAGAAGAAATGAGGTGAATTTTTAGATTTCGATTCTGATTCATTTGGTTCAAACTTTATAAACTTTGATTTCTTCAGCTGAGATATGCCAGCTTCATAACTTGCGGTGCAGTTGCCACGTAACGACGAGTCAACTGGGTGTTGTACCTAGTACCTCATACCAGCCTATTTTCTCTTAGCAATGCCATTAGTAACTAAAAGGTTTTTTGAATATAATCAATTTTGTAATAGAAGTATTGAAAACAATACAAGTTCAATGTACCTATTGGCTTTGTTCGGGGCAAAATAATGACAAAAGTATGTTGAGGATTACATCGAAACCTAAAATCCAGCAGGATTCTATGCATATTCAAGATCTCTGAATATCTGGCAACAATTGTAGTAGATAATTATAAAGAAGAGAATTATACCAAGGAACATATATTTGCTTAATTACAAAACTTTTGGCTGTATTTTGATTGATGTCGGTTATTGTTTCCAACCGAAACTCACGCTGAGTGGAAGAAACAGCTGATAGGTTTTATCTAAAGCTAATGAGATGAATGCATAAGTGTAGTAGAGTCAGTGCTTGCTGTCTGCTGACCTTTTTAGAAGTCATCATTTTTATCAAACTTCCTCATCAACAGTTATTAATATTACATCACTGTCCAAAAGACTTTCAGCTGGCCTCTTGTTTCTTGACTCATGAATACAACATGACATTAAAGCTTTAGAGTGCCGTTATATTTACTGTCTATATTCACGCACAACTTCCAACTGAGCATTTGATTGACCCCAGGGCTAATAAATCGTTTAATGTTTGTGATATTTTTAGAACGGATGAATTACACGTAGCTGAGTACGTTTGCGGAAACGCCATGAAACAGGTGAGTAGGTGGTTGCATATACTGTACACAGCTGTACAGCATATACGTACAGCATATACATTGTACAGTACATGTACACAGCATATACTGTACAAGCTGTGTATAATTTTTAAAGAAACAACAACCCAAATGTCCAAAAATAACCAAAAATGCTACTAAAACGATGAAATGTGGGTTTACAAAGCAACTGGGAGAACGCAAAGGTTGAAAAACAATCTGGAAGACATGTTGGGCAAAATAAGCCAGCGTGGAAAACTAGAGATAAAAAATTGGGTAGAGGTGGTTGGGAGGTGATGTGGAGGGTCAGGGCTTAAAAAGTAAATATCAAAATAGCTAGAGAATATCACCATAAACAATGATTGGGGAAAATCACAGATTATAAGATAATATTATGTTCAGCAAAGTTGAAATTAGCCATAAAAGGCACAGATAAAAGAAACTGGGAAAATCAGAAAGTTTTTCGTCAGATAAACTGTCCAAATGTATCGTAACCAGTAATGGCACCCACTTTGTATCATGACTGACCATGAGTAGTCTTCAGGAGTACTTTGCTCCAGTGAACAAACATTAAAAATCCATAAAGGAAGCATCTCTATGCTCTGTTGCACAATCACGGTGTTAAAGCAGATTTTTATTTCCTAAGGAAGATTATGGTGAGAAATTTATGACGTATTTCCAGTAGTAGAGGTGGCACAACTTAAAAGGCAATATTGATTACATAATTATGCAAATTAAATAAAAATAATAGAAAAAAAGATTTAATTTAGATGTACCGGTACTAGTTTCATCAGAGACAAGGCAGCTGTTCAACTCTAATGATTTAACTAAATCAGTTAGCTCTATTAGGCAAGCAGCACCAGTGGCAGCAGTAACGGCAGCGTAACTCAACAATTACAACATAATGTAATTAGTTTTTTACAGAATGACACCCTTTTTGCTGTTTATTGACATGCATCACCTTCTTAAAGTCTGTTATAATTTCATCATCTGCAGCAGCTATGCATGATGGCAGCTAAACATGTCAGTTACTAAACATGGCAGCTAAACGTGACAGCTAAACGTGACAGCTAAGCGTGACAGTGAAATGTGAAAACTAAGCATGGCAGCTAAACATGGCATCAGATAAATTTAGCATTTCAATTCATCAAATCTGTGTCTCAGTTTTTCCATTCTTGTGACGAACTGCAACAGTTGCCTGTGTTCCCGAAGTATTGGAAAGTATTAAAAAGATATAAGTTATTAAAGCTATTATGGTTTTAAAAACTGGAAAACATAGGCTAATTAAATTCAACTTTCCAGTCGGGTCTGTTTAAGCCTTTGGCTAAGAGATAATTTTACAAAAAAGTGTCGTTAATCGAACGCTGGGTCATAAAAAAGAAGTCATTCACAAAGATCAGAGTCTACATTATATCAGAATGCAGGCTCTGGTTGAAAGTTGATAAACCTTTCCATGAAATTATAAAAAGACTTTTGAATATCAATTTACGATTAAAATGGACGCCCATGTTTGAAACTAGATAACTGTATAAGAACTAACCAGATTTTTCAGACCCTGTTAACCATGGCGAGTGAATGATACAAATGTATTAGCCATGGTTCTTAGGATCTAGCTTTAATCAATGGGTTTTATCTTATGCGGCCCTTTATTGATATAGCTTAGCGAAGTACTTTAAAAGCAAGAGAGAATAGGAAGCTCTCCATTAAGCTGATGGATTGTGGAACCTGTAGACACCTGTCACAATATAATCAGCAGAGCTGGTCAAGTCAACAAACCTTGATTAGGGACACATATAGACCAGATGACCGACTATATCATCCATAGTTGATATTGTTTATACTGGATAATCACTCTATTAGCAGTAAAATCAATTTTCTTCTAATAGATGAACACTTAACTTTGCTGCAGGAACTAGAGTTCTGGGGTCTGAGCGAAGCCGAGATAGAGCCCTGCTGTTGGGGCAGCTATGCAAAGTATCACAGCCACAAGGAAACGTTGGCCAATCTCGAGTCAGCGTTTGGTGGAGAAGAAGAGTATAATTTTATAGAAGAGACAAAAACACTGAAAAATACGGGCACTCGCTGGCAGCAGTTCAAAAGAAAAGCGTGGATGGCTCTCGAGTTTCCTTCAGAGACAAACACAGGGAAAGTATGACACATACCTGCTTTCTTTTATATGCATAAGAAGTTTGAAACCTAGTCGACAGGTGTAATAAGTTTTACTTCAAATATCGTTTTTCAGAGGAAAAAACGCCAAAAAACGAAATAGAATTGTTACCGATGCGCTTGCGCAAAGCACAGATGAAATCGGATGGGTCAAGGTCAAAGATAACTTACCTTCAGTTTGCGGTCATAGAATTCATGAGTCAATCGCATTACACTGTTGAGTGTGGCAATGCTTTTATACGCTGGAAGCATAATAAAAAGTCTATCAACATTGAAAACTAAAAACTTGCTAAGAAATGTATAAAATTTCTTAAAAAACTTTCATAAATCAATGAGACAGCGATAAATCTGTTTTGGTGATTCATTTAATAAATATGACTGATGCTGAGAGCATTTTCTTCATAGACGGCTGCCTACATTTATACTTCTCTGAATAACTTTTTATCAGCATTAGTAATTAATAACAAAATGATGTTTTTCATTAATTGCTAAAAAAAAGAGTAAAGAGAAATCAAGAATTATTGAGGGAGTTGAACAAAAGTGTTTTAAATGTTGGCTAATAGTATTGGGGAGGAGTCGGGATAGTGGATTGTAGGTTGTGAAAACAGAAGGTTTATAAACTGGAACATACGGTGATGGATGTAGTATGTTGGTGTCACGGGATAGAAAATGATGTTTGTCATATGTGTGGAAGAATAAATAGAAATACTCTGAGCATAGTTTCATTGAATTGAGAAACCTGCAACACCAATGCTGACACAACCGAGTTTGGGATAAGGCAATATGTTCAAAGATTTTATAATGTGATTAGTAGAATCATAGTGAGCTGGAATAAGTGATGGAAGTACACAACTCTTTGTATAGAGTTCTGTAAGACAAATAGTTTTTACTACTGTCGATATGGTGAGGCGGGAAATATACATGTACATCAACGCCATTGACAAGATGATGACCCACAAATTGAAAATAAAACAACCGCTATCTTTTTGTATCTGAAATGTCTGCACTGTCTCAAAAAGAACATGTTTGATGAAAGCTTGCTGCAAGCATGATCAATATATTTGAACCATGTAAGATCATCGCTTTTGATGAAACCGAGTAGTCTTGTTGATCTCCTCTCTGACAGAATTTTATCTCCACATTTGAATGGAAGGATGCTGTATTCATACACTTGAAGTCAGTCACATTTTATAATGTTTAGAATATTGTTCAAGACTAACATCGTTAACCTTGAGCCTTTAACCTTGAACCTTGAACCTTTAACCTTTAAAGTTTAACAGGCTGCTTGCTAATTTTTGAAATAGGAAGCAAGTTTTCACATTTCTGATGTGTCAGTTTTCATTTTGATTATTTTCGTAGAAACAAGAAAACGTAAAATATTATAATAACTATGTAATACATTTAAGAAATATCAAATATTGTTACTGTCTTTCATCAACTAGTCTCAGGATGAAGGTCGTTTTCTTAATAAATAATGTTCAGAGTTTTCCCAACCTTCGACCTATCAATTCTATAAAGAGTATCTATCAGTTCTATAAAGAGTATCTATCAGTTCTATAAAGAGTATCTATCAGTTCTATAAAGAGTATCTATCAGTTCTATAAAGAGTATCTATCAGTTCCATAAAGAGTATCTATCAGTTCTATAAAGAGTATCTATCAGTTCTATAAAGAGTATCTATCAGTTCTATAAAGAGTATCTATCAGTTCTATAAAGAGTATCTAACAGTTCCATAAAGAGTATCTATCAGTTCTATAAAGAGTATCTATCAGTTCTATAAAGAGTATCTATCAGTTCTATAAAGAGTATCTATCAATTCTATAAAAAGTATTTAAAAATATTAAAGTTCCACATAAAAGTATATCTGTTGCTGCTAGTGCAATCCCATAGAATGATCAAAATCCTGTTTCAACCAGATTTTTAGTCCACTGATTGTTATGTAACTATTAAGGTAGATCTGTGTTACAGTAAGTTAAAGTCATGTACTGTTTATAAGCTTGTTAGAATGCTGCAGTATAACTTTTAAACTTGTATAATTAGCGACATTTGAGTTTTATTTCATTTGACTGAGTCATTTTATTATGATTTGTTCAGCGTTCAAACTCTAAAAGGTCTCCATCTATACTTGATAGTTTGGAGATGAAAATTATGCCATGAAATTTTGTGAATTAACTTGCAATAAAATGGCACATTAGTTATCTATTTATATAAACAAGTGTATAAACTGCTCATGTTTGGTAGGATTAATTATGAACCAACCAATCGTGATGCCAGATTAATGCCTGGCGTAATCATTTCATTTCAAAAATTAATTATTAGCAAAATACACTGGTCATATCTTACCACTAATGGATGAGAAATATATGATCGCTGAGAGACACGTGTAATTTGACATTTGGTTGATAGACTGAGATTAATCACTTCAACATAGCGGATGGATTAGTAAGATTGGTATAGCATGTATAGCTTGTATAGCTTTCATAGCTTGTACAGCTTTCATATGTTGTATAGTAGCGCATAGATAGAACTTAGATAGCGCATACATAGAACTGATATTTTTTTCTGATATAAAGATTATAAATATTAAATTAGAAGGAAATAAAATCTATGGTGTAGCGGATACTCTGGACACTGAACAAGGATGCCATAACAATAAACATCTTTCACCTGATGCACACAATTCAGTATTGTAGCCAATAAATACCGTTACACCCTACACCTCAATCCAAATGAGACAGCTCTCTATGGAACTCAGTCTTGACTGTGAGAACTTTATTAGCCTATCTTAGACAGAGTTCTATAAAATACTTGAGCCACAAGAACGGCACGGCTGTTATGAGTTGCCCATTACATAGTTTTGTTCATTTAGTAGATAAAATTATCAGCTAATTAAATATCATATAATAAATGGTGCTTGTCATTGATCTCTATTACTGCTCATCTACAAGCATGACAAAAAAGTAAAACATGGTTCACGAGGAGATAACTCCTTATTAAAGTTAAATTGTCTGGTGGAATAAGCTATCCTGGTGAGGTAGCTGAGTAATAGTCAGAACGGGTGCGCAGACAGGAGTAGACAACTTCATAGTCTCTGTATGTGATTTTTATAGCATTGATGTGTATGCAAATGGTAAGCCTTTCAAATAATTGTTTGCTTGTAGAAAATCTTTGCAGGACCAAAAAGCAAGTAACATTTATATCTATGAACTCTGTATTTTCAGATTCTCATGGGCATATCTATGAGTTTTGTAATTATCTCCATCCTAGAGACGATACTGGAGTCGCACTACATGTTCAGAGTTGTTTACTATGACAAAGATAGAACGGCCAAAGCTCCGAACCCAGCAGATTATCTAACAAGTACAGATACGGATGCCAGCAACTGTTCCAATTCATCTCAGTATCCACATACAGAACCACATCCTGTGCTCAGCACTATTGATGACATCTGCCTTGTGAGTCAGCGATAAATCTCTGAATAACTAGTACTCTCACTACTCGTCTAAAGTCATACATGTAATGCTCACATCTCTATTAACTGTACAATTTAGAATGGTTAGTGAATATTCTCATAGTAGGTTTCCATAGACTACATCGGCTCATCTAGAACATGTCTCTTTGTTTTTATACTCAAGACTGAGTTCCATAGAAAGCTGTATCATTTTGATTGGGGTTTAGGGAGTGAGGGTATTTATTTATTGTCAGGTGAAGATGTTTATTGTTATAGCATCCTTGTTCAGTTTACAGAATATCTGCTGCACAATAGAGGTGCAAGATTAGGATTCCATCTTGCTTAGTGCATGTATTTATCATTTTATATCGGTATAAAACATCAGTTCTATGTAAGCTATGCGCTACTATACAACATATGAAAGCTGTACACGCTATACCTGCTATACATGCTATACATTTCATACAACTTATATATACCATACACATCATACACCCTATATGCGCTACACAGACTAAACATCCTATATATGCTATATAAACTATAAACCTATGCGTGAAATACGCACTATATACACAGTATATATATGCATATACATGTATATATATGTATATATATATGTATATAGCCACAGTTATACATTCTATGCATGCTATACAAACTATAAGACTATACATTCTATACATGTTATAGCATTGTTAGCATGCATAGTTTTATAGCTTGTATATGCTATACAAGCTATAAAACTATGCTTGCTAACCTTGCTATATATGCATTGTATACGATCTAAGCACAATACATATGGGTCACACGCTATAACCAGTAATAATACTAAGGAACAATCCTTAATTGACCATAAGTGCTCTTTTTCAGGCTTACTTCCTCCTGGAACTCATTATTCGACTAAGTTTCTGCCCAAACCTCTGCAAGTTTTTCAAGAGCCCTCTCAACCACATAGACATCTTTTGTGTAATACCACAGCTTATCTCCATCATAATCAAACACACGGTGAGTTGTCTTATCTCACCTCAACTCCACATATATTTTTGTCCAACTATATTATGCTGACCTTGACAATTGAGTCTGTGAAATACCTACAGTACATATAGTGCGGCTGATATTGAAAACATCATAAGATCTTAGCTGATTTGTTTATTATGCATAAAACTGAGGGCTGCCACATCCGCTACACCCTTATAAGGACCGAATAAACATACCCATGAAATGCATCTTTTTCGTTAACCAACACATTGGCCGCACATCAGCAATATTTTGTTGATGAGTCATTTCAAAACTAACATGTAGGTTATTTTGTCAGCAGAAATTAAACCGACAGATGTGTACTTGGCTGAAATAGTTGATTCTAACAATTAACTCCATTTGATATATTTTCAGCGCAAGATAGTTTCATTGAAGATTTATGTTCAGCTAATGATGACAACAATGGTTTATACGAGCAACTTGTATCAGAACAAAAATATTCTCACTTATAACAGAAATATTAAAACCAAGAGCGTAAGTTCGCACTGCCCGTGGAAACGTTAAGATAAATTTGAGCTTTTTCGTAGCTAAACTTTATGCCATGATCTCAAAGCATTCTTGTATTTGAACGTTTCTATAGTTAATGTGTAGCATTTTTCTCTGTAACAAAATATAGCGATGTAAATAGAAGCACAATCCTATCACAAGTTCTTGATATCCCACGGATAAACAAATACTGGTAAAAGAAAATCTAGCAAGGACATCACGCGTTCACACAACTGAGATCTATTCTCATTGGCCTCAGTAGCTGTACAGGTTAATGCTCTACTGTTCTCACTTCCCTCGCTCCATTACTATAACGGTGAACGGGGCAGATACAAGCAACCTAATCATATTCTCATTAGCCGAATATATAGACCGTGTTTAGACGGATTTAACTCTATTAATAAAAGAGCTGAGAGCTGCTTGAGTACTGACCCTGCAGCAGTTAGTCAAATGAAGAATACACAGTTATTGGTCAGACTAGCTTTAGAACCTAAACTCACCAAATGTTTGAATTTATAAATTCCTCATGTTCTAAACTGTTGATTATTCTATTTTGGTTTAATATCTAAATACATAAAGTTATGCAGAGTTACATAGAGTGATGCAGAGTTACACAGACTTATTAGAGTTACATATGGTTATGCAGAGTTACATAGAGTTATGCAGAGTTTCATAGTGTTATGCAGAGTTACATAGACTTATCAGAGTTACATAGTGTTATGCAGAATTATATAAAGTTGTGTCGAGTTGCATAGAGTTATGTAGAGTTGCATAGAGTTACGCAGCGTTACATAGAAGTATGCAGAGTTACATAGACTTATCAGAGTTACATAGTGTTATGCAAAGTTATATAAAGTTATGCAGAGTTGCATAGAGTTATGCAGAGTTGCATAGAGTTATGCTGAGTTACATAGTGTTAAGCAGTGTTACAGAGAAGTATGCAGAGTTACATAGACTTATCAGAGTTACATAGTGTTATGCAAAGTTATATAAAGTTATGCAGAGTTGCATAGAGTTATGCAGCGTTACATAAATAAAACTTTCAATTCTTATTTTCTATTCATTTATTATGGTTTCAATATGGTTTTGAGTAAAATTTAATCATCTGCAGTCTATGAGATTTACGATACGTAAGATTTATAGTTTTAAGGCTTTTGGAGACTTTGGCTTCTGCATCAGCAGGAACACTTACACTGCATTATAATGTTGGTCCAATGTTATTGAGTAGATGACAAACTATCAGTTACTGAGATATTGTCTGATCACTGCAGTCACCTTCTGAACACCTTTTAATGTTTCCTTGTTTTGAACCCATAATGCTTTGCAGACATCAGCGCTTCACCTTGACAGCGTAAGTGACGTGCTGATAAGTTGAAGTTTTCAGTTTTCAGATTTTATTTGCTTCTCACTTCCTGCATGATCCCTGGCTGTATATGCCTTCCGCTATTCCTACTAATCTAAATAGCAAAACAGCACCTTAGCAAATCAATGGCAGCATGCTTCGTAGGCCATAAAATGCTTCTCTCCTCCTGCTGATGTGTACGCCAAACATTTTTCTTTACGAATTGTGCCACTCTGACTTGTGCAGTCAGGTGTAGGCAGGGTACCTATAAACCTTCTCCTATCACAAACCGGAAAAGATTATTCTAATTTCATTGAACAACATTTGTCACAAGTAATTTCATTGGCCCATATTTGCTACAGTTAATCTCATTGGTCCATATTTGCTTCAGTCTCATGCTAACTTTTATTAGATAATAACTCACCAGAAAGAGGTAAAATATGCATGTTCTCCTTTTCACTGTTTCTTCTACTATCCTAATTCTTAACCTAATTTCTTTAATAGCTCAGAACTGTTGTTGCATTTTAATAGATTTTTAGCTCTATTCAGCCTGAGATTTAACTCTATTTAGTCTGGGATTGTTTTATTGTTTGTAGTCAGCGGTATATAATCAACAGGATTCCAACTGGTTGCAGGAGGTATTGTGTGTTTAATAAGATTCAATAGCATACATGTATGTGTTTTGGTACCTTACCACCTTCTGCAATCTGCAAACAATGTGTAGTGCTTTGAAAGACTAAGGTTTTAGTGGAGCAGATGCGGTGTCGTGGTTACCACTCTGGGTAGTGGGCTTACTAGCGAACTGCCGAACAACAGGGCAGTGGTTCAAACCCTGCCAGGGTATGTCAAAAAAGGGCATCCAATCTTAAATCATTCCAGTGCTATGGGAGACAGTCCGAACATCATCTGAAGCAGGCAATGTGAAACTGTCCATAGTTAGTAGTCGTTGTTGTGTTTAAGTGTCATACAATCAGATTCTAGGGATACTACTTCAGTTCTCTATAGAGAATATGGGAAATGTGTAATCCAAACTATTAGATCATGATGATCATAATATGATGGTCCTGTCTATGACAAAATACCCCTTAGTGAATAAAATAGGAATAGCTTAAAACTGATGGTTTCATCAGTTTTGACTTGTTCCTACCTTATTTGTGATTTTATTTGTGACTTATTCATATTTTTCTAACGATCAGTTTTAAAGGTCTTGACCCTGATTGGCTTACACTTAAACCGCAACAGTGTACTACTAATACCACGTGTATTTGCTAGCATGACTTACCGTACATTTGAAAAGAGTAATATATGAATAGTTTCTACTGACGTTGGATTGATGTGTAGCACCAGAATAGTTTTGGTTGGGCACCTTTCCTGACACCACTGACGGGCCATGTGTGTTTTGAACCACAGACCCACAGATCCACTGATCATATAAGTTGGCTCCCTAACCACTGGACCATGTCTTTTTCACAAGAGTATCAGACTAGTTGCAATCTCCGAGTTTTATTTAAATAGAGCAATTTTATCAAGTGTGCAGTACCAGTTTCACCAACCCCCATTAAATGTCAATGGTCCACCGTTATTGATGTCTATTAGCCTACACTTCTCTACATGTTCTGTGTACCTCTTGGAAAAGTGTGTCAAGTTTAGTTCAAGGCATGTTTTTCACCTTGGTACATTCTCCATTCTAGTAAGAGAAAGTCTACTGCTCAGTACTCTGTGCTTTTCTTCGTTTACTAAACAGGAAGTGGATGGAACTGTCATGCAGAGCAAAATTTCAAATGTTATGTATGCAGTAAACTAGAGTACTCATTATATTGTGTGTTGCGAGACTTTCATGCATCCTGTTTTTTAGTATCCGGCTATGTTATCTAAATAACACGTGTTATCCATATAACACATGTTATCCAAATAACATGTGTTATTCAAATAACATGTATTATCCAAATACTATGTGTTATCCAAATAACATGTGTTATCCAGATAATATGTAAATTTATAACCCTCGGTAATTGCTGCTTATAAGTCTAATAAGTTTTCATTCTGCGCTAATGGAGAACTTGAGCACTAACATATCAAATGCCAACAAAGAATAAAGCCTGTGTCCCATGCATGCATAGCCTCATTCTTTATGATCGCTACAAAGTAAGTGATTGAGCATAGAGCATATTTGTATTTTCATACTAACCATATGTGTGAATGAATACTATCAGTTAACCATATTCAGATAAAACTGGGAATTTATTTATTTGAATAATAATGATAACCAATGATAATTAGGTGGATTCGCAATATTTAGCTTTGTTGACCAAAAATCTCAGACTCAATATAAAAAAACCAATTACACTGATAAAATTAATTCAAAATCGGATTATCATTATAAAATTCAAACTGCTGTTTGAAGTTATTTAATAGTTGTGTTTACTGACAGTATTTCTAGTCACATTCCATCTTATATTGTGTTGCTAGCATGTGGTAGAGCTATCTAGTGGATCTGGATGCGCTCTGCTTGGCACCGACTACAGACAATATGAGAGAGCTGGAGACTTCCTGAAAGCCATCACGGTCCTGAGGACAGTGCGCATACTCAGGGTCTTCAAGTTAATGAAGCACTATGCTGCCTTTAAGATACTTGCCTATACTATAAAGGTATGTATAGAGCGCTGTGAGAAGCTTTTGACCATCATATTTCTGCTGCTCCATCTACCAAAGGACTGACAAACATCAGAGTTTAGCCTAGAATAAATAAATGCACAAAACATCTTGATATTATCCTGTTTTGATGGCATGTAGAATATTGCATTCACTTGCATTCTTCTCTGTAAAAAATAACTCTATAATATACAGAGAAACCTTTGGCTTTAGGTTGCACGGTGACATTTTTGATAACTGGTTTTTGCATAGTGTTTTTCATGTAGTCACGTCTAACTTCTAGTGCGGCACTGTAAACTAGTTTGCAAGCTCTGCAGTTTGTCATCTGCAAATTATTTTAAATTACATGAATTTGTGTATCACCCGCATGCGGGAGTCCTACTTGTAGAATGGCAAGGAACGGTAGGTGTTAGCAGGTGAGCATTCTTTGTAAATGCTTGTAATTATTTGTGTGACACATTTTGGCAGGTGAGTGCAAAAGAGCTCCTGCTAATGGTTGTCTACTTGATGACAGGAGTACTAATATTTGCAAGTATTATTCATTATGCGGAAAAGGAAAATTTTGATTCAATCCCAATAGGTAAGTTAACTCTATGAATATTTTCAGTAACAATCAAATAAAGTCATTCTACAAATGCAACTAGTGTTAGTTTGGTCACTCAAACGTTGTATGTTAATAATGCATCTGAGGAAACATCTCAATACCTCATTGGATAAGCATGATGATGTAATTTAAACCAGAATTGTAACTCATGATGACATCTCTATTGCTCAGTGTTCTTATCATTTTGAAAAATTGTGTAAACATTAAAAAATAATGAGACAAATTGATTTTAGTCAAAGTCAATTTTTCAAGACAAAACTAAATATTTTGCCTTACTCATATTCCGAACAAAACTAGACATAATTTAAATTCATTTGCAAGTCCATCCTAGCAAAGAATTTCGTTCTTTGCTTAGATGGACCTCTAATAAATCGGTTTTTCTCATTTGCTAATTACGAAAACTCATTCCTTCTCATTCTTGCTAAGATTATTTTGCTATCTAATGGGATCATATCGCTAATGGCTTTTTGAGATTTTCTTTAAAAAGCTTCCTATTCTACTAAACAATATGTCATTACATAAAGTGGTTGTAGCTACCTCACAGAACTGCAGCGAAGCTCTTCAAAAACTACAGTTAGTTTGCTGAGCTAAAAATGCTAAACTTTTAATCAATACTCACTTACTTCCTAATAGAGCTAGCGTAACACTAGAGCATCTTATTTTTAAGTGTTGTATTTCAGCAGTACAAACATAACTAAATCTAAGTATAACTGACACAAAGCGCAAATACTTTTAAACATAAACGTATCGATGCAACTTTACCTCTTTAGGATTCTGGTGGGCTCTGGTAACCATGACAACCGTCGGGTATGGTGACAAGCACCCTAAAGAGCTAGTTGGATATTTGGTTGGCTCACTCTGTGTGATGTCTGGCGTTCTTGTCATTGCCTTCACAGGTCAGTAAGACTAGCTGCCTCGACTAGACATGGAGTTGCTTAGGGTACCTTCAGCATCTCTGCTCGTGCCCTAAAGAGGTGCTCTTGATGAACTGTTGAAAAGACACCTGTCATGTCATGTCGTATTGGATAAGTGTTTGTTTAGTACTACATCTATCCATAAACTCGCAGTTATATTGTGAGTATGTAGGTGATCCAATAATTATTCTATTAAAGACCCGTAAAAGAATGCAAAAACATTTTAAGTAATGAGGGTTTGGTTTTTGTGTGGTTCAGTTATCATAGCCTAAAAGCATTAAAATATTTGTAAGGATCTCAAGCCATGGCGTCTGCTAATGCCTCATCAGACATGAACTTATCGCCGGTCAATAGATGCTATTCAACTCAACTATGTTGTACTCTACTGAAAACAAGAACTAAAATATTTTCCTAAGTTTATGAGAGATACGCAATTGAAATTGGAATGCCCCACATCAAAGCAATTCTGTGCACCACCTAAACCTAGGATATCTGAATGTGCCTTTAAACTAACAGGTTTGCGACAACTAAAGCAATCACGATAACGCATGTACATTGTTTAGGTTCATAGCCGTATAAACAAGCAGTTATCCTCTCACCAACATAAGAATAGCATCTAGCTTCGCATTGAAAATATTAACAGAGTGTTGGTGCTTAGTCTATATGGTGGTTTAGTTGAGTTCACTATCTGCTCCTTCTATAACCATGGTGATTAGGCACATCTTTGGAGACATGAAGACCATTTACAGACCTCTAAATTTGCCACAAAAAACTGCTGACTTGTTCAATTAGAAAGCCAGCAAGTCATCATATATGTTTCTATTAAATTTAAAGAAGGAATCAAACAAGTAAGTGGTAAGGTGGACACAAACTACATGTAATGAGTATTCGCAAAGCATTCGTGAAGTCGTCTCTTCACTGTTATAATGAGCTGCTGGTAGAGAAAAACTGTCTCATTTGAGCTTTATGTCAGTTCATTTGATATATAGGCCTATGGTATGTTGCGTCTGTATGATCTCTGCTCTGACTATGTATCCGCTTGAAGAAAGTAGTGGAAAATTTATAATATAAACACCAAAATATTCTTATTACTTCTTTGATTTTAGACTTGTAAAAAGGCTTTCATAATTAGCTTGACTCAATAATTGTATAAATAAATGAGATAAGCATGCTACTGAGAATCGACCAATTCTGATTATTTTTAATAAAAATTAAACGATATTGCTTATAATAGAATAAAACTTATTTAAAGGAAACCCTGTGACCTCTCTACTATACAATCATGATATTCATAGACCTCTCCACTATACAATCATGATATTCATAGACCTCTTTACAATAAAATCATGATATTCATAGACCTCTTTACAACACAATCATGATATTCATAGACCTCTTTACAATACAATCATGATATTCATAGACCTCTTTACAATACAATCATGATATTCATAGACCTCTTCACAATACAATCATGATATTCATAGACCTCTCCACTATACAATCATGATATTCATAGACCTCTTTACAATACAATCATGATATTCATAGACCTCTTCACAATACAATCATGATATTCATAGACCTCTCCACTATACAATCATGATATTCATAGACCTCTTTACAATACAATCATGATATTCATAGACCTCTCCACTATACAATCATGATATTCATAGACCTCTTTACAATACAATCATGATATTCATAGACCTCTTTACAATACAATCATGATATTCTTAGACCTCTCCACTATACAATCATGATATTCATAGACCTCTCCACTATACAATCATGATATTCATAGACCTCTCCACTATACAATCATGATATTCATAGACCTCTTTACAATACAATCATGATACTCCTTGACCTCTTCACTATACAATCATGATATTCCTTGATCTTTTCATACTAGAATAAGGATATTCCTTGACCTCTTCACTATACAATCATGCGAGCCATTAGGCATATAACCTTACTTGTAACCTACTCAGCAATGCTGCCCCTAGATTCTTTAGGCATAGCTCTATGATTTCTTTTAAATCTGGTCTATTTCTATACCAGCTTTGCTATACTTTTTTTAAATGTTCCTTTTTGATAAACAAACACATAAACAATTGAAAAGGCTATTGATCTGCTATTAAATTACATGTTCCATATTTTATAAGATGATATTTAGCTCGGTTAGTTGTAGCAGTTGAGTTGTCTCATCATGTCTCCTTGTCCAAATCTTATGACAGTCATAGAGGCAATTAGATGGCTCGCAGCTCTGCATCAGAAGAATCTATTGACAAAGATGATATTGAGTATTTGTTTGAAATTCCCATGCACATATGTACAAATCTGCTCTTTTAAGTGGTATTATTCAGAAAATAAGTGCTTCAATATGTATATATTCGTTCTTTCATAGAGTATTATTCAGATAATAAGTACTTCATTATGTATAGCTTCATTTTTTCAAGGGGTATTATTCAGATAATAAGCACACCACTATGTATAGCTTCGTTTTTCCAAGGGGTATTATTCAGATAATAAGTGCACCACTATGTATACTTGGTTCTTTCAAAGGGTATTATTCAGATAATAAGTACTCCAATATGTATAACTTTGTTCTTTCAAGGGGTAATATTCAGATAATGAGTACTCCAGTCTGTACAGCTTCGTTCTTTCAAGTGGTATTATTCAGATAATATGTACAGTTTCGATCTTTCAAAAAGTATTATTCAAATAAGGATGTATTCCCAAAACACAGTTTCTATTTTAAATGGACATTTGATAACAAATAATTTAGTCATTTCAGCTAGAATTACCAATTTAATTTAAATATATCTATTGCCTAAATAAAACTCTACTTTTTCAAATGTTTTTATGAGCTTAATTAAAAAAACAATTATATTCCAAAGATCAGTTCACTGGAACATAGTCCGAAATTAACGCCTTACCTAATGTCTAATTACAGACCTATGAAATAAAATCGTATTTAAGTATTCTTTAATTTGTTAGAGTTGTCTCTTTTTAGTGCCGATTGTGGTCAACAACTTCTCACTCTACTATACTCATGCTAAAACAAGAATAAAGCTGCCTAAGGAAACCGTACAGGAGTTAAGAAGAAACAAAAACATGAGAAAGAATCTCGGTCTGTCAATCAGCAAAATGCCCGTAGGTAGCGACTCTCTAATCAGTGCAAGACCACCTAGACCCGCTAGTCTACCTGCTAGTCTATCCGCTAGTCTACGGGAGACCAAGTTGTGTGATCCTTTAATCATTACCTCAGGTATAAGCTGTTTGTGCAACCGGTTGTAATCTGGCCCAATTCACCTTGCACATCTGTCTCCACCTGCCACGACCAACTTGCCCTTTCTAGCACCGACTGATTATTGTCAAAAACTGTCATATCACCCGCCATCAGGTGTCACTGGCTGTGTAAGTAAGTGTCAAGAAGTGTCAGTAAGCTTCAACCCCTAAATGTGATATTTCTCCTCCCAATGCTATGAGTCATTGTCAGTGCTTAGTGATTATTTTATAGAAATAGCAGTTCTTGCCAAGCAAGGCAAGTAAGCCCTTCCTCCCTAACTTATCGGTTTAAAATAAAAAAGATATTGATTGGAAAAACGATGATACAAGAAACCATCACCTATTTCCTACTCTTGACTATCTAAACCTTCGCAGCTCTTCCGGTTTGAACTAGCTAAAACTACTACCTTCTGTAGCCTTATTCTCCTCCTATGTTATTTATTAATGCATCTGCTATACCTCTGTACAATATGGATCAGCAAAATTTATACTGTACTGCGATTGCCATGAAAATCTTTTCAAGGACAGAGCAGTGTTTAATTACTTTTAAAACGAATTAAAAATACATCATGACTAAGCAAAAATTGAACTACAGTTGTCGGGCTGATGCTTAATATTTTTCAGCTTTTTTAGAAATAGCGTGTTCATCAGAGAGTGCTGTGTTATATTGTAGCTGGTAGCCACCCTGTCCTCTCTGTGTGCGGTCAACAACATAGCATGTACCAATGAGGCGCTGGAACTAAACTTGGAAGAAAGGAAGAATCAAACAAATGGAGTCTTGTGTGAAGTAGTCCAGCCCGGCCAACCATCTCTCAGCTAGTCTTAGTAACCGTTTCAAGCTGCCAAAAAATGCTGACTTTCCTACTCTTCACGTGAAATCAAACCAGTGCACATTACAATAATATTCCTTATGCAGTATCAAGTGACAATCTATTCCTATAAAACTCAGTACTCCCCTATTGCCAGAGTTTAGCAATATATACTATTATTTGCTAATATTCAAAATGTATTCATGTATAAATAATTTAAAAGGCTCGTAGGGGTTCGTGTGACCTGCCTGTATTGTGATTCACTGTGTTGCACACCAACTCTATATTATTACATTATACATTTATCTTCCATATTCATTGGCCACTGACAAGTACCTGCTCTTCGAGTCTACAGATGCTATAGTATGCTTTTATACTTATTATGTTTAGCTTCTGCTTCTCATAATATCACAACCAAAGATAATAACAGCCAGGTTTCTCTTAACTTATTTGTGCGTGTGCAGGCGGTTGTGTGCCGCTTATAGGTAAAGAATAGAAAATAATAAAAATACAAACGTAAAGCAAAAGGGACTTTCCGATAGTTTAAGACTAGCAGCAGGACTGCCTACTGGTTGTTTGTAGAAGAACAGACACGGTAATGGCATCACGCAGATGAGCGAGAACCAGTAGCACCACCGTCACCACCTGCCCCCAAGCGCTTCACCAGTTTCACTTTTATAACATTTGAAGCCAAGTCATGAAAGTCAAATGAGTATTTAATGAATAATTTAATGCAGCTAAATTATTCAATAAATACTTTAAAAAACATTGATAAGATGCAGCACAAGCTTGAATTAAAAAAGCATTTTTACAGGCATAATTTTTAATGAAGAAAAGCTATTAATCCCTGATGCTTTTGGTTTGATTTTTAAAATACTTCTTACAGTTTTTTTCTGTAGTGGCAAATTATTTTTCAAATCTGTTGAGTCAGTATGGCCCCAAAACTCTAGTCCATAAACCAGGTGTGGGTAGAAAAATGTATAACACAGGTTAATCATTGTTTCGTTGTCAAAGTATCTTTTCCTGTAAGTTGCTTACTGAGAGTTTCTACCGACAGTACAGATAGTCTTTGGCTGCATTCTGGATTCTTGGTTACTAATTTAAAACATGAATAATGTTTGTGACTTTCAGAGTGCACCTGAATATTCTAGTAGGATGATCAACTGCACAAATGCACTAACAGACCTTCCCAAACTATCAAAATGTTAAAAGTGTCTGAAACCAAAAGTGTTGAACAGGAAAGACCAAGTTCTTCTGCCCATTAAACGGTTTCAAACCGAGCACTAGTTATTGTACAATCCCTTACTGAATAAACATTGAAAATAACAGAAAATTGCTTTAGGCTGTTTTGATCTTTCTATCTCAAGCCCCAATGAAGCAGCCCGTAACAACTCTACTTGATATTTGAACTCATGAACTGCAACTGCTAGAGTCTCTGTTCACCTAATTCTCAAAAATTCTATTCTTTCCTGTATTCTTATAGAGGAGAGTGAGGAATTTTATTCTGCTTACTATATCTAATGAGTACTAGTAATTTACCTATCTTGGTAATCAAAACTGATTCAACAAATAAAATTTGATGAAACTCAACTTAATTTTGCGGTGAATTAAAATAAATAACTTCAATAATACATGAAAAAACTAAATTTATTTTATTGCTGTTCGTAAGTTATAAATATTATGCATTTAAATAAACCAATTAAGTTCTCAGGTTCTGTAGAAGTCTGAGTAAGTTCTGTTAATTATTATGTTTGTCGGTTGCTATGACAATGCCAAAGCACAGAATAAGAGATTTCTATGGTTCATGCAAGCAGTAGCTTTGGTGCCTTTGATCTTGTTGAGTCTCCACTTAACTCACAGGCTATTCTACTCCTATATCACAGTATCATCCTTGTTCATCATTACTCATACGAACAACCACAGGAGGTTTCATTACTCATGCTAATTGTAATTGCACTAGAATTGTCTCCTCTTGCTGCTGCAATAAATATGTAATTGAGATAAAATTAAAATGTTACAGCGAAGCATACAACAACATAAAGCTGAGAAAATATGATAATAGTTCAGAATTTATTAAATTTACCATTAACAGCGGCAGTGCTATGCATTTACTAAAATAACTTTGAAAGTAATGGAGTTTACTAAACCAGGCTGACAGAACCTTGTTAAAACAAGTTGGTTAGAAGACTTTAGAATATAATATGGCAGACAAATAGTAGAATGAACACACTCCAACTAAAGTACTTTAGTTCCAAGATCACAACTAGAGAAAACATCAAACATATTAAAGGCCTCTTGCTTTAATGGCTAATATAGAAAGTTCTAGAGCATTTTGAACAGAGCACAAAATAAAGTTGCTAAAAACGAGACTGTCATAGAGCTATGTTAGCCTAGAGAGTAAAGTACCTGACTTGTCTCTTACTACACAGTCTCTTAATAACACAGTTACCATTACCCTGATAATTCTATGATAGTGATGCTGGAAGCAGCCCTCACATCTATATTTGGTGCTGATGGTAGGAAATTTTAATGAGGGAAACAGCCTAAGCAGATGGTAGAATAAGGTACTGACCTGGTTGAGATGGAACCACGTGATGTAATCTGGGCTGAAGAGACCCGACAATGTATGGTGGCTGGTGAGCTGAGCTCGAAGATAAAAGCAAATAATTAGGCTCTGGTTTACTAGTCGAAGCCTCAGAACATAGATTTGCTTTTATCGCTGACACAGCGCAGCAGCATGGCTTCGCCAATACTTGACCTCTGCAACAGCAGAGGTCAACAGAACTTGACCTCTTTTTACCCAACAACACAGCCTAGTTCCTTTGATAGTAGAATATCAGTAGTAACCAAAACAAAACCTGCTCTGAACTAATAAATTATTTATTTCCCTTCCAACCTTAGCCGCTTCTCTGACAGGTTTTTCGACAAGAATAAGATGAACTATATAAAATTGTGTTTTACAAGATCGTGAGCTAACCAAATATTATTATTTTTATAAAATTAGTTATTAATCATCAAATATGAGTTAATGCGCCTGCAGTAGATTAATTATGGTAGTTGAATGTTCCGAAAGAAGAACTGTTCAGCTGGAAATACTGTACACAGTTTTGTTGATATTACAAACTGAATTCATTCTGCTAGTTTAGTTATTAAGCTAGGACTAGTCATGGGGGCTAAAATCTCTACTATGACCTTTAACCTTGACATGGTGTTCATTGTACAGTACAAGTTCACTGTTAAAGGTTGACTTGTAACAAAATTCACATTACAGTTATTTGGTATCAAAAGATTCACCATGTCTTACTCTGTTGTGTTGTAGGTGCCAAATGTATGGAAAAGTGATTACAAGCTCTTAAAAGCTCAAAAACGAAAAGCCGCCATAGATTGGAATCTCTTTATTTCTCTGACGTAGTTATGAAATTTATTTATTGTCTTGTCACGGATGTTTTCACGTGAATTGAAAAGCCAATAAAAAGCTAAATATAAAACTTATCGTAGCACTAGTTTATGACAAACACTTCGGGTTTTACAGAAGACCCCATATTAAATATAAATGCTCGCTACTTCACAGTTTTGTTTTGGCCTGGTCTAATCGGCAAGTCGTAATCTGATCATGTGACCCAATACTTCGCAAATAATTTTTGCAGCACTTTCCGATTATCACAGGTGACCAACAGGCTCGTCATGATTATCAGACAATGATATGTACTCCTTTGAGGTAAGGCTAAAAAATTAAACGAACTTTTACGGCAAGTTATAAAATATCACTGCTAAAAGTGACAGCATTTACAATGACGATAAAACAGACGCGTAAGAACAATAGACATGGTTTTATTGAATGCGTAAAGTATATTTGTGAAAATATTTCGACGAATAAGGTTGCATGAAAGTGTAAACAGAAACCATTTTTCACAATTACGTCACATTTGAGCCGTTTTGGAAAGAGAATCCAAACTACGGCGGTCTCGTGTGGCTGCGATTAACTGTTCGTTTTTGAGCTTTTAAAAGCTTGTAATCACTTTTCCACATATTTTGCACCTACAACACAACAGAGTAAGACATGGTGAATCTTTTGATACTAAATAACTGTAATGTGAATTTTGTTGCAAGTCAACCTTTAAAGATAAATTTACACAGAGGTTTTGTTGATATTATTAAAAAGGTAATTTTCACCATTTGAGATGGTTTTTCTATGTTTGAGGTGGTCCAACTGTCAGGACGTTTCAAAAGTAAAATTAGCAAAATTTAGTTGTGGTTAAAACGCTCAGATCAAACGAAATCGTGGTTATGATGTCTTTAGTTGCAAAGAGGCCAACAGAATAGAGATTCACATCCCTGCAACTTGAACACAATAGTTGATATCAACAATAGCAACGATAACAACTAGTGACATCATTTTGCAAGTGATTCTCTTCGGACCGTTTTCAACTATGATCAATCTTTGTCAATTTTAATCTTGAAAAATCTTGACAATTAGATCACCTCAAACCTCAAAAACAACCGCAAATGATAAAAACATACCAGTACTTTTTGATGAAATCCACTAAAAATTTTATGAACATTCATCTATTATTCAAAGGAGAGAAATCAGGGATATTCAAGTATCTGTGACTCACGCTGGGATAAACCTAAAGTAATCATTGTAGAGGATGGGTGGCCCCTGTTCAGTCATTACTGGAGGAGGCAGCGTGTGTGGTTGCTGAACACTGGCTGTATACATAGATAGCGAAGTCTGCAAGAGAAGCCTATTATATGTTAGCACTACTGAATGCCCGGCGTTGCCCGGGTAATAAGAGTCTTTGAACAAAAATATATTTTCATGTAATATATAACAACAGTTACCATTCTAACTTTCAAATTTCATAACATAAGAAAAGTGTTTTGTGCAGTTTAAATAAATTAATAGAACAAATAAAGCAACTGCAAAGGTTTTTAAGCTTTATCAAACAACTGTAACTTTCAAACTTTATTTTGTGAAGAAAATGTTTTGTGCAGGTCAAATAGATTTAAATAAAATAAAACTATAAAACGGTTTAGATGTAAATTTGAAATAATAACCAAGTAATAGCTAAATAAAGTCTGTTTTATTACAATTTCAATAAAATATGATTTGGTAATGATACAATTAATACAAATTGAAAAAACAAAATAAAAATCCTGAATATGTTGAATTAATAATAACCATTAAAGGATAGAAGTGTGTTTATAAAAAAGGTTACTGTTCCACCAAAAGCTATCCATCAAAACTTTGGATACGACGATGCTAGTACCTCTCAATACTGGTAAGAGTGTAAAAATGAGAATTTAAACTGTCTTTGTTGGACCAAACGGAGAAAGAATGTAAAGGCTATTCTTACTCGAGCTAATACAATTGTCCGCGTAAAAAGTATTAGCCTTTACCGATTTAGCAATTGAACCATACAACAAACCGGAAATAGAATTTAATGAAACACGAAAAAGCATCATTTTTTATAGAGTTATAGAGTTCATAGAGTTTCAATTAATACATAATTTAGTGTGTGCGATCGAGAAAAGGGTAAATAGCGTATTCAAAGAGTGATAGAATCGTAAGAACAGCGTAGCTTGGTAACTGAATGTACGTTAAGAATCTTGAGGTTGCGATCTTTGTGAGTTCGAATCCAGCAGAATGCAAGCTTTCAATTCCAAGATTTAAAAAGCTAAAGCTGGTGATACCCAAGAACATACCAAAGGACACACATACAGACACACATACAGACAACTTTGAGATTTATTTATCTAGATATACAACCTATCCCACTCTAACTTTTACACTTCATATCAGGAGAAAAGTGTTTTTTGTGCAGTTCAAATCAATTAAGATTTTATTTATCTATTTTATTTATTTATTTTATTTATATTTTATTATTTTATTTATATTACTAACTTCAATAAGTAGGTTGACCATATTCCAACAAATACATTTTCACATAAATATATCAAATACATTTGGTATCAATTCAATTCTTTATAAGAAAATAATATACTGTATATAATAATATACTATAATATATATTATTACAAATTATGTGTATATTATATGTAATAATATTTACTGTAACGTAATCAGGGGTGTCAGAAAACATATTTGATAATAAATCCTTGTTTGTTTTAAAAGAGAGAAATGAAAAAATACCAAATACTATTATGACTGATACTGAATTACTGTGCATTCTTTAAAGATACAACTGAATTTACATAAAATTGATTTTTTTGAGCAACAATTGTTTGTATTTGATGTCAAGTTGAATCCTCTGCTACAATAAATATATGCCTAACCTCCATACTGTGATGTTCTTCAGGAACAGCATAATAGTTGGCAGACGATTCATAGCCTTGAGTTCCTATGATGGCGCTCAAGGCATAATTTTCATCATCTAAAATAATTTTCTCATGACTCTGTGATGGCAGTTTAAAGATAATGCCCTGCACATTTGTTCAACTACATGTATATAAATATGGGCACAAAAGTTGGACTAGACTTAATTTGGTATAAATTATTTTGTTGTTTAAATATAATCTCTTTTCTTTACTAATACAAGTACCCCGGGAGTCTCGAGAGCCGTAGATCTTGAGATGAACCAATAAAGCATAGAGAATAAGTATGTACACAATTATTCTATAACCCTGTAAGGCTACTGATAGGCGCAGGTGGTGGCGCGCCCAGCAAAAGTCACGGGTACAAATTTGCATAAGGCAAATTTGTACCCAACCTCTGTCTGTGGCTTTCGAAAGGCAAACACATGCACACACCTCTTATTATAGTAAAAAGCATTCTTTATTTTTCTAACCATAGACATAAGAAACTTATTCAGTGCAAATTTGTAGTGTAGACAACAACGACATGCTTCCTTTTATAGTATTCAGAGGCACAAAGTTACAGAGGATTACTTTAAGTGACTCCCTTTGTACTTTGCTCCGACATAAACTATCTATACGCGCAAAACGCAGCATCAAATTTACTGCTCAAAATGGATCTGTTTGTAATGAGACAGAAGATAGTCTATAAAATATACTTTGTTCCCGAGTTTGAGCCATTTTCAAACTTGACTCCATTCTCATAGAGCAATATATAGAGCTCGTAACATGGCTAGAAGTGCAACAAGGCCTTACTAGATTCATTCGTTCTCTCCCAGCAAAATAACTCTTTCTATATTACATTTGTACAGATACTCATACCAGCAAGCTATCCCCAAATGCATGTGATTGAATTATTGTTTCGGCTCAGCCTAATTGCACACTACGTTTAATTTGGTTTAATCTTGTTTTATATAGATCACCATCTAAAAGTACCATACCTCTGATGATGGTTGCAGCTCTTGCTTGTGTTCCTCGGAAGTTTCTTGGTCGAGGAGTCTGTACTTTCCTAGAGAATTATATATGTTCAATTTAATGTTAACTATTTACTTTTGAAGGTCTTCCAAAAGGTTTTGTTTATCAAATATGCCCTTTTGCAAACAAGTTAAACTAGAATTGCTAATAAACAACCTTTTGCCTACTTAAACCCAAAAGCAAATCTTTTGAACTGTTGCAGCCCTAACAGCAAACTTTGAAAACTGCTCCAGCCTAGCAGCAAACTTGGTGAATTGCTGCATCCTTAGCAGCAAACCTTGTTAACTGTTGCAGCCCTAGCAGCAAACTTTGTGGACTTTTCCAGCCCTAACAGCAAACTTTGTGAACTATTGCAGCCCTAACAGTAAACTTTATTAACTGTTGCAGTCCTAACAGCAAACTTTGTTAACTGCTGCAGCCCTAACAGCAAAATTTGTTATCTGTTGCAGTTCTAGCGGCAAACTATGTGAACTGCTGCAGCCCTAGCAGCTCATTTTGTTAGCTGTTGCATCCCTAGCAGCAAACTTTGTTAAGTGTTGCAGAGCAGACCAAGCCTATATGTTGAAAGCCAGAAATTTACATTCAATTTTTGTTGCACGAACTTTATGTACAAACATTACTTTAAGTCCAAAAAGACAGGTTTTCAGACAACATAAACTAGTTAGTAACTACCTGCCCCAAATATACAATACTTACTATACGATAGCTACTACACTAGAGTATTAACCCACTGAAATTAAAGTATATACTACCTATCTGTTGCTGCAGTACTAAAAATACTTTTTTGGATTGCTGTCGAACTAACGGTAGACTTTTGCTAAGGCCACAGCCAAAACTAATGACAAACTACTTTTAAATTGATGTTGTGCACAGCTTCCATTACTATAGAGTGAAATACAATAAATTTCATTGGCTGTTTGAAGTAACATTTAAATTGAGAAATCATTTCATTGCTAACAGAAGCAAAAGCTTATACACCAGCACGGAACAAGACTGAGACAGTGTCATAAGACTTACTTTGAATCGTGCTGCAAATAGTTTTGTATTAGGTCAAGGTCGGCGGTAGATGTAGAGTGATTAGAAAGTCTTCTCGTTTGTGTTTCTGCACTGGAACTGCTGACGGTGTGCTGATCAGAGACTTTTCTTGTTTGTGTTTCTGCACTAGAACTGCTGACGAGGTGCGGATCAGAGACTTTTCTTGTTTGTGTTTCTGCACTGGAACTGCTGACGGGGTGCGGATCAGAGACTTTTCTTGTTTGTGTTTCTGCATTAGCACTGCTGACGAAGTGCGGATCAGAGACTTTTCTTGTTTGTGTTTCTGCATTAGCACTGCTGACGAAGTGCGGATCAGAGACTTTTCTTGTTTGTGTTTCTGCATTAGCACTGCTGACAGAGCGCTGATCAGAAGCGTTTCTCGTTTGTGTTTCTGCATTAGAACTACTGACAGAGTGCTGATCAGGGACTTTTTTTGTTTGTGTTCCCACACTAGAACTGCTGACGGAAGGCTGATCAGAAACTTTGCTCGTTTGTGTTCCTACACTAAACCTGCTGACGGAGTGCTGATCAGAGAATCTTCTCGTTTGTGTTCCCACACTGGAACTGCTGACGGAGTGCTGATCAGTGTTATCTTTCCATTCCGTAAATGTTTCAGACCTACCACAAATTGTATATACCGGTATGTTTATAGAGATTCTCTTGCTGAGTGGACGACTCCAAGGTTAGTTATTTTATTAATGGCTGCAACTTACTCAGCATATAAATATAATTTGACTTATACTATAACAGTATTTATATTTAGTTATATATTATATTACTTGACTAGATGAATGTTTGACGTTGTACGAGTAATAGAAAAGTTTTTGCATAAAAAATTTATTTTTAATTAGCTAAGTTTCTTTACCCAATTAATTTGAGTAACTTAAGCTAGTAAACAATAAGAGCCGTTATTATAACTTAAGCTAATGTTACGAAAACTGGTTGTGTCATGCTCTTTAGGCTTGCTAGCTGAAGCGTAAATCTGCATTAGCGTGAATATTTCAAACAATCGACATTAAAGACTTACAGGTATAACAAGCACGATGTGAGCTATTATTCTATTGTATTGCAAGTATTGTATTGCATTGGTTTAATGGGTTAGATCGCCCATCTCCAGACCCGAAGGTTTAAATCCAATGTGAAGCAGATTTTTTGTTCCTAAAACTATGTCGCTATAACTGGAAAAACGAAAAACGAACGACAAGCATTTGAGCTTTATATAGATTTGGACTCATCAGTCGAGTATAGGGTGGTGCGCCCTAATGTCAGGCAACCTGCACCTACTCTACCAGCATGCTAAAATGCAGAAGCTGTTTGTCAAATAACTATATTACAAATAATTTAAATAATCAGTAGGGGCGCCTGCTGGTGACCACGAGGTCCCAGGTCCGATCCCACCCCAGCCCATTTTTCTGGGGACTGTTTTATGGCCTCCACGATAAATGCATAAACCAATGCCACACCAGTTCAGAAATCCCTGATCAACGGTCTGCAATTCGTGTAGCTGGACAAGGACAAGGCAGTGACAAATTGGCTTCCACTTGAAAATGAATAAAATGGACTAGGGCTTACACATAGTTATTAGATATTCTGAAGCACCATTAATAAAATAAGTAACTATAGAGTCGTCTACTCATCCCTAGAGTCGCTGTGAATAATGTTTTTGTAACATATTTTTTAGATCTTTTCACATAAGTATGTAATTGTTTATGCAAACATTTGAACACCTTAATTTCACTCAGCTTACAGATTCTAACTGACAGGATGACTCAGGGCTCGGTAGCTGCGTACAAACAACCATTATATAAACAGGTTGTTTTAATTAACCTGGTAAGACTTCAAAGGTTTACCAAGTTCATACTCCCTGATTACGACTAGAATATTAACAATTGATAAAATAAATTATTTTGCTCTGAACAAAAAACCAAAATCCAGTCTTTAACGCACTAAGAAATTGATACAAGTTTTCAGGTTTTTATGAATTTCTTTTCGCGAGCATTTATAATGTTGAATGTTCTAGAAAGTAGTAGTTGAAACATTACTGACCCCTCTGTGTTAGCCTGCGCTCCAATACTTTTATTTTTGATTGCTTTGTGTCTAGAGTTAGGGTTTGGTGTGTTGTCAAATGATTCAGATCCACACTTGAGAGTTGAGTCTATGGACTCTTCTTCACTTTCTTGTTCTGTTCGTTTAATGAACTTACTCTGCCTGTATTCGGTTGGTCCCGTATCATTGTCTGTAGTGTCTCTCTCAGTTGTGCTATTTTCCTCATCTGTAATTCTAGTGAATTCTTCAGATTCGCTACTCGTCTGCAAGCTCTTTCCTATTGATGTTTGTGCGGATCGTCTGGAAATCACTTCTTCCTCGCTTTCATAAAATGACTCTGTTTGCATTATTTCATCACGCTGCGGACTCTTGGAACGTTCAGAATTTTGAATCCAACTTGCATCTCCGTCAGTTTCAGTATTTGGATCAGTGACTGCAGTCTCCGTTGTTATTGTCTCGTATTCTGTACTGAGTGAGACAGGCTCTTTGCGTTTGTTGCTGGGTAGGGGTGGCATACTTCTGGGGGGAAAAGTAGGCGTTTTGGAAGAGCTGAGAGAGGATTGAGGTACGTTTGCTGGAGCCTTGAACGTAGCTAACTCACTCTGCTCTCTGTAAAAGTGAAACCGCAGCCAAACTGAAACCATGTACAACAATGTTGTAAACTTGGTGCTAGCAATGCAATGTTGTACCAGCTAAAACTAAACAATATGTATCTTTTTGCCACAAATAGATAAAAGGTTGTGATCACTTGTAGGCCAATAGGTATTCCAACACAGCCTTATTGGTTGAGACCTTGTCATGCTGACACTTTTCACAAAACCTTTATCAAAGCCGCAATAAAAAAAGATGTTCAACCTAGATATAATAATTGCACATCCAAAAACAAGATGAGCCAATTTCCAATTTAATTGGAATAATATTAGTTGAACAAACACAATTATGAGCTAATTATCAATTTATCAATGATCATATTTGTAATGTTCATGACCTAATTACTCATGAAATACTAGTTGTAGTCATTTTCTAGTTACTGTCATATAACATCAAAATATTTATAGATTAAATAAGAAACACTAAGTAACATTTATGACCTAATTACCAGCAGAATCTTTAATAATATTTATGACCTAATTACCAACTAATAAATGTTAATAGTCTAATTACATTACTTATAGAAGTGTGATTAATATTTATGACCTAATTATCTACTAATTAATGTTAATGGTCTAATTACATTACTTATAGAAGTGTGATTAATATTTATGACCTAATTACCTACTAATTAATGTTAATGGTCTAATTACATTACTTATAGAAGTGTGATTAATATTTATGACCCAATTACTTATGAGATTAGCAATGAAATTTATACCTTAGATACTTACTCGAACGATTCGACTGAACTTTGTGAGGTTTCGCTGGTTTCTACCAGCCAGGTTTCACTGTTGTCTATTTGGCAGTTCTCACTGATTTCTACTTGACAGCTCTTACTGACTTCTACTTGAGAGCTCTCACTTGTCTCTACTTGGCCGCTCCGACTTGTCTCTACTTGGCAGCTCTTATTTGTCTCTATTTGGCCGCTCTTACTTGTCTCTACTTGGCCGCTCCCACTTGTCTCTACTTGGCCGCTCCCACTTGTCTCTACTTGGCAGCTCCTACAAGCTGCTGCCTCCCAGCTGTCACCAGCTACTTCTATTATCGTTTCTTTTGCAGCCTCATCTTTCACAAGTTCTGCTAAGCTGGTCTGCGCCATTTCACTACAGTCCAGTGTGTAAGAAATCTCAGAGATTTCTTTCAAATTTTCTTCTACCACTTTTTTCAACTCTTCAGCCGAGGACTTGATCTTTGATGGGTCAGACCTCTTGCTGACTCCTTCCAATTTAGTGGGTAAGGCTTGCAGTCGAGGTGTAGGATTTGTAGGCCATAGAGCTGGCTGAGATGGATTCTTAGATTTACATCTGTCAACCTGAGGTGATACTGACGGTGTGGTATACACGGTCGACAGGCTTTCTTCTTCACTGCATTTAATAAAACTAAATATATATTTTCAAGATTACTAAATAAAATAATAATATACATGTGAATACTATAAGTATTACATACTATTATTGGGTCAGTAAAGAGTCTCGCAGTGATGTAAATGTAGAAGGTAAATGAGGACAGAATTTGACAATTAGAGACAATTCTGACAAGTCTGATCATTTCTGTTTTTACAAGCCCAAGTTTTTTATAACGTAAACATAGCCTAAATATTTCATAACTAAATATTATTCTTTTACTATTTACAAATTTCATACTAAGAGTGGCGACGGTTTGTAAAAAACTAGATGTCTATTGAGATCCTGAGTGCAATGAAGGCATTTGAGGTGACACAGCAATAGAATACCTTAGATTTTATTTTAGAGTTTATATCTAATCGTACATCAGAAGCGCTTTGGTTCAGTGAACTTGTAGGATTGCATGTATTCATGTGAGCTACTATATCTTTTCCTAAAGATGGAAAAAGATTCTTTTTTCTGAGCTATAAATTTAACTTTTATTTATTTTAGCTTCTAGATGCGGAAGATGTTTTTCTGTGGGTCTCTGCTCTTTGTGAGTTTTAGCCTAAACGACACACAAAAGTATGAGCAGTAAGAAATCTTTATATATGTAGGTCCCTATAGAACTACAAGATTAAACCCAGTTCTATAGAATTTCAGTTTAATAATCTCTCTATTACATTTGAGTTTAATTAAGTACAGACCCTAAACGAGAGGAACAATGAACTCTAGGAAAAGTCACAAAGCATCCTTTGATTGAAGCATTGAACAATCTTTTCAAATTTGAACATTTGAAAAAAACCTCACACTAAATTTATCTGATGAACAAAAAAAGATTAAAAAATGTGAGCTAATATTAAATATTTATGCCTATACAGTCAAACCTCTACATACAAAGCTACAGTCAAACCTCTACATACAAAGCTACAGTCAAACCTTTACATACAAAGCTACAGTCAAACCTCTACATACAAAGCTACAGTCAAACCTTTACATACAAAGCTACAGTCAAACCTCTACATACAAAGCTACAATAAAACCTCTACATACAAAGCTACGGTCAAACCTTTACATACAAAGCTACAGTCAAACCTCTACATACAAAGCTACAGTCAAACCTTTACATACATAGGTACAGTTAAACCTCTACATTCAAAACTACAGTCAAACCTCTACATACAAAGCTACAGTCAAACCTCTACATACAAAGCTACAGTCAAACCTTTACATACAAAGCTACAGTCAAACCTCTACATACAAAGCTACAGTCAAACCTTTACATACAAAGCTACAGTCAAACCTCTACATACTAAGCTACAATCAAACTTCTACATACAAAGCTACAGTCAAACCTCTACATACAAAGCTACAGTCAAACCTCTACATACAAAGCTACAGTCAAACCTCTACATACAAAGCTACAGTCAAACCTCTACCTACAAAGCTACAGTCAAACCTCTACATACAAAGCTACAGTCAAACCTCTACATACAAAGCTACAGTCAAACCTCTACATACAAAGCTACAGTCAAACCTCTACATACAAAGCTACAGTCAAACCTCTGCATACAAAAGTACATTTAAACCTCTACATGCAAAATTACAGTCAAACCTCTACATACAAAAATACAGTCAAAATGAATGTGATGGAAAATATATGTATATGAAAATTCAACTGTATAAGTAAGTCACTTTACTTCGTCATAAGCGATTTCATCTTGATCACTACTAGCTTACTACAACTATCTGCTTTGATGTGCACTGACTAAAGAATACCTTGTACGCGAAGCACGAATGATGTGAACAAGACCCCGCAAACAGCTGCTTTTATTATACAATTCCATGGTCAAGTCCAAACTTTCATATTGCATTGAGGCATGGGACAGTGCACCTCCCACCCATTTTACAAATTTAATAACACTTCAAAAACGCATGATAAGGACCATTCACAAAAACCCTGCCTCACCCACACAAAACATCTTTTCAAATCATCATCCCTACTACCTATCAGTTCACTTTATTCATACCGCATTATAATTTTAGCTCATCAAGAATTTTATTGTAGTTACATCCCTCGCACAATATATCAAACCTGATTATTAAATTCCTGTCTAAATCTCCAACAATCTTCCCGTGCAGGCTATCGCAGGGTGGATTTCCAACAAGCCATTTTTTGGAATCAACCACCTAAGTCTATTAAAGGCATAGAGAAGGTGGCCAGTTTCAAGAGAGAGTTTAGGTTGCATAATGTAACAGGTGAATAAAACCGATGACGACAAGCCCAACTCCACGACTAGCTATGCTATTGCGTATTATAGGCTTCATCACTCTTCCAGCTTTTTTTCTTTTGCCTAATTAATTTTGTTGATGAAAATAAATCACAAATCAAATCACAAAAGACTTGGACTTATTCGTCTAATCAGACTAACAGCATGGCTAGAGTACTTACTCTGAACACTCTTTTCCTTCATTGTTAACTGTAGTGTCTCCAAATGACCAATCACTTTTAAAAACTTCAATTAGAGTGGGTACCTTGTTATTTCTATGTTCCTTGTAGGATGGTGCCTGAGTTAATCCAACTTGCTTAAAAATACATATTTACAGCTCATCAGGTGTAAGTAACAGTATAGGAATAGTAGTCATAGCAGTTGCATTAGTGGTAGTAGTAGAGATAGAAGTTGTAGCATTAATAAAAGAAATAATAGTAGGGTAAATATTACCAGTTACTGCAGTGGTAGTAATAAAATTAGTAGTCTCATTATTAATAGTAGTATTAGTAGCAGTAGTAGTAGTAGTAGTAGTAGTAGTAGCAGTAGTAGTAATAGTAGTAGTAGTAGTAGTAGCAGTAGTAGTAATAGTAGAAGTAATAGTAGTAGTAGTAGTAGTAGTAGTAGTAGTAGTAGTAGTAGCAGTAATAGTAGTAGTAATAGTAGTAGTAATAGTAGTGGTAGTAGTAGTAGTAATAGTAGTAGTAATAGTAGTAGTAATAGTAGTAGTAATAGTAATAGCAGTAGTAGTAATAACAGTGACAGTATTAATGGTAGTATTACTAGTGATAGCTGTAGTAATGTCGAAGAGCATCTTATCACATCTATGACAAATTTATTAACGAGATTTCGCAGTTCTGTAAACAAAATGCCTTTCTTGGAAAATTAGACACATGTGTAGCAGAGCAGTAATATAAATGAATAAATCAAGCATGCAAGGTGTGACAACCCTTAGCAAGCATTGGTAAGCCATGCAAGATATTAGCTGTATGGTATAGTAAGAATACTTAGTAAAGTTTTATTAAAATGGAAACTGAATAGCATAAACTACCCTTATGCTTACCGTATTACCATCATCTCCGTACGCCAAAGCATCGATTTTGACTTTATCGACCCGTGGTGACTCAGCTGGTGACAGCGGTCCACCAACTACAGTGTCTGAAACTATCAACATATATACTGTATTACTTTCATAACTTTTGATCTTTTTACTTATATATATATACCTTATATCAACAGTAGAATCTTTGTGAACCAACTGCCACACTGTCAGCCTCTTACTGAGTGGCATGTAGGTTAGTCAAACTCTATTGCGTTCAGTCTAGAACATCAGGACCTATGACAAGCTCTGTTGTTTAGTTAGTAGCCCATGTACTTGTTGTAGGATTATATTTATATCTTTAGGACTTGCTCATAAACACTCATTAATCACTGATGCTAAATTAGCACACTCGTTAGATGTATCTTGAGATTCCGATACCACTATAAAAATATATATAATATAGCTGTAAAAATAGCCGCTCTATTTTAAGCATCTTATATTTTATTGTTCGATTAAGTTGAAGACTTAATACCATAATAATATGCGTATGATATGTTATATTTTAAAGAACTGATCCAAAAGTTTCACTACCCATGAGAAATGTAAGAGTATTGATAGCCAAGCCAAAGGTCACTAATAATCAACAACCTACTGATAGCCCTTCCTATCGATAACTTCGCCTACTGGTAACTTCACATACTGATAACTCTGCTTGCTGATAGCTGCGCCTACTGACAAGTTTGTCTTCTGATTACCACACTCGGCCAAACAAAATTATAGCTTGCGTGTGTTACTAGAGTGTTACTAGAGTGTTACTAGAGTGCTACTATGTTGTTTACCCAAATTATTCTCATTTCCATACCCAGAGGCAGACCTACAGCAGGATAGCATGACTAAAACAATCAGGCTAAACCAGTGACAGATAAATCTTAAACTGAAGCGTGCTAAAACTATAAGGTAGCTAAGATTGCTAGTAGAATAGCCGACTTGAGTGAAGTCCAGTCGAATAGTTGACAACAATTTTTCAAAGAAAGGCTCTTTAGTTTAATACTCGCTATTGTATTTCATCCTAAATAGACCATCATGAAAGTTTAGTCAATTCCTCTACCAATTATTTATTATTATTATACATTATTATTGTTATTTTACAAGTGAAACTGACCAACATAACAGCCAAAAATATGATACTTAGCTAAACTACTTGATAGAAACTAGATAAGATACATCAAGTTACTTGATATGTTGTAGTCATTGGAGTTGTCTTCTGATGAGGAGCTGCTGTGAGGCTGCTGATGGTGATCATCAAAGAACTGGTTTTCATAAGGATGCCGAGCGAACATCTTTAACTTTGATAAACTTTACTAATAATTTTCTTTGATTCAAGTCTTTATTAGTAATTGCAATACATGTAACAATGCTAGCAGAGCACAAAATATGTATAATATTTCTACTGTCCTTACTATTGTCGGAAAATCAATGTCTTTATTTCTATTGTTCTCGCTGAATGTACTGTATATAAAATAGAAATAAAATTAGCTACTTTAAAATATAATCATCAATAAAAAATGTCTTATGCGAACGTCTGCAAGGGATTACCTTCACATGCAACTTCATCATACAAATTTCTCAACATCTGACGTAAAATTTAGGCAAAATAATCAATGAATGGTATTCAAAATTTCTCAAATAATTAAATTAAAACTAATAGGCTACAAATCAAAAAGTAGTTGAAAATGATTAATAATGTATGAACTTATTTAAAATTTACCTCTAAGTTAAGTTTAAATATGTTAATATATAATCTATAATTATATTATATATTAACTTATTTAATATATTATGTAATAGTTGTATTGTAAAGAAACTGACCGTGTTTTTCGACTTGCTCCACAAAAATTAAACCACTTGAGTACAAGGCGATGAGAGTATATATTTTGCAAATATATACATGTATAAGGGTACAGTCAAATATGCAACAAATTAATTATTGTTATTATTATAATTAATTATAATTAACCGCACGGTGTGAGATTTCTAGGTGCTCTGCTCTCTGTTGCTTCTGCAGCATCTCTTATAGTCTCTTAGAGCGGTTAGGCTTCAACTCTCGGTTGTAGGGCAGACCCTCGGCAGGTCAGAAGCGTTACTGAGGGCCGTGTCGTCTACCGAGTTGGAGCTTGGCATCAACAGTTTTCTCTCTCTTGGCCCTGGCGATTGGTCCCTACAATATATTAAATACTTTAATAACTATACTATTATATATATTAAATATATTATATTATGATGCTATATAAACAGCATTGTAGCTGTCAGGTAAAATTTTAGCCATAAAAGTTGTCTAATTTTAATAGGCTCAACTCGTAGAGTTAAGAGTTCTCTTTCAACGTAATTATTTTGAAACAACATTAATTTTATATGCACGTATATACATGTATATTTACATAGTTTTTGTATATATATAGGTCTAGCATATATATATATACTAGAAATAATAAGAATCGTTTTTGATTTTACATGCTTTTACTGACAACCTTGACTGTCAATATCTATACGAGATATATATATATAAAATATATATATATATAAAATATATATATCTCATATAAATATTGACAGTCAAGGTTGTCAGTAAAACCCTGTAAATATCAAAAAGGACTCTTGTGTCATTCTAGTCACAATAAGAGAGACAAAACTTCACCATTTTAACCTCTCTGTTCAGCTGAATGGCGGAATCATTGCTAATGCAATAGAATGGTGGAGAAACTTCACCTGTTTGGCATCTTTGGCTTGCTGGTGCGATAAAAGGGGTGAAAACTTTTACCTACTACGCCTTTCCGCTGAATGATTTGGTCTCTTTTAGAGGCTCCTTTTTATACACTCTGGGTATGTTTTATTTAATTGGTCATCGATTGAAAACGTCAGCATTTTGCCAATGCTGAGTAGACATACATTACTTGTTATGGTTGAGCTTGTTACCTCACCTTTAAAAGTTGACTTGCAACAAAATTCATATTACAGTTATTTGGTATCAAAAGATTCACCATGTCTTACTCTTTTGTGTTGTGGGTACCAAATACGTGGAAATGTGATTACAAGCTCTTAAAAGCTCAAAAGCGAAAAGCCGCCGTAGATTGGAATCTATTTATTTCTCTGACGTAGTCATGACAGTTTGGTTATCGTCTTGTCATGCACGTGATGTTCTCACGTGAATTGAAAGGCCAATAAAAAGCTCAATATAAAACTTATCGTAGCACTAGTTTATGACAAACACTTCGGGTTTTACCGAAGAGCTTGTATCAAATATAATGTAGATGCTTGCTACTTTACAGTTTTGTTTTGGCATTATCTAATCGTCAAGTCGTAATCTGATCATGTGACCCAATACTTCGCAAATAATTTTTGCAGCACTTTTTGATTATCACAGGTGACCAACAGGCTCGTCTTGATTATCAGACAATGATATGTACTCCTTTGAGGTAAGGTTAAAAAATTAAATGAATTTTTACGGTAAGTTATAAGATATCAGTGCTAAAAAGTGACAGCATTACAATGACGATAAAACAGACGCGTAAGAACAATAGACATGGTTTTATTGAATGCGTGAAGCATATTTGTGAAAATATTTCGACGAATAAGGTTGCATGAAAGTGTAAACAGAAACCATCTCCCACAACTACGTCATATTTGAGCCGTTTTGGAAAGAGAATCCAAACTACGGCGGCTTCGTTTTTTTAGCTTTTAAGAGCTTGTAATCACATTTCCACATATTTTGCACCTACAAAACAACAGAGTAAGACATGGTGAATCTTTTGATATCAAATAACTGTAATGTCAATATTGTTGCAAGTCAATCTTTAAAGGGATGATTACAGAACTCATTGATTTTAATGGTTGCAGAATTTATAAAAGTGCTTCTATCTCTTTTGTTGCTAGCTTGAAATATCTGGAAAATTCAGAAGTACAGTCATACTTCGACATACGAGCTTAATGCGTTCTGAGACTGAGCTCGTATGTCAATTTACTCGCATGTTAGTGCAATTTATTTATACATAGAACAATTAAATATATATCGATTGGTTTCCATATTCTAAAAAATTGCAAATAAAACACTCAAAACAAGATATTGTAACAGAAAGAAAATGTTGGTTATTGTCCTAACTTACCACATGCTTTCAAAAAGCAACAAATAAAAAATAATGCAAGAAGTGATTAATTAAAATGTAAAATTAAATACATACAATAGCAGTTAACGCTAGCATTTGCCAGGGAGGGCGAGATAAGTTATCCTTCATTACAATAGTTTACTTTGATGAATTTGGATTTTATCAAAGTCTTAAAAGATAAACTTAGAAGCAAACCTAAAGGCAAACTTTCATTTTTAACTTAGCGTAATTAAAATTTCTTCGCCGTTCATAGTTTTGAGTTTCTCGCTAGTTAGCTAATTTTTCCTTTGTTTCGCTATCACGACCAGCCAGCCGTTTTAAGAGAAACCTATCTAAGGACGTTTGCCTTTGTCGTCCTTTCAACATGTTGCTATTAGGACAAATACAGGTGTTGTCACAAGCCACGACCACAAGCCGACCACTAACACGACAAGCACGACCACTAGCCAGCTTGTCCGAATGTCTATTTTTTATAGTCTTGATAGATAGCACCAGCCTTTTCACATAGCATCGTTTCAGTTACGCTGTCACCGGCCAGTTGTTTGTCTTTTATCCAAAGCCTGAGCAGTTTCTCCGCCAGCCATCGTGAAGATCGCTGTGCCGTTTAGAAACTATGGTTAGTCCTTTAGCAAACTAAAAGCCCTGAATATAATCCTTCTGTTTGATAATCGTGGATGTATTTCTGTCATATTGCTGAGCTAGCTCAATCACGCATACACATTTCGCATATTTTTCAATAATTTTTCGTTTAATATCAATTGTTATCATTCGCTTTTTCTTTGCATTATCTTTTATTTTACTGGCAAATTTTTGGTCTACGCACAGTACTTTTAATTCACATAATTCTGCACTGAAAATCGCGCACAAAAAACACGGTGCAAAGGTATAACCTGTGCAGTTGAAAAATACAGAGTGATGCTGTTCTCATAAAAGACCTCCGACATACTTGGCAACTGACTCACGTGCTCGTATTTCAAACATGGCTCATATGTTAGTGCTAAAACTTGGTTAAAAGCTAGCTCGTATCTCAAGTTTCTCGTATGTTGGAGCACTTGTAAGTTGAAATATTACTGTATGCATTTTGTTCCATTCTTTCTAGTTTTCCGAGTGTCCTAATCTCAAAACACTTCTTTTAGCTATTAAAAATTATTAAAGGGTACTTTCCAGGGGCAATGCGTACTGCTAGAAGCCAGCTACCTGAGAAACTCCATGACTAAATGAAACTCATGGAAACTTAGTTAGCCGGCTTTTTATGAGTTTGGTAGTTGCTGAGGACCACCTTGACATTGCCAGTGTACGATGAAAATAAAGATTGAAAATCGGAAAATAAAAATTAACATAAAGAATAACTACATATACTAAAATGTAAGATAAGCAATGAAAACTTTGTTTATGTGATATACTCATTTTTTCGTAGCAGTTTTTTCTACTCAGCATGAACTCTCTGCTGCATTGGATGGTTATTCTGTGTACAATCTGTTGCATGAGTAATATCTTTATGTGCTATGTTGATTTTGAATAGCTACATAAATGCATGTACATGTTTTGATGAGATATAGTGATTTGTGGTATTGCAATCCAGTTCATGTACAACATCTTTTAGGTAAATAAATAATTAAGTTTTATTATGTTGTTATCATCTGCAAATGTTGTTATCATCATAGGGTGAAGTAGCTTATGGGCTCCTTGCAAAATGGTCTTCATGTTTTATCTATATTTCTCAAAATTTGTGTATTCGTCATTGTATATGTTTGGCTATAGCAATTTTCATATCATGGAATAAAGACTCTGTAAATCAGAAGATTTGATCTTAAAACTTCCCATTCACCAGTCCAACCGTCTTACTAAGCCACACGAGCTTGATAAATTCGCTAGGCGATATATGTCGCTATATGGGAGGAAATACGCTACACGTTCGGTTACCCCGCAAAGTCATGGCATAGCGTCATGAGGTAGCTCTTATTAGTAAGCTTACTCAAATTATCTATCGACAATGTGCCAGGCTGATAGTAAGTGGCAGGCAACTCTCATTACCTCTCATTGTTTATAAGCTGATTTTTAATACCCAAACAACGCTGGGGAGCACAGCTAGTTGTTGTATAAAGATATCAGCAAAAGCAGATACCAGAAAGAAGCAATGCCTAAACCACAGGAGATATACACAAACTGCAATGAACAAAACACCAGTTGCATCAAATGACCATCAAGAGAAACAATAACTATAGAAGCACCGACCAACAGATTAGAAACTTTCAGAGATGTGTCAACTAGCTTGCCCGAAAACTGCCAAAAGAAATTAGAGACTATGACACGTGCACAGTCCTCTTCCAACCTCCTTCAGACACGACTCAAATAAATAGAATTAGTCATCCTTCCAATCAGTACGTTGCCATGGCGTACTTGAAAGAAGTCGACTTAAATACCAACCCTTTACAACATAAAGAACCAAACCTGAGTACCTAAACACCTTACAGGCTAACAGAGATATCTATAAAAGAAAACAGCTCTAATGACTGCCTCGTTTCCTTCGTCTGTTGACTCTGTCTATTTCAACGGTCAAATTTCTTTTTCAATGGACTGTCATGAATCTTTTGACTGTCGAGACTCGGGACAGAGTGGAAGAACATGGACAACCGTTCGAGTGAGGGTGTAACTTTCATTGGCTATTTTGACCTTGTGCCATTAGTACCATTGTTTGAAAATTTTGTTAGTCATGTATTTTACTTGTTGGACTAACAGAAACAAAGAAAGATCTCTTTTTGGTAAATATTGGTAATGCTTATAATAGCTTAACATCTTCACTAGTACATGAGCTAGTAATAATCATATTAACTCCCACAAGCTAAGCAAAAGTTCATGAACCAAACATGGTCAAAATAGAGTAACAAGACAAAGCGAACTCAACACAGGTGTAAGTGTGGCCCAGGGTTGATACTCCCCCCAAAAGGCCCCTTAGGCTCGGCCCAAGATCACGTTTTAGGGGTGGTTTTCAGACCATGGGGCACTGTCAGTGAATTGCTACTTTAGAGGGTTTCCACAGTCGCACCAGTGAAAGGGCCCTGAAAATTATTTTTATAACTTCTGAATCATATTGGATGTTTAGCGGGGCGTGGAACCTGGGCGCCCCCTAGAGAACTCCCAGTGTTTAGGGGGTGTATTTCAAATTGACCAACCAGGTGATTGGGGGTACAATATCCAAGTTTGGGCCTAGCCAGGTGGGTGTTTCTTTCAGAGTATCAACCTTGGGAGGTGCAGATGTCGATTAATTGCGTACAACATAATTCTCCCTAAACACACATGACACTATTATTTCTGATTGTTGTATAAAGCGAATCTTTTGATACCAAATAACTGTGATGTGAATTTTGTTGCAAGTCAACCTTTAAAAGTAATTGCAGAAAACTCAACTGAGTATATGTGTCTAGTCTGAGTCAACAGAGAATAGATAAAATACAGCCAGGCATGACTGAACCACAGTTTACATTTGAGTCAAATTTAAAGGGCTTTGTTGGCGAGAAGACTTCATAATTAAATATGTACGGTAGCATGATTTTATTTGTGAAAGACACAAAGTGGGGCTTAAATCGCACCATCCTACTACTGTAAGACTTTAACTATTACAGTAGGTGCTCCTACAATGTTAAAAATCCGTTCTAGGAATGTTTATGTTATAGGGATTTTACGTTACAAGAACAGTAAAATACATGTAAATTGACAAATCCGTTTCAAGATCTTTCCAAAGTTACCTCTAAGGCTATGCAAAAAGGAAAAACTTGACTTTACTTTTTTAATTTGTGGGCTGTACGGTAGCTGCAGTATTATTAGTTTGCTTCGGCAAATTTTCTCGTTTTTATTATCAATCTCATTGGTTTTATAGACCACGATTGCGGAAATTTTACAATAATTTGATAGGGAGTGCACATCTTCGACGTTCATTTACAACGATTTGCTTATCTTTTTTAAACAGCAAAGTCTATTCTGCAAAATAAAACTAATAACAAATATTTCATGCGTGTACAATAAAGCAGAACAACAAAATATATCTACTATAAAGAACGATGCTGTTGCGGATACATGTATAATAAATATACAGCAACGATGCGCGCATTATGTATAACAACATGGGCACATCGTTTTTCCGCAAGTGCTGCGGGTTTCAAATCGAGTTTTTCCAGAACTCGCCCGACTTGACACTTTACGATGTATGGAAATTGTCACGTAGAATCAGACCTGCCAACCTAAGAGTGGGGCAATGCGTGAGATTTGGTTTTGGGGCAATTGATGTATTAATGATAATATATATATAAAATTATGGAAATTGCGGCAAAAATCTTACGCATCTCTCATTTTTTCTTTGGGGTGATTGCGTGAATCTCACACCCAATGCGTCAGAGTTGGCAGGTATGCGTAGAATCAAGCAGTTCTACCGATATCAGTACCAGTTCTACGGTATTCGTTATCTGGAATTCGCGTTATAGGAGGTACAGTATTACTAGGAGCGTGTTATGTATGGTATCTGACATCGTCTCGTACTTCAACACATTGTCTCGTGAAGTTAGTCGTGTACTCTAATTTTTCGCTGTTGCCAATGATGTTAGAATAATGGCTCAAGCTGTTCAAGACATTCAGTGCGGTTTCTGTTTCCGGAAGATAGACGGTGTACTCGACCCAAAGGTGCTTCCGTGCAAACATATCTCTTGCATGGAATGTCTTTCAAACTGCTATGAGACAAAACATCTGTTAGTCTGTGGGGAGGATGGCTGCAGGTGAGATATTATTTTTAGACCTGATGAATAAATCTACCATATTCGCTATTGACACCTCCATATTTGTGCTTGAATTATTTTTGGCCATAAATAAAGATCACATTTATGGGAGTGAATTAAGAATAGGATGAACATTAGCTGGAGCGAAAAACCCAACATTTAGACAAGGGCACTTGCCCTATTGGGTTATATATATTCGAATCTGTCCAATACGCCCGAGGGCATTATATGAACATAAAATTTGAGATAAAATGATTGATAAGAACGCTAAAACCTAATTTGTTGCAATACCAAGATCGTATTAAAAACTGAGGGAGTCATCAACGCCCTGACCCACAACATTCGGTGCCATTCTATTATAAAAAGAGTGCTTATATTGGTCTATCCTAAAATGTGGGTGGACTACTCCATGACGGGTTTGGTGGGATGGGTTAAAAGAGATATAGTTATTGAGGTCTAGATCGTATAGACCAAACACAATTCTTTTTAAAAATTTCAAATCCAAATCTTCTCTTCTATCTTTTAGTTCTTGGATGTTATTTACACGCATGCACTCTGTGACACTATCCATAGGCCCGAGTCTGGGTTGCTTTCGATCGATTTTGTCTGCATGCCTGTTAATTTATTTCAAAAAAATTGTGAATGTAAACAACAGAAATCAGTTAAAGAAAATATCTTCTAGTCCGAAAACAGTTATTTTTAAAAATGGTGTTACTCGAAATTGCTCAGCATTTTTGTGGACATAGGATAACTTTTTGGGATTTCAATACTGTAGTTTGTAAATTGAACATGAGAGATTGGTTTCAATGGAATGAATGTTTGTAAAAGAGCCATGCCCAACTATGTACATAGTAATAGCGAGTTAGAGTTTTGCTAGTGCTCAGATCAGATCAGATAAAAATTTTCCGCAAAAGACCCTCCAATGGAGGTAAAAAATTTTCCGCAAAAGACCCTCCAATGGAGGTAAAAAACAAAATAGCGGAACTCAGCTTAAAAGAGCAAGCTAGCTAGTCAACCTCGGCACGAACTTCCCTCACCGTCCGAGGCCAAAAAGAATATCTTAACTGATCGGTATTAATGTGGGGCAAGTAATACTTCCCAAATCGAGTAGACAATGCAGGAGGCCTTTCCTCTTTATCAGAACCACTTTCCCTGACTTTAACTCCCACATTTATATCAATATCGCCTCTGACGATTCTACCAAAAATATTTTTGCGCAGTCTGGATCGTCTCTCCTCCAGCGATTCAAAAGAAGTATTCTCTCTTAAATTAGTGAAACTAGTAATTCCTTTTTTCTTAAAAATGAATCTCAGTGCTAGGTTTTGTGTCTGCTCTAATGATAAAATATCTTTTTTAAGATGTGGATCCCAAACCACGCACCCATATTCAAAGCCTGGTCTTACCAAGGATGTATATGCAGCCTTTCTAGTTCGAGCATCCGCATCTCAGAGTACCCTTCTAAGCATCCCAATTAATCGCTTCCCTTTAGATTCAATTTTGCAAATGTGTTTATTCCATTTTAAGTCACTCTGGAGCTCTACTCCGAGATACGGATTAGATAAGACGCTTTCTAGTTTTTGGGCACATAAGAAAAAAGAAGTCTCTTTATTTGACATGAGATGGGATTTTCCCACTGAAAGGTGGTAACATTTCTTTGGATTAAAACTCATCTGCCAGAGATTCGCCCAAGCCTCAAGTGAATGCATATCTTGTTGCAATGTATTGGCTTGATCTCTTGTGGCATATACCAGGGCATCATCTGCAAAAAGTCTACACTGAGAATTTACCTTGTCAGGAAGGTCATTAATAAAAAGTAAAAACAACAATGGTCCGAGCACCGAACCCTGCGGCACACCAGAAGTTACAGACACAATATTTGACAGTTCATTTTCTACCTCGACTACTTGAGTAGTCGAGGTAGAAAATGAACTGCTAATAGAAGTGCTAAAGAAAAATAATTGTTAATTTGTATTAGTGCTTGTCAACACATGATAACGCTTGAAATTATTATGGTTAAATTGATAGTGTGACTCCTTTCCTGTCTATTTGCACATATAAGCTCAATCTTTTTTTGTTTTTTAGTATAGGCCTACAGTACCAAAATTATCAGTTCCAAGTCAAAAGCCATAGTTGGCTCAAACTAAAAATCTATAGTTGTCTCTGTTTTATAATCATTCACTACGTCTTCACTAGCTTGAAACAGGAAGCAGGAAGAATAATGCTTTCCAATACACCCTCCTATATATATACTTATGAACCTCAATAACCTGAGAAAGCTACATAATCCTGTAGACCTGTGTAAGAGGCTTTGCCTTCTAAAGCCCATCTGGTTTCCTTAGCCTAAGTTCTTAAAACAGTCAGGCATGCGAGAGACATCTGCATATATAACAACCCTTTTTTATTGGTGCCCTGAACATAGACACTGTAACTATTGAGGCTCAAACATAGGTTTTACCAACACCTGGCATCATGTTAGGAAGCAACAAGCTTCAGAGACGGTGTCTGACACGCATGTGTACTATCCTCTGATACACTAATAGGGCCTTCAGTCATCATGAGCTCACATTGGGTCATTGGGTTAGTCACACTGGGAGTAGGGGAAGTTAGCCAGCTTACCTAAGGTGTTAAATGGGGAATAGTAATCATACATGAGCATGAAGATAGCCTGTGAACCAGATGTTAACCTTGTACTAAAATCGAAATTGCCATTGTATGAGTTGAATCATCCTCTTCCCATACTTACTCTCTGGCTTCTAGTAGCTCTCACCAGCCTAACCTGTGATCTTCAGCTCTAACCTGCAAGTCCTGAGTACATAGCTGTACCTGTTTTTACCTGCTCCTGTGCTTCCAGGACTAGGCATCCAGATCACTCTCTTCTCGTGCCGACATCATTGGATCATCTGAATCATACAGAAGGTAGATTCTAAGCTCCTCCTCAGAGCGTGGCTCCTCTTCTATCAGGAAATACTGTGCCTTTATCTCTTTAGCCCAATGAGTCTTTTTTTGGGCTACCATGCCACCTGTTTCGGCATGGCTAGCATCATGGCTAGTACAGGTTCCTGCCAAAACAGCATCTTCTGAACCTCCCTGATTTGAGATGTAGGGAGCTAAGTGAGCCTCCCCACTCACAGACTGCTGGTTGTCTGTAGGTAACTTCACCTCAGCCTGGGTAGCAGGTAGCTTAGTGTCCTTCAGAACATTGTCCATATGGGTAGCCAAGTTTGCCAAGGTATCCTTGAACTTCTGTTCGTTTTTTATTTCCAACTGAAGCTGGCGCTCATCGACCTTCACAGCTGCAATAGCTTTCCTGTACTGTTCCTCAATCCTCAACCAGCGTTCAGCAAAGTCATGTTCACGCTGTTGGATGACTGACCTCATGTGACATTAAACCTGACAGAACCTCATTGATGAAACTGCTCGTCTTATTCAGGAAAAACTGCGGCTTACTCTGAGCTGCCTCTGCGTAGCTGGTGCTACGAGGATGCACCTTTGTTTTTGGATCTGCTTCTTCTGTGCTAGTAATATCTCTCATTGATACCTTTTTTGGTCAGCCTTCATTCCTGTCCTTCCCCTCTCCGGGACCTGTATCTTTTCTTTCAGATTTATTTGTTAAATTTTGCAACATTCCATCATATGAAAGATGCCAACGTGCACCAGCAGTAATAGGTCTAGGAGGCAATAATGGAACTGGCTTAAAACCTTCCGTACACAATGCATTTAAACAGCTAATAATTTCAGCTGCCTCGACTCATTTATGCCCAAAAGTTTTTTCTCAATCCTTTTATAACATGAACCTGAGTGACAATAGATCTGTATCTACTTCCCAACTGAACCTCTGTTTTGCCAACTACTTTTAATTCATTACCATATACTGCAGTCAATACATTTGATAGCCCCTTAACTGTAAATCTAACCTGTTGGCTGTTTTGTTGGTTATTGTTGAAACTTCGGCCCCTGTATGAAGCACAAAATTAACCTCAATACCATTTGCCTTTAAAGTTCTTACTATTCTATTATCTAGTTGTTTAAGACCAGATAAAGAAACCCTCACGCTTTTACTAAGATGAGGGGAACAAGTGTAGTCTGTCTCTTCTACCTGAACCTTTGTTTATAATCCTATCACTATCCCTACTGCTACTCCTATTATAGCTGTACTTGCTAAGAGCTTGTTTCCAAGAGTCCTCATAACCATTCTTAGCACAGTCAATACTAGCATGACCTTTCCTACAGCAAGTAAAGCACTTAAAAGCAGGGCAACTGCGAAGCCAGTGCTGCCGACTACCACAGTTATAACATTAATCATTCCTAGGTAAACGTTCACCCTTAGATCTAGTACACAAATGATCTCTATCAGCACTAGAATCTCTAGAAGACCGACTAGAATTTCTATATCGGCTCCTACATTCATGTCAAGTAAACTCTTGACCTGAAGATCTACACCCAACCTTGGGGTACCTATTCTTAGACCTATTATAATAATAGTCCTTACATTCCTTCTGAGAAATTCTATGAACTTCTGCACGTTCACTAAAGTAACAACTAGCACTTCTAGTTCTATTTATAGATTACCTAAAAACAATGGCCGCTACTTTTGAATCCTCTGTACCACTAGCTTTTAGTCTTAGCATATTTTAATACAGCTTCTGAATCACGAGCAAGTTGTCTAGCTAGGAGAGTATCTGATAACCTTGCCCAATTTAAATCCCTTTCCTGTAGCAATTGCCTACGTAGCTTTGACTGAGTCCAATAATAGCTACCACAAGAGCAAAATCTTTCCAGTTATCATCACCACTCAAGTTCAAACTCTTGTTAAATCTCAACTTTTAACATTTAATCATTTTCATCACATGCTTGCAAACAAGTAACAAGTTTTATAATCCTACCATACGCTGTTTCTTCTGCACCATAAATTCGTTGTAGGTGTTCCATGGCCTGCTCATAAGTAGAATCTGTGACTCTAAACTAAATCCTACAGATTGTAAAGCCTCACAGCCATCTTATGGCATCCGATAACACAAGCAGTTTAATGTGACTGCTACAATTATCCTGACCTTCAGTCTTACCCATTGGCAGAATGGCAAGTTCTGCACATTAACCAAATTCTATTAGCCAAGACTTGTAGGAATCGGCTACATCACTAGGGTTAATAACTTACCTAGGAAAATCATTAGCATTGAACCTGAATGCAGCCATAGTTAATAATGCCAAAAGCACCTCTACCATGACCATCATGCAAAAGTAATGAAACACCCTCCTCTTCCTGAAATGAATAAGTAACTAATTCCTGTAACACAATCACCGAACACTTAGCCTTACACCACTCTCAATGTCCATGTGATCATTCGAGCACTAAACACTGTCAACACTGTCACTGAATCAACCATTCTTCGCAAACCATGTTTGCCTGTGACGCCTTGTTTTATAATCACTCACCACGTCTTCACTAGCTTGAAACAGGAGAAGAATGCTCTCCAATACACCCTCACACACACACACACACACACATATATATATATATATATATATATATATATATATATATATATATATATATATATATATATATATATATATATATATATATATATATATATATATATATATATATATATATATATATACATACAGTCAAACATGGATAACTCGCCCTCGGATAGCTCGAACACATGGTTAACTCACATAGTTTCTTTGGTCCGTTCCCACGTAATGATAAATTGCTATAGATAACTCGACCTCAACTCTGTTAACTCTAACAGTTTTTTGCCCAACGGCTACCGAGACGGTTGTTATCGCTTTAGAAAATCACTTTATTCCAAGCCATAGAGGTGAACCTAAACTATTCGTAATTCATAAGCGTCGTTATTACCACCATCGGCAAAACATTTTTGTCAACAACTTTTCTAAAGGTTTGGTGAAATTTGATTTTTACCAAACATCCGCTTAGCGATGGCCCTTCGGAAGCAAGGAAATGTGAGGTAACCTTCGCATAAACTTAAAAAAAATCGGCAAAATTGATCTTGGTTAACACGCTAAAAAAAGATGTCTTTTTTTCTGAGCATTTCAACAACGATCAGGTTTTGCCAATTTTAATCTAAAAAACATCCTGGCAATAACATCACCTCAAACAACAAACCAATCTCAAGTGATAGAAAAATTTATACTTTTTGATAAAAAAGTTCTAAACTTTACATTAGAAGCATTTAATTTGAAACAAGCCATTTATGCTTTTGATTTATATTATAGTTTGTATATGTACATGTATCTACTAATAAATAAATAAATACATGGACTTGTGACAGTGCTCTGATAACTTGAACGCTCTGATAACTCGAACACTTTCGCTCGGTCCCGTGAAGTTCGAATTATTCATGTTTGACTGTATATATATATATATATGTAAGGACTTCAATAAGCTGAGAAAGCTACATAATCCTGTAGGCCTGTGTAAGAGGTTTTGTCTCCTAAAGCCGATTTGGTTTCCTTAGCTTAAGTTCCTGAAACATAGTCAGGTGCGCGAGAGATGCTTGCATATACAACAGTCTCAAAGTCAAAAGACATAGTTGTCTGAAAGTAAAGAGCCACGCTTGTTTCAAAGGGAAAACCCAAAATTAGCTCAATTTGTATTGAGCTGTAATTGATATTACAAAGTGAAGAGCCATGGTTGCCCTAGATTAATTGATTGACTGAGTTACCCCCACCCCATAACAACACTCTTTCCTACTGAGCACCTCCTTATGGTGCGTTTACACTGGCCAGCACTGACTCCGATTAGGTGCCAATACCCTGACTCAGACAGGTACCTCAGACATTTCACGTATGGGTGCCGACACCGATTCCCCCTTTACATTGCAACGATCGAACTATTTTTGTTGGTACCAACAGCCAATCACAGCGCTTCGCCCTTCTGACCTTGACCCGACCACGCGGAGACGAGTACACATAAAAATCAACGCGCTTGATGTGGAAAATTATATACTAGTACTACACTACTATTACTGCTCCTACTACTACCGCTATAAGCAACTACTGAATGCCGAATGGAGTCTTCCAATGAGATTTTGTTGATGGCAGGATCGGCTGTGGCAGCTCTGACAGTCTGTATTATATGTAATTATATGTTTGTATATATTTTATATCTGTAAATATTTTATTATATGTGTTGTCCTTTTTATTATAGCCTTGTTACTCGTTATGCTATCAATTGTCGTCGTTTATGTTGTCATATCAATAGTAGTAGTCGTACAACTGGCTATTCACTTTTAATTAATTTAAATAAAAGTTCACTATCAGAAAGAGCACGAGGGAAAGTTTAATGACAGTCTCCTAGCCTCTCATTAAACCTAGTCCTTTCGTTTCATAAACTTAGCCCTGTCATTAAAGCGTAGGCTCATTTAATCAGAGGCTCCTAGCTTCTGATTGGCTGATGAGCGTCCGATTTGTCGGTGCAACCGGGCACTGCTGGGTTTCACCAACACCGACTTTTAGATCGGTGCTGACACCGATCTTTCTGTTCACACCTACTGACACAGACTCATCAAATTTGTCTGTGCAAGACAAAATCGGTGACAAAATCGGCCAGTGTAAACGCACCAGCACCATTACCGTATCTATACACATTCTTAATAAGCTCTTCTATCGACAACTGTCTTTACTGAGTATCCCTCCATCAACACCTGTCATCACTGAGTATCTCTCTATCAGCATCTGTTCTCACTGAGTAACACTCTAATAACATCTGTCCTTACCCAGTATCCCTCTATCAACACCTGTCCTTACTGAGTATTCATCTATTAACATCTGCCCCTACTGAGTAACTCTCTATTAACATCTGTCCTCACTGAGTATCCCTCTATCAACATCTGTCCTCACTCAGTAACCCTCTAATAACATCTGTCCTCACCCAGTATCCCTCTATCAACACCTGTCCTTACTCAGTATCCATCTATTAACATCTGCCCTTACTGAGTAACTCTCTATCAACATGACTGAGCAAATTAGATGAAGTTTCTGCTTGACTACTCAAGAAAAACACTAGTTTCAGCCTAAAAGCAAAACTTTACAACTGCTTTTACTAATTAGAAAAGGGATAATTCTCTCAACCGATACAAGATAGCTCGATGTGTACCACCGACCAATACCAAGGCAAATTGCTATCATACCTCTATTAACAACAAAAGAAGTCTGGCCTAGACATAATCATGGTATAATTATGATCAAGTTAGGCAAGAGAAGACATGATTAAAATCGTTGATTGAACTCATGACTTTTCCTGGAAACAAATCACGATTTTTATTTTTTCTCAAATTTGCAAATAGTAATGGTTTCTGGATAAACAATCTGAAACAACTAGAAGAGAGTGTTTTGAAACTCCATTAAAAATTCTGTTAAACTTGCACAAAATCAAACACTATATTTGCTCTCATTTGTGCTTTGTGTGAAACTGCTGGTTGCTCTATTCAACTGAAGTACATGTAGTTTGCACATTATAATCTTATGTAACTTTTGAATACAAGATATATAAGAAATTGTCAAACTGAAGCATGTAAGCCAGTAATACTGAAAAGTAGGTTCACCAGCATTCTGATGCATTACATGCATCATTTACATGACCAAAAATAAGGGAAAAATTGAATTTATCAAGAAAATCATGAACACTGAAAAAGTTGATTTCAATGAAAAATACAATTTATTTTTGAAAAAAATATCATAATTTTTTTTCTTACTTGATTACGATTTGAATAACAAAATTAGTTGTGGTTTTAAAACTTGCAAATCTCGTTTCAGAGAGGTTTTTGAGCTGGCACCAGTTACACTGCCATCTCATGAAACTTGTCATGATAAACATTGGTGTGGTGTCTGTGAGAAAAAAGGAGACATTAAACAGGAAGCTGTGATATATTGCACCCAGTGTCTCAAGAGATTCTGCAAGGAGCATCTTGAGGTAGGATAACTCTACAGTCATTTGGCCAAACCCTCACAGATACTTGTATGTGTCCCGTAGTAACTGTTACTCTGACACAGGACACTCACTCAGGGATGCACAACCTTATCAATACGCTTGTCATGGGAGAAAAAAATATTCCGAGTTATTTCACTGTGTGGCATGGTGGTTGGGGCCGTTGCTCTTAAAGGTTTACTTGCAACAAAATTCACATTACAGGTATTGGGTATCAAAAGATTCACCATGTCTTACTCTGCTGTGTTGTAGGTGCAAAATATGTGGAAATGTGATTGCAAGCTCTTAAAAGCTCAAAAACGAACAGTTAATCGCAGCCAGCCGTCACAAAAACACCGTAGTTTGGAATCTCTTTATTTGGCTGACGTACTCCAACAGTTTGTTTTGACACGTTTCATGTTATCACGTGAAATTAAAGGCCAATAAAAGGCTCGATATAAAACGTCTCGTAGCACTAGTTTATGACAAATACTTTGGGTTCTACCGGAAAGCCCGTATCAAATATAAATGCTCGCTACTTTACAGTTTCGTTTCAGCCTAGTCTAATCATCTATTCGTAATCTGATCATTTGACCCATACTTTCTGCCAAATTGCGCGAACAGTTTCTGCAGCATTTTTCGACTATCGCAGGTGACCAACAGGCTCCTCATGTTCATCAGAGGATGATATACACTCCTTCAAGCTTAGGTTGAAAAATTAAACAAATTTTTATGGTAGGTTTTGAGATATCAGTGCTCAAATGACAGCTTTACAATTATGATGAAACAGACGCATATAGACAATAGACATGGTTTTATTGAATTCGTGAAGTATATTTGTGAAAATATTTTGACGAATGAGGTTGCATGAAAGTGTAAACAGAAGCCATCTTGTTCAACTACGTCCCAGTTGAGCCGTTTTGGAAATGGATTCCAATCTACAGCGTTTTCGTGATGGCGGCGATTAACTGTTCGTTTTTGAGCTGCAAAGAGCTTGCAATCACATTCCCACATTTTTTGCACCTACAACACAGGAGAGTAAGACATGGTTAATCTTTTGATACCAAATAACTGTAATGTGAATTTTGTTGCAAGTCAACCTTTAAGATTTTTATTATCTCAATTTAAAGACCAAATAGGTCAGTGAAAGAAATAGATAAATGGATAAAAAAAATGGAAATGGATAAAACAACTTTACCTGCGATGCCTTATCTTAATAGTAAGAATAGTTCTATAACATTCACAAATTTTAAGAGTGGTGCTGTGTCATGTATGATATTTTTGATCAGTTATTTGGTGGTAGATATGCAAATTGACACACCTCAAAACATAACAGAGGTGATTGGAGAATATATTTCTTTAACTGATGTAGGGCTTTTGCAAGTTGAAATTCCTCTATCGAATAGCTTATTTTGATTAATTGCTGTTTACAATGGACATGGAAAGTAAGTTTTCATATTTTAATTATCAAGTTCACTATTTTTTATTTTATATAAAAAGTCAATAGCGTCTTGCAAACATCTTGCAATAATAGAATGAATGTTGCAAAAGAGGGATATTAATTGTTTTACAATTTTCCATTAAAACATTTTGCGCATATGTAGAACGATACAAAGTTATGGTTAACGGCGAAATATTTCCTTGTTCGTCAAAAAAATAATTTTTCCTCTAAAGGCAGTCTGAGCAAATGTCAAGGTAGACTTATAACATTGGCTCAAAATTACCTGTAAATAATTAGTTTTTAATAAAGTTTAATAAATGATCAATTTTAGAAAAAAACATTAGCTGAATGCCGGCGTTGCACCGTTAATAAAAAAGTTTTTGCATAGAAAATTTATTTTTATTTGGGCAAGTTTCTTCACCAAATGAATTTGAGTAACGTAACCTACAGTAGTTAAATCTTACTATAATAAGAGGTGTTATTATAACTTGATATAGCGTTAGGGAAAAATGTTGCATCAAGCTCTTTAAGCATGCTAGCTGAAGCTTGAGTATTTTAACCAATCGGCATCAATGATTGGAAGATGTATTAAGTATAATGTGAACTACTATTCATCGCTACATCCAGTTGGATATGTAGTCTAGTGGTTTGGCACGCTTGTCTGCATACCTGGAGATTCCGAGTTCAAATATCGGTCAAAGCTACTGTAATGCAGATGTTTTTCATTCCTAAAACTCTATTGCTATGACTGGACACACGCAGGACGAACAGACAAGGGATAAACCCTGAGATTTATACACAGATTATCTATATAACAAACTGGGCCTTTCTGGTGCTAATCTTCACTGGTTCTTTATGTACACTAGTTCAATGATACCAAAGCCATTGTAAGCTTGTAACCATGATTTCATGCATGCTCCTTTGATTATTCCCTTTCAGGTTCATGATGCTGTGCTAGAAGACCATCCTAAGATAAGCATGGCTGAGTTCAAGGCTTTGAATGCCAAAGCGAAGCCGAACATGTGTGAAAAACATGAAGATCAGGCAAACATTCTGGGGTGTAAAGTGTGCAGGTCTATATGCTGTGCCAAATGTGTGCCAGATCTAGACAGCTGTGACAACGGTTAGTTTACCATGTATGGGTGTTCTTCTCTTAACTTCATGTTAGCATGGTTGACTGTTTCAGTGTTTGTAATACAAGTTGTCTTCCCTTAATGACGGGTTACGTTCGAAGACCCTGTCACTAAGTGACTCTCTCATTAAATGAACCTACCTCCATTAATAAACGTTTTGTTTGATACTAGGCTCTTGTATTGCATATGTATAGGCTGTTTACACTGTGATGTACTTCTGTATCTTTTTTCTTTCTCTAATCTTTATTTGTTTTTTAATAATAAGTATAGACTTTAAACAAGCATATTTAGTATTACCATGTAAACAAATGTTTGGCTACCAGAGAGGTCAATGCGGTGGATGTTATGTAATTTTAGCTATTTTTATGTTTACTTTTTTTGAATTTCTCTTTTCATTCAGCGTTTTTATCTACCGCAGGTCTTTTTTATAGGGTTTCAGCTCCAGCCTATCACCCAGTACTGTATGCTCCTAAATGACTGATATTAACCTAACACTCGATACTGAATACAGTCACATCTCGGCTGCTTTATTTACGCTTTGACTCACTAACAGTGAAAGCACACTTTTGACAATCTTATCAATTTTTACCGTGTCGTCGCAACTCCAAGTCATTGCTAAATGAGCCTGTTGTCATGTGAGGACAACTTGTATTTTCATTTTTTATCATAAATCATGATAGGAAAGGCAAGAAAAGTGCCCTGTTAGGCTATTATTATTATTATATCACCGTTACACTCACATATTATCAAGTGGGTGATAAACACTGCTAGAAGAACAAGTAGGTTAACCAGGGGCCACCCTGTCAGCAGTTTATGCCGAGTTGTTCGAACATCAGTCAATCACAAAAGAGAAAGATTGTCTAGATTTTTAATACATGACTTTCGTATTATTCATATATTGGTCGTTGCTACAAACCTTATGAATATGTATTATTTAATGAATTATTGTATTTAGTATCTGCATGTAGGCAGATACATGAGTTGATATGTATGCATGTATGAGCGTGTATGCGTGTTCGCACAATCTTGATTTTGTATAGACTTCCAGACCTGCAAAACCGTTTAAAACCTACTCGTAGATTACCAACCTCTCTGTGAAGATTTAAAAACTCAAACATACGAGTCTTTTTAAACTGAATCTCAATTAAAACAAAATACATTTACCGTAAAACCTCTAATTGAACGTTATGGCACTCTATTTGTTAACCCTTCCTCTATAGTGGCCGTCAATTGGAAGCGGCGGTCAAATAGAGGCTGGCGGTGTATTCTTTAAATGGTTTGTCAGAATGTCGGGAAGATAAATTTAGCCCTATTATGGGCAAAGCGAATGTCGCTTATATTCTGCTCTCTTTTTTGGTCGAGCGATATTAAACCTTTTAAATGCTATGAATCCACAAACTTACCTCCAACTTGTCAAATATCACTTAATAAATATGCATTGAGAAGCCAAGTAATATCTTTACCCATCGATATCTATTGCTTGCAATTGACCAATGATGATATTATAGCCTGTGCCCTGCTTTGCAATTTGTTGACACTTTCAATTTTTAACTGATTCTAAACTTGAAGACATATTTTTATTTTATATCTATGTTTATTAATGTTGCATAAAAGCTCATTGCACTCATTGATATGTTTGCTACAATTTGCAGCCAAAACTGGCTTTTTATATGCAATAGAAGAGGAGTTACGAGCGTCGATCAGTTGTATGATCAGATTACCGCAATGATGTTATTAATTAATATGCTATAAATTTGCAAATTTATAAGTTATATAATGATATCTATCAAATGCTACAAATACATATTCATGAACATATTCATGATGTGACGTAAACGAATCATACTTATATAATATGCAGAAACAAAAATTAAATATTTTGAAACAAAAATGTTTGTATCGTTTGCTTGGACAGTTGCGTTTTGATTGTTGCTTTTGATGGAACGAACATCCTCTGGTTGTCCAATACCTTGCACAATATCTTCTGACCTCAATTCTTCTGCACTGCTGAATGATATTAGCGTCTAAACCACTTTGGCGAAGCAAAACTTTTATGCCCTGCATTTTAGCTTCGATTTAATCTCAATTAAACTAATATACATGTATCTGCTCTTCTGATGAATCTGTTTAATATTGAATTTAGTTGACAAGTTTATCATTGTTCCGTTTCAAAATAAATTCAAATATTTGGGAAAATGAGTATACTCTTGAAATTTATAAATTATATTGTTACTCCTGTCTGACTTCCTATAAAACTAAAACAGTAAACTACAGGGGCTAGTTAAAAAAGACGTACTTACTATAAGTTTTGCTTTGGTAGCCCTAAAATGTAATTTAAAAAAGTTTCTTACAATTATTTTCCATTGGCGCTGTTTTTAAAAGGGTCTCCCAGTCACTGAATATCAAGTTATATGCATATAGATATTTGTTACTTGCCATGTGAAAAGGTGTTTTCTATGTTGATGTGCAGTTTTTAAATAGTCTACGATGCTGTATAATGAAGCTCCGGATGTCAATTACAGGTATGCAAATCAAATTTTAATATTACAAATAAAAGGGTTTTTTCATTGTCAACTAAAATTTAGATGTCATCCTTTTATCTAATACTGTTGAAGCTGTGCATTTTCAAATATATTTTACCAATGGTTTAGAATACATTCTGAATTTGTTGTTATGGTTGTTTCAGGTGCGCAATACTGTCATTGATAAATACATGTATATTTTTGCAAATTATTGGAAGCTTGGCTAGTCCAATGTTCATAATAACTTTTTTGTGGAATTTTTCCGGGCGCTATTGAATCCTTATTATATAAATTCACACTCCATTGTTCTTAACAAATTGAAATATTGATGTGAACTTGTTGATGATGCATTTCTAAAGTTCATTGACAATTCAGACTGTGGTCTCACAACTAAAAGGGTTGCTATACCAGTCGATGCATCATGTCATTGTTGGCAAGTGCTTAGGTCCAACATGTTGATGCTTTTGGAGCACTTTCAGACTGCTTGAATTTCACTGGCTATTTTTTTTAGTGACCAAGCCACCTTTCTTGTTTTGGATATTGTAATTACCAGAATTAAAGTTGACGACATTGTGATAGTTTTCTTCACTACTAATAAAAATGGAAAAGTTATTTTAGTTAACTTAATTGGCTCAGACATTTTGAAGAGGTAACAGTGGCATGTAGGATTTACCTGTGCTACAACTAATCTCTGAAGCATGGCTATCGTTAAATATTGCCCTTCAACTGCTCAGAAACTAGGACTATTTACGGACTATTTTTTCTCTCCTTTATTCAGCTACGTCTCATATCCTGATTCCTTTGGATGACCTTTCATCTATTATTTTGCTTGATGGGACACCTGACAGCGCTGCCAAGGAGGATAAGTATGAGGAGCTGTTTAAGGAAGCCTCCAAACTACAATCTGCTTATGACAGTGACACTGCAGCCATGCTTACGCTTGTCCACGAGACGAGAGACGCCCAGGTTGTGTATTTGCCTTATCTTCTGCTTCTCTGCATTTGAATGGCGATAAACAAGATATTACAGGGCCTGTGATGTTCCTATTACTAGTTATAGATTAGATAGGATGCTGAGTAATGCTAGTACTTGATTCTACAAAAATACATGCAGGTGCTCTGCCTTCAACAACCCATAGTCGAGGTATCTAATCACTATGTTTCCATGATTCGCAAGTTTGAGTCAATCCACAAGTTAACCACATCGTGGAAATGGCACAAATCCGCAAGCTAAGGGGGTTTTGCTACTCGCAAATCTTTATTGAGTCCGTCATGCTTGCGAATGATGGAAACGGTACTTCCAAATGGTGCACATTAAAATATCGCCCAGGCTATTCCATTCTAAACTTTTTCACTCTTCAGTCATTCTTATTTCCATTTGAGCAGTTCCAATGTTCCGAACGAATGCTGCTAAGCCTGACAAGACTGCGTAGCTATTTATAGGGTCATTAATTAGGTTAATACTTGACCTATGGGGTCAAGCGCTGACATTAAATGTGCATCGTGCGGATGTTCATTGAAACACTTAATTGCAAAAAACTCCACCTTTGAGACAGACATATAACCTATACTTTGAATTTAACTTAAATGAATTTATCTTACTAAACACACAATTAAAGCTGAGTTTTATTATGTATTTTTAACTGTTTTACTGAACTTCAACTCCAACTTTTTTATCGCTAAAATTTTATCACCTATCGGTTTTCGGCTTCGTTTTCACTATAACTTTTAGTTGACTTCATTAAAACCTTCAACCTCATTCAACAAGAAAGCATGAGCGATGCTGTTCTCGAAAGCAGCTACAGACAGTACTGTTTTGGCTATTGAAGCCTTATTAGTGCAGCTCAGAGCCGCCAAGGGAGATAATTCCCATTGCCAATGAGAGTTGACTTCCTGTCATGCAACAACTAAGTTATTTCTCAGACTTTTAGAAAGTCGATGTGTTGACAAAAGAGTGCTCCAATCACAAAAGTGATGAGCTATGTATGAAGGTTAATAGTGTTGCACCTCTCATAGAGAGCTCAACGGAACCGAGTTAAAGGTACAAAGGAGTATTTGTTATATATATATTTACCGTATTTTTCGGGCTATTAGCTGCTACTTTTTTCAGATGTTTTGAGCCATGTGGTTTATTTAGAGGCTGCCACTATTCTGCGGTTTTTTCTTTCACCGCTAGGGTCGCACTAACCGGAATCTCCGGTAAGCGCGCATTTTGTGGTGAAAGAAAAAACGAAACAGTGCCTAATGGTACTGTTCCGTTAGGCACTAGGTTAAAAAGCGTCGTTTAATACGGAACAGGCACTGTTTCGTTTTAAACAGCAAAGTTGCTGCCGTTTTAAAAAGCACCGTCTTGAGTTCTGTGGCCAATACAAAAGGTGCAGCCTATGTATTGTTTTATTATCGGTTTTTTAAAAATATAGCAGATGCGGCTTATATAGGGGTGAGGTTAATAGTCCGAAAAATACGGTATATGTATATATAGTAAGCACTCCAACAACGTAAATAATCCGTTCCAGGAACATTTACGTTATAGGAAATTTATGTTATAAGAAGAGTAAAATACGTGTTAACTGCCTAATCCGTTCCAAGACCTTTCCAAACTCACTCCTTTGACCATGCAAAAAGGAAAAAAACTTGACTTAACTATTTTCATTTGTGCGCTATACCGTAACTGCAGTATTATTGGTTTGCATCGACATCTTTTCTCCTTTTTATGATCGATCTCACTCGTTTTATAGATCATGATTGCGGTAATTTTACAACTGGAAATTCCCCTGTCATACAGCCCACGACCAAAGTGATAATGGAAAAAGAAAGGGCACTGCTGGTTGAGAAATGCAATATTAGCAGTCAAATGGCACTGCAGTGCAATAAGAGAACTGCAATGGTAGCTGCAATGGTAGCTGTAATGTACTGGATGTTATTATGTACAACAAACAACAATAATGAAAGGAAAAGATTATATGTTTATATCTCTCCCTGCAATAGGAAAAATGCAATATTAGAAGTAAAATGGCAAGCTGCTGTGTAATATACACAGGCTGGGGGCTGTATATCATTGGTCATAGCAACCAATATCAAGAAGTTGTGATATTTATCTAGATTTCTGTATTTATATCTAAAAAAAATATGCTGAATTTAAAAATTTAAACAGATTTTAGCTGGTTGTCATAGAAATAAATGTACATCTATAAGAAAATGTAGGCCTATTACTTTGTTAAAAACGGCTTGGCAGTACCGCGATATTGGGCACAGACGTAGTATCATCAACAAAATCTTTAGAAAAATAATAACAGTAACATATTGCACACCATCGGTCACTATATACTTCGATCTTGTCAATTTGAATGATTATTCTTATAACTAAATCTTATAATAATCTTATAAAATCGAATAATCATTCTTACAAATAAATATTGTAATAATCTTATAAGAATCGTTGGAAAAATGTCATCGTCATTTCCTTTACTTTCACTGCTTTGGACATCAGTTGGAATACCAAAGTACTCATTATAAGTGTCCAAAATGTCAGAGTCCGGTAGAATCGGCAAAAAAGAAACGATTACTTTTCAGTACTTCTACGTTTATTACAGAAACCTTCGGCAATTGGACAATGCCATAGACTGGTGAAATGTGCACGTTTTTCTCGTGAAATGCGTACGGTTTAATAGTTCTACTATCTGTCGCACGGCTTTATTGGCATTTTGTTTGCCGGTCTTAATTTTAATTAAAAAAGGCTTATCAGGTTTCAATGGCAATTTTAGGCCAAATTAATCTGTCTAGTTATGTATTTTTCGATCAGATGGGTAAGTTTTAGGATATTGTCTCAACTTTTCAAAGACTTGGTAACCTTTTTAAGTAGGTTTATATGTGTTTTGTATCATTATTATACTTAACCCTTTTACAGGTGGTGCGACATTAATGTCGTTTTGCGATATCGATCCTAGTGGGTGGTGCGACATTAATGTCGATATCGTACGCACTACGTATTAAGACTTACTACTGGTCTGTGTTCATTTTTCTAATTTAATCACGTTATAAAGTAAAAGAACACATATGGCGACTTGAATAACTACATTTTAGCCATGTATCTTTTCATTTCAACTTGTTTTGGGGCGATCGTTATCAAACGTCATTCAATGTTTTTTTTATTCAATAAAGATACTAAGCCTTTTCCCCCGAATCGAATTTTATGCTTTTATGTGAACAAAAGAACTGGCTATTGGTCTGTGTTTGTTTTTCTATCAAATTAAATACTTTTAAAGTAAAAGAACACATGTGAGGACTTGAATAACTACATTTTAGACATGTATCTTTTCATTTCAACTCGTTTTGGGCGATCGTTATCAATATCGATGTGTTTTTTACTCGGTAAGATACTGAGCCTTTTTCCCCCACGAAATGATTTTTATGCTTTACGATCGTTGTCGATGCCCTTTCTTTGTGCTTTTTTACTTAGTGAGATCCAATCATTGATCTTTTGAGATCACAAAAAACATTTTATAATCATGGCTTCATCTTCCCAACGACCTGCTAGATCAACTCGAAGGGCCCAGTTTGTTTTGGCAGATTCTATAGTTGATGACTCAGACAGTGACTCAAATTTTTCTGATGTGAATCTAATGGACTTTGATATAAGTGATGAGTCTAGTGATGACGATGCTTCTGTTGTTGGGCCAAGGGATGGTGGAGGAGATGCAATCAGTAATGATGTGGTTTGGACTGTAATTAGAAACCTTACCAATGACAAATGCCCCAATGTCAATGATTTTACCAGTCCCATTGGGCCAGTATTTGTTCCACCAGAGGTATCTTGTAAAATGCTTTATTTGTAATATAAATACAGAATATGTTTTATTCAACAATATAACATTATCGCAAAAACAATCAAATTTTTCAATTTTCTTAAAAATTTACATGTTTAAGGGTAGTTTAAATAGCTCATATAGGCACAAAGGGTGTAAAACTGTTTGTACAGTGCCTTGTTATATGATACAAACCTATCATACAACTATAGTGTAGCAAAAAATATTTCAATAAAGTTTCAAAATTTTCATTTTTTTGAAAAATTAATTCACCCGTGACGAGCTGATATAGGCTCAAAAACTCACCTGCGAAAGGGTTAAACGGCTCTACACAAAAATGGTTAAATTTTTTGATGGGATTTCGGTGCAAGGGTTTGGTTACGGTGGTTGACGGATAATTTTTTGGGAGTTGTGTGCGCATATGCATTTATCATAAAGCTCCCAAACCATCGCTTCGCTCGTGTTTGGTTGTAGGACGAGTTGATGGGTACTGCACATTTTTTTACGCTCATTTACAACGACTTGCTCATTTTTTCTAAGCAGCAAAGTTTATTCTGCGAAGTAAAACTAATAATAACAAATATTTTGTATGTTTACAATAAGGCAAAACAACAAAATATTTTTACTTTTAAAGCAGTTCTACCTGTGCGTCATCTATTTGTAACCAGGGGTCAAGGTTAGGATAAAAGATTACTTTTGACCAAACTCCAATTCATGACATTCAGATTGGTAGACCGACGCTGTAACCAGGGTTGACAAAAATATCGATATTTTTTAAACAAATGAATATTTTGAAAAAAATTTGAAGTTAGGTTGAACTTGTATGGTGTTTACATTGTGATTGATGTATTTTATAAGTTCAATTAAGTTGTATGGGGTCAGTCAGCAATGTTTAATACCAAACTTGATTTATTGTAAGCCTAGTATAATAATGATATTTGTAAATATAAAAATATTCGTCAAACATTGCATTGGAAATCATGACAAGAATGCAAAGTGCAAACAAAATAGTGCAAATAGTAAATACACACTATGATAGTCCAAGCACGTTCTAATGTCCTACTTTTGTCTAGTTTAGGTATTTGTAAACAAACAACAGCTTGCCAGCCTTCACCACACCAAGACAATTTCTCAACTTGCTGTGAACCAGTCCACATGATGAAAACACACGCTCAACACTAGCAGTCAGAGTTATGTCATCCCATTTATAGATCTTATACTGAGCCAGAATTGTTTGAAGCTATTCATTGAAAGATTTTTACAGAAAATGATGAGATGAGTTACTCTGTCATCTCAGTGAGTCAGTGTAACGTGCTTACAATTCTGTTTCTGGGTGTCAGATAGTTCAGTTCGAAATCATGGATTATGAAGTTCAAAGAGTTTTCAGCAAGCTGGTCTTCCAATAAGGCAATAAAATATAACAGTTTAACACGAGATGAGATATTCAGATTAGTGAGATAGCACAGGGATGAAGAAATACAATTTAAATCTGAAAAACTCTTCTCAACTCAAACACTAATTACCCTACAGGATGAAAATATTCGTTGGTCATAAAAATTCGCGATTTCGCGAACAGTCAATCCCGCGAATTATTAAATTCAGTGAATAATTAGTTCTATTTTTAATCACAAGAGAGAATAATTACTGCATCAAATTGAAAACTAGTCGCTAGCCTAGTTTTTAATGTAAATACTAAACGTAATTGAGTTCCAAAACGTTTTTAAAATCATTGCCTGAGCTTTGAGCTAACACCATTGGCAATGCATCACATTTATTTACAAAATTATTCGAGGTTGTCACAAGATATGCAGAATGGCGTCATCGCGAAAATAGCCCCGAGGCAGAAGTACTAAACATAACCGAGTTCCAAAACTTCTTTAAAGTCATCGCCAGGCTTCGAGCTTTATTGCCATTGCGTCAAACTTTACAAAATTATTCAAGGTTTTTACAAGTTATTCGGCATGGCTTCAGCATAGCAAAAAGCTCTCTTAGTCTTTTTTACATTAGAATCAACTCCATCAATCTCTAATACCGAAGTCAAGGACGATCATGATTCTGATCTGGACATTATGGTAAGTATTTGATTTGCAGTGCAGATACGTTTTTTCATAATCAACTGCATTAGTTAATTCTTTTGTTTCAAAACTGATCGCTTTCATCAAATACTTCAGCTATTGTTTTTGTACTTCCTCAACACTCGTTAATATTTTTTCTTTTTTGTGTTTACTGCAGATTGACTACGAAAACTAGAGACAAATAGTAATAATATTCGTCAAGGCAGGAATATTGGCAGAGAAGCAACCAGTCAACCTAGACCCCTTCATTGACAACAACTCCTTGATATTGCTGTAGCAAACATGATTAAATTATATATTTTATTTCATGTATAGATGTATTATAATTTATTACAAACTTGTGTGTACAAATAAAATATTTCAAATACAAATAAAATTTTACAAACGATGAATGGAGTAAATATAAACAGTTTAGTCTATATGGCGGTTGTCTAGCAATAAAATTAAACTGGTACTCTTGATATGTGAATACTCGCGTGTAATGGTGGTTTCTGACTAGCTATTTTGGTAATAGCAGCTCTGTCGCTGTCACTGTCTTGGGTATGTGTTGAAGGCGATTCTCTCGCTACTACATGGCTGGTAAGGAAGTTGTCATCAGAACTCTCCTCGCGGCTTACTATTACAAAGTTCTGCCGGTTGGCCAAAGATTTGTGCTCGTAAAGGCGTTTTCGTTCCTTTTTAAAAACAGATATATTCTTCTCGTAAGTAGCTGCGGTCACTTCAACCTCAATTTCCAGACCTCCCTGAATGATTGGTGATCTTCTAAGAATGACATCTACCACCCTTGCAATCATTGTTCTTCGGTGTATGATGAAAAATCTCTCTCTCACACTAAAACAAATAATGAAGCAGTAGGGATGGAAAAAATTAGTATTGCGTTTTACCGAAGAACCAAAGTAAAATTTGACTAATTTAGTAAATGTAAAAAACTCATTACTTACCACAAGTTGTTGGCTTATCAAAGGCCTCCAAAGCGATGAATATTTGTGAAAACCTCTGGATGCAGCAAAAATTGTTTACCGTAGAATAGCATGATCGCCTCGCAGTTGTAAGCTAAATATAAACCGGAACATGCGGTGTGCGCATGCGTAGGAATATCTATTACTAGCCGCAATAGAGTTAACTTTTCCTAGAGAGTGGCAGTTTTCAGCCGCGAATAAATTCATCCGCGAATATGCATGAAAAGACAATTTTCGCGAAATATAACTCCGCGAATAAATTCATCATGTATGGTAATTGGTCTAGCCAATGTTACCTATTTGGTCTGGTTGTCTTTGTTTGTCTGTGTTGGGTAAGCCTAATAGGCCCCTATGCAAGTATTTGATGATTTTAGGTGTTAGCATTTTTAGACTGTTAGCAATAGTTGTGAGGTGAAAACGGAATGATAAAATGGATATTTTCAAAGATATCGATTTTTTTGACCCAAAAATATCTTATCTATCGATGATATATATATCAAGCGATATATATCAAACCCACCCTGGCTGTAACACCTGCACCAATCGATCGCCTCTGTGTTTATGAACAATCGCGCAGCTATCCTATTTTCCTTTTTGTCGCCACATTTAACGATCTATTGCAACGAACCAGAATGTTGTGAAAGTTATACATAATAAATATAACGTTATATGAACGATGTTTTTTCTTGCACAAGTGCTGCGAGATAAACTAACATTCAAATCGAATTTGAAACCTCGCCCGACTCGACACTTTACGGTGTATGGAATTTTTTACGTAGTACGAAACAAAAACTTCACATAAATTTTTTACATTATCTGGACTTTACGTTAGAGGAGGTATAGGAGCGTCTACTGTATATAAATATATATATATATGTATCACTTCTTAATAGACTGCTATGTATTGTAGTTGGATGCTGTCAGACTTCAGTATAATGTATTGGAGAATGAACTGCTGGAGAATAGGTCGAAGTCAAAGACTAAAATAGCTAGTTTCCTAGAGGAAGCATTACTCCAAAAATGGAGTCAACTCCGCAGTCAAAGGCAAATGCTCGAGTCAAAAGTCAAACATGCTGTGTCGGTAAATAATCTTATGGTTGTTCAATCAAAGTGCGCCTCATATTCTCTGCGCCACTATTAATGAGTCTTATATGTATTTAATGACAGACAATCTACATTATCCATACTGCCATGTGTTTCTAAGAACAAAGGCTAGGTTATCTATTAGTTGTAGTCAAGTACTCAAACCACTATCTCTGTTTAAGATGGTTTGAATCTCCCTCGAACTCATATTTTCCCATTAATATCCACATGTGTTTATAGCCACATTTGCGTTTACATATATCCGCTTATGTGCAGCCTGCCTGATCAGACTTTGCTTAAAGGTTGACTTGCAACAAAATTCACATTACAGTTATTTGATATGAAAAGATTCACCATGTCTTACTCTGTTGTGTAGTAGGTGTAAAATATGTGGAAAGGTGATTACAAGCTCTTAAAAGCTAAAAAACGAACAGAAAATCGCAGCCACACGAGACCGCCGTAGTTTGGATTCTCTTTTCAAAACGGCTCAAATGTGACGCAGTTGTGAGAGATGGTTTCTGTTTACACTTTCCTGCAACCTTATTCGTCAAAATCTTTTCACAAATATACTTCATGCATTCAATAAAACCATGTCTATTGTTCTTACGCGTCTGTTTTATCGTCATTGTAATCCTGTCACTTTTAGCAGTGATATCCTATAACTTACCGTAAAAATTCGTTTAATTTTTTAGCCTTAGCTTGAAGGAATATATATCATTTTCTGATAATCATGACGAGCCTGTTGGTCATTTGTGATAATCGAAAAGTGCTGCAGAAATTATTTGCGAAGTATTGGGTCACACGATCAGATTACGATTTGCCGATTAGACCAAAACAAAACTGTAAAGTAGCGAGCATCTATATTTGATACGGGGTCTTCAGTAAAATCCGAAGTGTTTGTCACAAACTAGTGCTACGATAAGTTTTACATTGAGCTTTTTATTGGCCTTTCAATTCACATGAGAACATCACGTGACAAGACAATAAATAAATTTCATGATTACATCATCGAAATAAAGAGACTCCAATCTACGGCAGCTTTTCGTTTTTGAGCTTTTAAGAGCTTGTAATCACATTTTTACATATTTTGCACCTACAACACAACAGAGTAGACATGGTGAATCTTTTGATACCAAATAACTGTAAGGTGAATTTTATTGCAAGTCAACCTTTAAGCTGCCATTGACATTTGTGTAAACCTACCATAAAGATTCGAATCGGGCTCACTGCTGGCTTTGGTTATGTTTTTAGGCAGACATTGTGCAAAAATTTGAAGAATGGAGAGAAGAACTTGCCAGGTTGATCTTGGAAGACTTTCCTAGTCTCAGAGTTGCCTCTCAGCTCCAGCTTAAAAAGAGAGGTTTGCATACATAGACATAAGTTGGTTAAGCTTTGTCTAGTTTATATATAATATATATATATATATATATATATATATATAGATATAAAGCAAGTAGCATAGTTGAGTTTATAGAATAGGAAAGGTTGACCTAGCAGATTTCAACACCAGTTTATCAGTTAACCCATAGAGTTATCTCCCCCTAGAGTGATAACTACACGAGCGTTTCCGGTGCCAACAAGGAGCGTTTAGGCCACACCCCTTTTTTGTGCTAGTCAGTCGTAGTGATTGACTAGATCCAGAGCCGTTTAGTTTCACAGAGTCCCGTGACCAAAAGCCGGAAACAAAAACGCTTGATTCCAAGCAAACCCGATTGACATACTGATCTCTAATGGAATATTCTTACCTCGCTCTCAACATCTCACTCTTTTGCATTTACTTAATTTTGTTACAAAAAATCATTTGTCATTTCTTGTAGGAAAATTTGTCTTCTTTCAAATGGTGTATAATACAATAATCAATTTCAGAGCGACTGCCAATGAGAGTAATTTTTGTTGGTTAGTTTTGCGGCATCTCCATTGTAACTTATATAAAACAATAGTGGGCGCAGCCTATTTGTTTGGAGCCGTGCGAGCACATATGATATACACATTATACATATATACATTATACATATACATATATACATTGATATACACATCCGTTAGCAGCGAAACTCTGTGAAATTATACAGCTCTGTACTGTCAGAGTCACATAGCTTTAAAAAATCTTGCAACCTAAACCGGAAACAAAAACGTCCGATTCCAAACAAACCCGATCGACATACTGATCTCTAATGGAATATTCATACCTCGCTCTCAATACCGCTCTTTTTTTGCATTTACTTTACGTTTTTACAAAAACGTTATTAGCAGCTTTTTGTAGGAAATTTTGTTTTCTTTCAAATGGTTCATAATACAACAATCAATTTTAAAGTGACTGCTAATGGGTTAGTTTTTGTTGATTAATGTTGCGGCTTCTCCATTATAACTTATATAAAAATAGTAGGCGTGGCCTGTTTGTTTGGAATCGAGCGAGCTCCCGTATACGCTTCTGTTGGTCGCGGGACTCTGTAAACTATACGACACTGACTAGATCCATAACATCAGCCATGAGAAGGGTTAAACAAGGTTCATGAATTTCCAGTTAAAGATGTAGTTGCGTCAAAAAAGTCAATTTAATGAAATTAGGACCCATAAAAGGCTAAAACATCAGCTACAATTTGATGCCATTTTTGTCTTTGTAGACCAACCCTGTCCAGAGATATATGCGTTTGAATGAGGCCCTCTTTTAAAAAGCTCACGTTCCAGCGGGTGCCTATTTCGTGACGTCACAAGCAAGATATCTGAAACGAAACCACGAGCGATAAATATGAGGTCGCTTCGTTAGCCAATCATGAGCGCAAAATCTTTATATAGGCCATAATAAATGTTATCACTCGTAAAACGCGTTGTCTGTGATCTCGAAGAATCTCATCGTTAGAGAATTCTCAACGATACTGATTCAACGCGTTTCAACAATTACTAAGTTATACTTAGTTTTGTATAGAGTCTGCGACTCAGAGTTATTTGAGCAACTTTTAGTAAAAGATTGGAGTAGACAGCCTATGGCTGTTGACAGGCGTCAGCAGCGTTTTGCTGCAGAGGAAGACAGAATGGAGGTAAATTAACTTAGAGTCTTCTATACTTAAGTAAATATAATATTTTTATAGTCATAAATACATTTACTAATTAATAAAATGATAATTCTTTGCTATCTCTAATCATCGTTTCATAGCTTATCTGCTGTTTTACCTAGCTTTAATATTTTTTTCGAATTTTCTTTGATAAATTAGAGTCATGATTACCAATTATTTTAGAAAGTGGGTAAAATCGATTGATCATTGCAAATCTTTAATTTCCAGAACCAAAGCTTCGAATCGTTGGCTTGGCTTGCTTGTGCCTTTATTAAATGTTTATTCGTTTTTAAAATTACACTCGCAATCTATTTAACTCCCAATTTGGAAGCTGTCAATAGATACGCTTTAGAATGACATATTTATGAATGACATATATTTATTGCATTTTTTTTACTGATTACAGAATGTTTATGTCGTCCCACCAGCCGAAGAAGCTTTGTCAGTGTGGAAACTGCCATAAAGTGGAAAGAGACTTGAATGTGTGCTGCATAAGCCATGATGTTTTGTTTGAGTTTGTTGCAGTAGATGAATTTGTCTTATTGTATCAGCTAATACTATCTGAGTGGCCACGACTTGATGAATATTTTTAATAAAAGTTTTATGCCGAGATGAAAATCTTTTTGCTTGTAAAAATTATATAATAAAATAATATTGTTGAAGATAATGCAAAACATGATTTGCAGAATATTGTAGTGAATTGGATATGGTATATGGATGTCCGCAGAACTGGAGGTGAGTTCAAATCTAGTTTGCAGCAAACTTCTCATCTTTAAAACTCTATCCCTGTCTATATTCTTTTCAAAGACGTGGCTTGCTTATTTCACGTCGGTAGTATTCGATAAGAATACTACTAGTAAGAAACTAGTACGTAGACGGTGTATGCTATGATATACAGCCCTGCCCCAAAGATAGGCGACAGGCATAATGTGGGCAGGGCTTATAAGAGGCTGTATATCGTTAGTATAATGGGTAGCTGCTGATACGAAGACCGCGTTCTACATAGTGACTTGACAGAATTACCGTAGACCGGTAGAATTGGTAGTCGGTACCCAAATGTTTACGCAACATTTGGAGAAAGTGAGTAGAACAAATTTTCAATTTTCGTTATTTGAGGCCTTTGAAACATTCATAATAATGCATCTGTAGCAGGATTTAAAATTTTATTCTAGCCAACATGAGCAAATACAAAATAAGATATATGCCAATAGAGCCGCGTAAGACTAGACTTTTATCGCAAATAGCCGATGTGAATACGAGAGATAGAGACAGGTTGCCTAACGCGTGACATCACTTTGGGCAAGTCTGGGCACGTTTTTGTGGCCTGAGCGTTTTTACGGCGATCAGATTTTTTCGGTTTTAATCTTCAAATATCTTGGCAATGCGATCGCGTAACACAACAAACAACATATCAACTGATAGAGCAAGAAAATGCTTTCTTTTAAGATCAACTTAAATTTGACGCAACTACATCTTTAAGATAGTAATTAATGCTCATATTAAAGATGTGGTTGCGTCAAAAAATTCGATTTAATGAATATAAGACCCATAAAAGGCTAAAACATCAGCTACAATTTGATGCCATTTTTGTCTTTGTAGACCAACTCTGTCCAGAGATATATGCGTTTGCATGGGGCCCTCTTTTAAAAAGCTCACGTTCCAGCGGGTGCTTCTTTCGTGACGTCACAAGCAATATATCTGAAAAGAAACCACGAGCGATAAATGTGAGGTCGCTTCCTTAGCCAATCATCAGCGCGAAATTTTTATATAGGCCGTAATAAATGTTATCACCTGTAAGACGCGTTGGCTGTGATCTCAAATTTATGAATTTTACTCTATTATTAAATCGCATGGACATCGATATTTACTAAATTAATTAACATCGTTACTTTAATGAATTACTTGATCGACACGTTTTATTGGCGAATAACATAATTGTAAAAGTTGCTGCGAAGGTGACTCCGAGTTTCCTTGGCATCAGGTAGTAAAAGTTCTACGGAGGAAGATCGGAGAATGGAGGTAAATTTATCTTTTAATTTGAGTCTCCTATAGAGTTTCCTGTTGAGTTTACATTCAGATTATATTTCCCTGTTTGAGGCTAAATGTAATTTCCTGCGCATGCGAGATATGTATATACAGTGAGTCCTTGACGGCTTCTTTTTAATCTTTAGCATCTAGCAATACAATGGCTTAGATTGATGAATATACTAAAGGTAATATTTTAGTACTCATTAATACATGTACTAATTAATTAAATTATAACTTTTGCTATTACTAATCATCGTTTTATATTTTTTTATCGGTTCACCTAGCTACATTTGCTTCAAATTTTCTTTGGCAGTTTTATCTAGTAAATTAGATTTATGATTTGACTTTAGATGTTCACTTTTCACTTATAGAACCAACTTCCAGAACCAAAGCTTCGAATCGTTGGCTTGGCGTACTTGTGCCTTTGTTAAACATTTATTCGTTTTTAAAATTACACTCACAATCTATCAAACTCCCAATTTGAAAGCTTTCAGTAGATACGCTTTAAAATGACATATCTATGAATGACATATATTTATTGCATTTGTTTTACTGATTACAGAATGTTTATGTCGTCCCACCAGCCGAAGAAGCTTTGTCAGTGTGGAAACTGCCGTAAAGGGGAAACAGAGACTTGAATGTGTGCTGCATAAACCATAATGTTTTGTTTGAGTTTGTTGCAGTAGATGATTTTGTCTTATTGTATCAGCTAAAACTATGTGAGTGGCCACGACTTGATGAATATTTTTAATAAAAGCTTTATGCCGAGATGAAAATCTTTTTGCTTGTAAAAATTATATAATAAAATAATATTGATGAAGATAATGCAAAACATGATTTGCAGAATATTGTAGTTAATTGGATACGGTATATAGATGTCCGCAGAACTGGAGAATGTGAGTTCAAATCCAGTTTGCAGCAGACTTCTCATCCTTAAAACTCTATCCCTATGTATATTATTTTCAAAGGTAGTAAGAAACTAGTTTTCAGTGTTGGCAATGATATACAGCCCCGCCCCAAGGATAGGCGACGGACATAATGTGGGCGGGGCTTTTGGGAGGCTGTATATCGTTAGTGTGGGTAGCGGCGGAAGTGTGCTGATACAAAGACCTTATTCTACAGTTTCTTGACAGAATTACCGTAGACCGGTAGAATTGGTAGTCGGTACTCAAATGTTTACACAGCATTTAGAGAACGTGAGTAAGACAAATTTTCAATTTTCGTTGTTTGAGGCCTTTGAAACATTCATAATAATGTATCTGTAGCAGGGTTTAAAATTTTATTCTAACCAACATGAGCAAATTCAAAATAAAATATATGCCAATAGAGCCGCGTAGGACTAGACTTTTATCGCAAATAGCCGATGTGAATACGAGATATATTGACAGATAAATTCACTCGTGACATCATTTTGGGCACGTCTGGGCATGTTTTTTTGGCCTGAGCGTTTTTACGGCGACCAGATTTTTTCGATTTGAATCTTCAAATATCTTGGCAATGAGATTGCCTAACACAACAAACAACATATCAACTGATAGAGAGAAAAAAGTGCTTTCTTTTAAGATCAACTCAAATTTGACGCAACCACATCTTTAAAGAAATGATGATTATAGTTTATTACTCTAATATATGCTTATTATTTAAAGCAATTTAATACCTACCAGGGATCGCTAAACATATTATGGAAATGTTTACTTTTCCATATCCATTTCCATAAACATAAATATTTCCATAATTTTAGGGAAATGGATATGGAAATTTTATTTTAGAAATATGGAAATGGTATGGAAATGGAAATAATATGGAAATGAATTATGGAAATGTTATGGAAATACTATGGAAATGAAGTAGGGAAACGTTATGAAAATGAAAATGGAAATAATATGGAAATGAAGTAGGGAAATGTTATGGAAATGGAAATCAATTATGGAAATCAATTATGGAAATGTTGTGGAAATGGAAATGAAGTAGGGAAATGTTATGGAAATGGAAATGAATTATGGAAATGAATTATGGAAATGTTGTGGAAATGGAAATGAAGTAGGGAAATGTTATGGAAATAGAAATAATATGGAAATGAATTATGGAAATGTTATGGAACTGGAAATAATATGGAAATGAATTATGGAAATGGAAATTGTGACATACACGTAATCCCTGATACTTACATGACTTGCAAAGGCACTGAATAGATAGTGTTAAGTAAGTGAGTTAACGCAATCAGTTACTCATAGATAAGATAGATAGTCATACTGGGGTTGTATTACATTAGTGTGATGGGAAGCTAATCGACTGCCATCAACTATGAGCTGTACTACCCAAGTTGCCCGAGTAATAAAAAAGTCTTTGGACAGAAAATTTATTTTTTTATAACATTTACCATTCTAACTTTTAAACTTCATATCATGAGAAACTTTTTTTAAGCAGTTCAAATAAATTAAGAGAAAAAAAGAAAACAATTGTAAAGGTTTTCAAGCTTTTTCAAACAACTACAACTTTTAAATTTCATATCATGAAAGAAGTGTTTTGTTGAAATAAATTAGGAAGAAAAACAAAACTGTAAATGTGTTTAAATGTAAAATAATTAGCAAGTAATGGCTAAATATAATCTGTTTAGCTATGATTACAATTAAAAATTATTTAATAAATGAGGTAATAAAAAAGTCTATTTTATTTTTATATAATTATAATTTAGTATAATTAGGTATAATTTATTTTTATTTAACATATAACAACATTTGCCATTTTAACTTTCAAACTACATATTATGAGAAGTGTTTTGTGTAATTGAAATAAATGAAAAGAAGAGAGAAAATAAAAACAACTGTAAATGTTTTCAAGCTTTTTCAAACTACAACTTTTAAATTTCATATCATGAAAGTTTTTTGTTGAAATGAATTAGGAAGAAAAATGAAACTGCAAATGTGCTTAAATGTAAATGTGAAATAATTAGCAAGTAATGGCTAATTATAATCTGTTTAGCTATGATTACAATAAAAAATTATTTAATAAAGTAATAAAAAAGTCTATTTTATTTTTAAATAATTTTAATTTAGTATAATCAAGTATAATTTATTTTTATCTAACATATAACAACATTTGCCACTCTAACTTTCAAACTTTTTGCTTGCTTACATCAAGCAAAGATGTTACTGGTTTGCTTCAAGCCAGTCTGTGTATTTGATTGATATGTATTGAAGTCTAATATTACATGCAAGGGCTGTTTGTGAACTGTGGTGTCAATGAATCACTCTATCACCATACAATGTCAATACTTTCAGTGGATGGCAGTCGATTAGCTTCCCATCACACCAATGTAATACAACCTCAGTATGACTATTTATCTTATCTATGAGTAACTGATTGCATTAACTCACTTACTTAAAAGTTGACTTGCAACAAAATTCACATTTCAGTTATTTGGTATCAAAAGATTCGCCATGTCTTACTCTGTTGTATGGTAGGTGCCAAATATGTGGAAATGCGATTAAAAGCTCTTAAAAGCTCAAAAACAAAAAGCCGCCGTAGATTGGAATCTCTCGATTTCGATGACGTATCCGCGGATTTTGGTTATTGTCTTGTCACGTGATGTTCTCGCGTGAATTGAAAGGCCAATACAAAGCTCAATATCAAACTTATCATAGCAATAGTTTATGACGAACACTTCGGGTTTTACCTAAGACCCCATATCAAATATAGATGCTCGCTACTTTACAGTTTCAGCTTGGTCATTTCGTCCGACTATTCAACATACGTGTACATGTCCGAGTTGCGATCATAAAAAATGTCAAATTCTGAATAGTTAATACCCTGGCGTTTCGAGCCTGACGCTCTATCTGAAGAAGATCCTCAACAGAATCAAACCTCCTAGCAAGTAAGCACCGCCACTAGCCAGCTCTTATGTGCCAAGCTAGCTAGTAGTAATAGTTTTAGCTTGAGAGTGATAGAACGAATATTATTATTATATACATGTATATGATTGTAATAATGATAATTATCGCTTCATTTGGCGAAAAAATAATTACAGATTTTTCTCGAATGACAACATTAACAATTTTAATATTTAAATCTAGTGCTGCACTGATATACTGTTGGATAACATCGACCTGATGTATTAGCTATGGTTTGTTTGTTTGTGAATATTATTTATTGAGGTTTTCATGAGAAAATAGTGTTCTGTTGACCTCATAATTAAAAATTAAAGCTAATATAATGTGGTATAATATGATAATTGAGAATAAAATTGATAGTGGCTACAATAATATGATTTCTATAAGAGGATAATAAGGTCGTTGATTGAGCTTAGATTGATTAGATTAGATTGATTGGTTGCATAGACATATCTGTTCATTTCTTTAGGAGCTAATGCCACCGGCTACAGAGTGGTGTGTCTGCAAGCGTTGTCAAGACATGCCATCTCTTCTTGAATGTTTGTGCTGCCATGATGCTGAGTTTGCGCATCGTCTCCATGACCGCGGGAAGCATGAATGCCTGTGTATGCATCCTGGTGTGGACGAACTTGTGGTGCCTGCACCCCTTGAGTTGGGGTGGAATAATTACCTACGATATCATAGTGAGTTGGATTTTCATTTAATTCCAATAACACCAAAGCTTTGCTAATGTGTCATGCATTATCTACAATTCTTGTGTTACACATTTAATGCATCGGTTGAACACATATTCCTAACTAGTGGAACACAAGGAGAATTGTTATATTTGGCTTGTACACTTACTACAGTAGAGAGTGTATTAGTTTTATGATTTTGTTATATAAAGATCGAGATTATTTTGATGATCAGCAATTATTGTTTTTCAATAATTGTTTTGGTAGATAATCTATTCCCATTTGGAGAGCCATCGCCAAATGCTCGGAAAAGGTTGTGTGCATACCGCAATCTTGTGTTTTGGTTTATGCCGCAAATATTGTTTGCAAGTCTGCAAACTCTTCTTCATCATCCGTTGGTGGGAAAAGAGCCCGAATCTTAGACACCAAGCAGGCAGGTAGAGGCCGTCGCTCACCGCGACGAATTTGCGGCATAAGCCAAAACACAAGCTTGCGGTATGCACACAACCTTTGTAACAACATCCGTTGTAATGGACCTCACTCTCAGGCCATGGGAAATTAGATCGGACTGGCATCGCTTGAAGCCTTCTAGCTCCATGGCGTTAGAGCTGGTGGTCTCCGTTGACTGCAAAGTAAAAAAGTTACGACCAATAATCACTTTCACATTATTTGAATGAATTATTTAGCTAGATCAGCAACTTCATGTTTATGTATTAATAACTACTAAAAAATTTCGGTTTTTGTCGGGCTGTGAAGTAAAAACTGTCAAAGTTTTACCTTGACAAGATGGCTGCTGACTATTAAACCGCAGCTTTGATCCATCATAGTGTAGGCCCCGTATAGTGCGCAATGCCCCGGACTATCACATCTACTGTCACCTGCCAAATCAAGCTCCCAATCGATTGCTGCCATCAGTCCGTCGTTATGCAGGGTGTACTGCTCAGCAATCTACTGTAAAATATTGTAAAACTTCATTATACAAGATTAATTTGTATCATTATCATTAGTCTAAGAATGTAGAATCCTCTTCCCCCTTTTTGTGTTATATTATGATGAAGAATCAGAATTTCAAATTATAATATATTTCGCTTGAAGGACGACATATTTTCATTTCAAGAAAAAAGTTGTTTTTAAATGTCGTTATTCAGTTAGTGTGCCTAGCTTTTACTCACATTTTCCAAGTTTATGGGTAAATATTAACACTCACACCATGTAAGTATTCTCTTTGTTGGTAGAGGCAAACGCTGTGGCTTGGTATCGCGATGTTCAGGAGCGACAGAAAACGGAGGTTCTGCGTAAGGCATCCGCCAGAAAAGAGTGATGCAGCTGCCAGCAGGGGGTTGATGACGTGAGCTCTGTTCATCCTGGCAGTTGTTTCCCAAGTGTACGATTGGTGACAGGAGGCACATGTAACCTTGAACTCTACCCATCCGCCTTCGCGCACCATCGTGAATGAGCAGGGGAGGGCGCAGGCGTGACAGTGAAATAGTCGCTGGAGTGCTGTCACACTTACTATTATTTTCTCCTCTTTGAAGGATTCGGGTCTAAAATCACAACACAGTAGTTGACTTGCAATGAGATTTGTACAACATCATTTCCTGTTATTATATCACATTTGCTTGATCAGAAAAAGAATAAATATATAGCCATGCAATCATGACACAGATTTTATAAAACCTTATCAGAATCTATGATATTGTAAACATAAAAATGTGAATAATAACTCTATGGATATTCTTTATATTTTGTCAAGTTTGGTTAAGTTCAGCTCTATCTTACATGTAATTGGAGAGTGTTTGACGCTGGCCAACATAGCACTCAAACTCTTCCCAGTCTTCAGTGGTTGGCACAAACTCTTCATCATCTAATACTAATAATAATCATCTAATAATACTAATATGCTATTAACGATGATACCAGAAAATGACAATAACTATTTTATATAACATATCTATAAGTGAGTGGGGTTAAGAAATTTGGCGAAATTAATCATGAAACTTATAACATTATTTTATCAATTATAGATCAATATATTACGTTTTACAGATAGATATGCAGTATGAATTAGTTTTGTTATTATAATAAGAATAATACACGTAATTAAAAAGATAAAATACTAATAATATCATATTACAATTAAATGACATTAATATTGTAATATTAAATATAGATTAATACAGTAGTATTAGGAGAATACTAGAAAATAACCCGAGTTACTACTACTACTAATACAAGTGGTTCATAAAATAAATTACTCACGTGCTTTGGTGGAATGTGGAGTATGCAAACAGGTTAGAAAACATGTCGTCTTTGAAATGGCGAAAACAAAGGTAAGAGTAAGCAGGCGAATAAATAAAGTTTGTCACATCCAGCTTCACCCAGTTGCTCCACGCCCGGTGAAGGTCTGGTCTTTTCTCTGCTCTTGGCTAAGAAAAAAGGTGCTTCTCCGCTTGCCAGCTGCACAAACACGATGTGGCGCGTTAGAGATTATGACGAATTGAAATTAACAAGTTTAGTACAAAAAAGCGTATCTGTTATTTGCGATAGATCAAACTTGAGCTGAAACTAACATTATCTGATCATGTGACTTACAATTCCCGCCATATGGCGCGAACAACTTCTACAGCATTTTTCGACCATCATAGCGGACCAAAAGGCTCATCATTTTTATCAGAGGATGATATGCAATCGTTCAAGCTAAGTTCAAAAAATAAAACATATTTTTATGCTATGTTTTAAGATATCAGTGCTCAAAGTTGCAGCATTACGATGCCGATAAAATAGACGCGTAAGAACAATAGACATGGTTTTTATCGCAAGCGTGAAGTTTATTTGTAAAAATAGTTAGACGAATAAGGATGCATGAAAGTGTAAACATAAACCATCTCCCACACATACGTCACATTTTAGCCGTTTTGGAAAACGAATCCAAACTAGGGCGGTCTCGTGTCGCTGCGATTTTCTGTTCGTTTTTGAGCTTTTAAGAGCTTTTAATCACATTCCCACATATTTGGCACCTACTACACAACAGAGTAAGACATGGCGAATCTTTTGATACCAAATAACTGTAATGTGAATTTTGTTGCAAGTCAACATTTAAAGGTTGACTTGCAACAAAATTCACATTACAGTTATTTGGTATCAAAAGATTCACCATGTCTTACTCTGTTGTGTTGTAGGTGTCAAATACATGGAAATGTGATTACCAGCTCTTAAAAGCTCAAAAACGAAAAGCCGCTGTAGATTGGAATCTTTTTATTTATCTGACGTAGTCATTCCAGTTTGGTTATCGTCTTGTCACGTATGTTCTCACGTGAATTGAAAGGCCAATAAAAAGCTTAATGTAAAACTTGTCGTAGCACTAGTTTATGACAAACACTTCGGGTTTTACCGAAGACCCCATATCAAATATAGATGCTCGCTATTTTACAGTTTTCTTTCGGCATTGTTCAATCGTCAAGTCGTAATCTGATCACGTGACCCAATACTTCACAAATAATTTTTGCAGCTCTTTTCGATTATCACATGTAACCAACAGGCTCGTCATGATTATCAGACAATGATATATCTCCTTCGAGGTAAGGTTAAAAAGTTTAATGATTTTTTACGGTAAGTTATAAGATATCAGTGCTAAAAGTGACAGCATTACAATGATGATAAAACAGACGCGTAAGAACAATAGACATGGTTTTATTGAATGCGTAAAGTATATTTGTGAAAATATTTCGACGAGTGTGGTTGCATGAAAGTGTAAACAGAAACCATCCTGTAACAACTACGTCCCATTTGAGCCGTTTTGGAAAGCGAATCCAAACTACGGCGGTCTCGTGTGGCTGCGATTACCTGTTCGTTTTTGAGCTTTCAAGAGCTTGTAATCACATTTCCATATATTTTGCACCTACAACACAACAGAGTAAGACATGATGAATCTTTTGATACCAAATAACTGTAATGTGAATTTTGTTGCAAGTCAATCTTTAAGAGTTGTACTCTGAGTTGTATTCAGTGCCTTTGCAAGGCATGTAGGTATTGAATTGCTTTAAATAATAAGCATAGATTAAAGTAATAAACTATAATAATCATTTCTTTAATTTGAGCAATAATTACTATCTTAACTGGAAATTCATGATCATTCTCATGGCTGATGTTATTGTTCTGTCAATCACTAGGATTGACTAGCACAAAAAAGGGGTGTGGCCTAAACCTCCTTGTTGGCACTGGAAACGCTCGTGTTGTTGAAGGCACAGTGATCACTCTAGGGGGAGATAACTCTATGGTTGAACCCATTCTAGCAGCACCACCAATTAGCACTTAGCCGTACATATACTAGAGCATATTTTCTTTTTATGCTGAACAGTAATAATAAATATCAAGTTCCGGGAGAGTTTTTTTCAGCAAATTTATTCTCAGACCTTTAACAGCTTAACTTGATACATATACGCAATTATATACTGTATATCAGCGCATATGAGATGGCCTAAACTCTTACAACTTTTCCTTCCCATTTTACTAGAGTTAGCTTTTTGCTTCAACTATTAGATTGGCATGACAATTAGACAGCTAATGCAAGTACTCATCACCTTTCTAGCTGCAGACAGCTGATGCAGGTACTCATAAGCTTTCTGTTCCTAGACAGCTGATGCAGGTACTCATCTGTTTTCTATCTGTAGACAACTGATTCAGGTACTCATCAGCTTTTTATCTGTAGATCTTTGAAAATTCTAGTATTCTTAATATTTGTTTTTCTGCGTATAATTATACTCGTGGGAAGATCTATTATTATGAAATCATTGCTTTGGAAGTTGCTAAATATCATTATACTCAATGATAGATTTTTATACTGAGGTATATAGGGAAAACACCTCAAAAATCTACGGCAGTTCTATTAAAAACATCACTACCAAGCTAACAACAGTTAGTAGTAAAATAGTTAAAATTTGTAAGTTTTGCCAGCAACTTGTTGTAGAAATTTTACAGAGATTCTTGTCTAAGGTTCAATTTTGCTATTTAGCAAACTAAAGGATCCATGACAGATTTTACAGTTTAACCTCTATATTTAAACCTCGATTCCTTCGTATGCTAATTTTCTATCATACAATGTACAGTCATTAACAAAAGTTTCAGACCACGCTTATTTTACCTGGGCTATACAATGTAAGAGTTACCCATCTTCCCTATGCTGCTGAGAAGTGATGCGATGGTTTGCAATAAGTGAACTTTGAATTATACAACGTTGTGTCATGCTTTGTCGCCGGGGGGGGGGGGGGGGGCACAGTAGAGGCCACAAGAGGTGGGGGGCCACAAGGAGTCACAGAGCTCGACTGGCCCGGCAACAGCCCGGATCTCAATCAGATTGAAAATCTCTGGACAGTGCTAAAGAACAAGGTAGCAGAAAAACAGCCACCAAGTATTGCAGACCTTGTACAGGTTATAAAGAGTGTTTGGTGCACTGAGATCACTGCAGAATACTGCCGAAAGCTGACAGAAAGTATGCCGAAGCGACTTGAGGCGATAATTGCCAATAATGGTGGACACACCAAATACTAACAGTAAAGACTCAAAAGTATTGTGCTATGCTTTTAATGAAATTTAAAACTGCATCAGTAGAAGTGTTTCAGTATGTAACTATATTGTTTAATCACAAGTTTAAATAAAACCACATATACTGCTATAAAACAAATAATATGTATTGATTTACTGAGTGGTCTCAAACTTTTGTTAATAACTATAACACTCCAGTAAACATTTAACTACACTCGTATCGATTTCCAATATACAACACCAACAGTTATTTGGAATATCGCAGTTTTGTAACTGACAATATAAAGTCAGGTAAAATGTAAACAAAAGATATTAAAAATTGCGAACAATATGAAAATATTATCAAGAATATAAATTGTGTTATTTTAAACTTTGCCTTGTCTAAATTAGAGTGAATCGGGACGTGTCTTTATTAACACCTCTGCTTCAGAACCTAAACATTGGTTTGCGTCTCTATCGTATATAGTAGCAATAAAAATCCTTTTATTGATTTTTATTTTCCTAATTTGGTCTTTTATATTATTTAGTTTATAACTATATCGCATTTGCATATAATACGTTTACCTTAACGCCATAAATAATTACTTACAATGTTTAACACGGATTGATCATAGGTTGTGGACTGCAAAACGCATTCAATGAAGTACAGTATATTCCTTCCTTGCGACAGTTTTAACATACAAAGCAGATCTTGGTACACGTTGACTTTGTATGTAGAGTTTGACTGTAACTATGTATGTTGAGTTTGACTCTAACTATGTATGTAGAGGTTTGACTCTAACTTTGTACGTAGAGGTTTGACTGTAACTTTGTAGGTAGAGGTTTGACTGTAACCTTGTATGTAGAGGTTTGACTGTAACTTTGGATGTAGAGGTTTGACTGTAACTATGTATGTAGAGGTTTGACTGTAACTTTGTATATAGAGGTTTGACTCTAACTTTGTATGTAGAGGTTTGACTGTAACTTTATATGTAGAGGTTTGACTAACTTTGTATGTGTAGGTTTGACTGTAACTTTGTATGTAGAGGTATGACTGTAACTTTGTATGTATAGGTTTGAATGTAACTTTGTATGTAGAAGTTTGACTGTAACTTTGTATATAGAGGTTTGACTGTAACTTTGTATGTAGAGGTATGACTGTAACTTTGTATGAATAGGTTTGAATGTAACTTTGTATGTAGAAGTTTGACTGTAACTTTGTATGTCGAGGTTTGACTGTAATTTTGTATGTAGAGGTTTGACTGTAACTTTGTATGTAGAGGTTTGACTAACTTTGTATGTGTAGGTTTGACTGAAACTTTGTATGTAGAGGTTTGACTGTAAATTTGTATGTAGCGGTATGACTGTAACTTTGTATTTATAGGTTTGAATGTAACTTTGTATGTAGAAGTCTGACTGTATGTGAAAAATAAATTCTTGTGTCTCCAATAAGGAAATGTAGACTAGCTCTCCAATACAAACAGAATTATAACTTTGAGTCTCTGAAAGAATCAACAGACCCTTCTAATTTTTATTCATGTAATAAAATTGTCTCATTTGTAATATTGTGCCTTTAGTTGGAGAAATTTTTATTCGCAAATATCATATGAACAAAAGCCGTATTCATGAGATCAACTCATCCCAACATGTCCAGTAAGCACTTCTGATATATATGTACTCGCAACATGAATAGTCAAGTGTATCCATAGTGTTTTCAGAAGCTTCAAGTATTCAGGTTAGTTTTGTTCTGCAGTTTATTTTTAGAGATTGGGCTTTAATTTTATCTATCTTAACTAATTCACTACCACATTCTACCGCATTAAATTCGCTATTCTAACCAAATTAATTCAAGTGGATTTTCAAAAAATCGATATACCGCCAATATTTACGTAATATCTCGAGAATCAATGCAGATATTGTTTTAGTGTAAAATGCATCTTATTCAGAACAAAATTCTCTACAAGATAAATATAAAATTGTGTAGTGAATCTCATTCTCGCAAAATTTCTGACGTTTCCTTTGCGTTGGAAAGAACGCGGTGAGTTTATTATTGCCATGACGATTGTGATTTGGTTTTCCCGTTTTGAAAAATGATTAAAAATGGAATTGCTTAGCAAAAAGATTTTCGATTGGTTGCATGCGATTGGCAACAAGGTTGTTTCGTTGGAGACTAAATTTGATTGGTCTAGCTAATGTGTATGCTTCGTAATGAAAAGAAAAGTGGAACCCTATTGATAAGCTGATACATCGGCTTACGGTCTGTACTTCTATTACCGCGAAAGTACCTCTATTACTGTACTTCTATTACTTATGGTAACGAAAGAGTTAATAGCAGTGACACTTTTATATTAACATTTCTGGATTGGAAGTTTTGAATAAACTACCACTATTATTACTTCACTACTACTTTTACTACTACAGTGCACCCTCAGGATACGATTTTGATCCGTTCCAGGGTTGGCATCGTATGGTGAAAAAATCGCATGTAGGGGTATAGGAACCATAGCAATTATATAATGCAAACATCCTCTAGTAAAAATTGTTAAAATTTTATGTAAATGCTGTACATATTAAAAACTAGTAACAAAATAGTATGTTAACCTTAGTAACTATAGTTACCTACAGTAACTTTATAGTATTTAGTGTATTTAGTTGTTATGATCTGCAATAAAATGTAACATTAGGATGTACCGTAGGGAGTTCTTACCTTTAAGACAGATGTACGTATAACATAAACTTTGAGTTTACCTCAAATAAGTTTAGGTTACTAAACGCACACACACACACTTGAAGCTAAGCTTTAGTATATATTTTCAAATATTTTACTGAATTTCAACTTTTTATCACTAAAATTTTATCTATCAGCTTCGGTCTTTGTTTTCACTATAACTTTTAGCGGGCCTGTTTAAAACTTTTTTCAATCTAATTTGGTCTAATTACTTGGCACAGTATTCTAAACTATGGGTAGTAGAGTTATCAGCAAGTGGCACAACGAAGAAAATAATTCCTGTTAGTTTGATTTACTTCCCACAATATATTTGCATTGAGCTGAGCAATAATTTTTCATTCTATTCGATTTTCCATAATCTTTTTCATTTTAGCGCATCATCACTGCAACCATCACTGGCATTACTTAGCTTGCCACTCAGTGTAAGAGCTTAGATTGTGGTAGACCTATTTGTCTAATTCTCAACTGATGATCAATATTTCACTATAGCTGTTTTTAGTGTTCGTGTCAACCTTTTGGTGAAGAATGAGGCGGAGGTTAATATTCCCCTAATATTTTACTTGATAGCTTATTTAAGTTTTCTCCTGTCTTTACTAAAACTTGTTTGTTTAGCAGATGAGAGAAGAGGTATCGAATTGGAGTTGATATCTACAGATGACATTTCTATTGGTCAACAACTATTAACATCAGCTAGTATTGGTGAACCACTATTAACATCAGCTAGTATTGGTGAACCACTATTAACATCAGCTAGTATTGGTGAACCACTATTGGCATCAGCTAGTATTGGTGAACCACTATTCGCATCAGTTAGTACTTTGACTGGCTCTACAGATCGTCCTGCTGCTTCTATGGGAATGGCATGGGAAAGTTTGCATCCTATTCCAGATTCTCTCAAATTCCTTAAATCTGTGCAACTATGTTCTCTTCCTGCCTCCATCTGCGAGCACAACACAAACACCTACGTCGCTATGGATGACTCTGTCTGTAGAATTGATCGCAACTATAAGTGTCACAATTTCCTTTCCAATGTTAACGCCGACTCCATATCTGTGTATGATAAAAGGGTTTATATCTTATCACGCTCCAGTCCCTGTACAGTAAGTGTCTACAATCTGTCTGGACATCTTCAGCATTCCTGGTCTCATCCGAGTTATGATGACCGGAGTGATATGCTGACAGTCGTCAATGATCAGGTTCTTATTGCTGACCCAAGGAAAAAGAAAATAATTATATATTCTTTGACTGGCAAATATATTCGATACATTCGGTGTTGGCGTTTAAGTAACACAAACATTGCAATGTGTGCCATCGATAGCGATGCTGTTGTCATATCAAACTTCGACAAGTCTAAAGTCTCCAAACTCAATCTGAACACCGGCAAGGTGATGTGGACAGTTTCAAGTATCATTGATCCAGGTGGCCTAGTCACGTATGGAAATCACATCCTAGTCGCTGCAACCAATGACGATGAAGTCTATATTATTGACAGCGCAACAGGTTCGTATTCCTTTTTACTTTCATCATTCTAATTAATCTATGTAATGATAGTAATAATAGATTAAGTGTTTGACTGTAATCAGTCATTTGTGGGTACAGGCTTGGACTGTAGTCGGTGCAGTTTAAGTGAAGGCTATGTTTGCTCAAAGGAAATGGTTATTAAGAATAATGTATTTAGCCGGTTAGACAATTCTAGTGTTGATTTTGAAACCATTCATTACTCAAAAGCAGTATGTTCAGTGGTTGGTCAATTATGATAAAGCAGGCTATAAATCATCATAAAAAAGTCGTAGGGATTTTTTTGTTAATTATAAACCAAGTTATCAACTATAGACAAGTGTAGTTTATGGCTTCTTAGAAACCAAAGTAGACATCAAGTACGCTACAATGAAACCATTCTTTAATGCGAAACGACAACCCTGCCAATGACAACAGAGCATGTCAAAATTTTTCCATAATAGATATGAATATATTTTATATATTTTAATATATTATAATTCACTCTACACATAGTGTATTAGGTGCTTTTTCTTTGTTATTATTTTGAAACTAGCATTTCTAGCAATAACAAAGAAATACATACATATCTAAATCTCAGTGTTTTCTACTATATAAACGGCAAAAAATCTGTCTATATATTTGTGCATGTGTGTTGGTCCACCTTATAGAGCGGTCTTTCCTTTTTGCGTCGTGCGAATTTCGATCGTATGAAGCCAACTGAATTAATATGAGTAGTAAATACCGTACTTTCGGACTATTAGCCGCAATTTTTTTCTGATGATTTGAGCCAAGCGGTTAATATGAGGGTGCGGCGATTCTATAGATTTTCTTTCACCGCTAGGGCGCGTTAACCGAAATCTCCGATTAGTGCGCCTCTTTACAGTGCCCAACGGCACTGTTCCGTTTTAAACAGCAACGTTGCTGCTGTGTTAAAAAGCACCGTCATGAGTTCTGCGGCCTATACAAAGGTGCCTATACAGCTATACAAATGTATTACTCATTAAATAAAATAAATTAAGGAGTATTAATTTACATGTAATTAATATTTTCTGCCAACGTGTACCGAGAAGGTCATGCGAACGTTTGTTTCTTGCGGCCACTGGAAAAATGCTGTTCTCACCTACTAAATTTCTACATCAAAAAGGTTAGTACTTCTTATTCAATGTTGCATTGTCTATGAATTGCCTTACCTCCACTACATAACGCTTTCACTGCCGTCCATGTACAAATTAAGCTATCGGCACACTGCCAACCATTTTGCCGATATTGCTTCATGATATGTATACAATATTTTTTCAATTTCAAACTCCATCTAGAACATTTGTTTTGGTTATATATTTCATTTTGCCAACATGTTAACAAACACTGCTATGCAAAACATTCATTGTATCTATACTTTGTGCATTGATAAAGTGATGTGAAGCTACAAAGCTAAAATGATCCTCTACAATGTTCCTTATTCTTATAAAAACCATTACTTTCAACACCATCAGAGTCAGTGCTGCTATTGTTATTTTAATTATCTGTGTAATCACAAAAATCTGAATCGGCTATAATGTCATCAACATAAGTAGTTACTTCTTTTCTAACTCGGACATGTTTTAAGAACTTACACAAAAAATGTTCGTTTTTAAGTTGGGAATTCCCAAACAAAAATTAAAATGTTAAACTTAAGGCTAATTTTATAGATAAATCTTAGGACATCACTATCATAAAAATCCTAAAGATCGTTGGTTATGTTATCAACGAATGAGAAAATTCAGTTTTTAGCAATTGCTGGTAAAGTCGCAAAAATGCGTCTATGCGGTCGACCATAGAAAACGCATAAATGAGTCTACTTCAGTGAAGGGGTTAGAAACTTTGGATTTGCCACTGTTTGTGATAGTAAACATGTTCATTTCTTTCCGCAGCCGAGTTGCTTTTACTTTTTTTCCAGCTACGAGTACTACAGAACTACAGCTACTACAGAACTTGCACGGGTACTGCTACTGTTTTTTACCTACTAAATTTCTACTTCAAAAAAGTAAGTACTTCTTAAGGTCCGGCCACATGTAACAAATTATTTGTTCATTCTGACCGAATTCACGAGTTTCACAGAATTCACAGATTTATTAGGCCGAATATCCCATAATCGTCTGAGCTGTGCATGCACACCGAATTCGTCAACGAAACGCTTTTAATTGGCTAACCAATTTTTTTAGCGAGCACGACTCTAGTAGCTTTGACAAGTGGTATAGTCCAAGACACGTACGACGACACTCAATAAAAGTATCACCGCGATATGACTTTATACATACGATGCAACTGCCTATATGCGCTATTGTTGGTTCTCTCTCGTTGGTTCACCATGACAGGAACTTCTCATCGTGTATCCAGTAATTTTTTTTAAATGTTTTAGTAGCTATAAATTGTTTCTTTTTCAATAATAATAATTTCTTTTTATGCAGCAAAAGCTCCGTCGTAAAAACAGTCGCTATCTCTAGCGCATATAGGCAGTTGCATCGTATGTATAAAGTCATATCGCGGTAATACTTTTATTGCGTGTCGTCGTACGTGTCTTGGACTATACCACTTGTCAAAGCTACTAGAGTCGTGCTCGCTAAAAAAATTGGTTAGCCAATTAAAAGCGTTTCGTTGACGAATTCGGTGTGCATGCACAGCTCAGATGATTATGGGATATTCGGCCTAATAAATCTGAATTCTGTGAAACTCGTGAATTCAGTCAGAATGAACGAATAATTCGTTACGTGTGGCCGGACCTTTATTCAATGTTATATTGTCTATGAATTGCCACATCTTCACTACTTAATAACATTGGATTTGCCACTGTTCAGAATAGTGGGACATGTTCATTTCCTTCAGCAGCTGAGTTACTAATTTTTTTCCCAGCTACGAGTAGGCCTACTGTAACTTACTACTACAGAACTTGCATGGGTACTCGGAGGGTTGCGATAGGCGATGATGAAAAAAAAGAGAGCAGCTGGTATCGACTTACTGTCACCCTGCTTTAGCCATGACCAGCTGTACATCGCCTGCTCAAAAGTAGGCACAAGCCGAATGCTGTTTGTTCATACATCCGACAGAAAAACAAAAAATGTCTATCTGCAAGTAAAGCGTTGAAATAACATTGTGTTATTGTTATGTCATGCTTGCATTGAATTAACATTATGTTATTGTTATGACATGCTATGTTCTTCATGTTCTGCTATACCTACATATTATCCACATGCAGCATTTTCTAACATATTTTTCAGTATATATATACACGTATTTTCATGCATTCGTTTTCCTTATTGTATCTCATAAAAAGGCTATCATGATGGCGTTATGTTTTATTATTGTAAGGTGCTAACACTGTATCATCCTTAACATTATACTGTCTGTGCTGTTATACATATAAATTTTATCGACACAACCTTATTACTGTTTGTATATACCATGTCAAAACACAGGCTATAAAGGAAGAACTGGTGAGCCATGATTAGTGTTTTAAGCACGTAGAAGTCTCCATTCAATAAATGCTGGTGATAGCAAAATATTTTGTATAATTTCTTGAAAGATGCAAATTTTCAATACTGCCAGTTTGAAGAACTTCAGTTTGCTTAGCAATGTAAATTTCATTATCAGTTCTCTGTACACAAATAGGGCAACTCCGATTTGATTGGTTTGAGACTAATGCATTGTAGACTAGCTGTAAAACATATTGCAGATTTTCATTGTTCTTCCCAACATTATTGACATGTATGACTGCATAATTATGTGTATGCATAATCTGATCAAAGCAAAAAATTTCAGTAGACTGCATATTTGGAGTTGTTTTACACTATGAAAGACAACTCTCAATAAACCTTTTACTGTACGTGACTCTGTTCCCATAGACGGGTAATGCAGCTAGCGGTTTGGGGCCCAGGGCGTCACTCGGGGATGCGTGTGAGACCTTTTTGCCCCGAGTGCAGCGAGAGTCTCCAGGCGCGGCGCTCCGGATGAATGAGTTGGCGAGTGCGAGGAATCGATTGCGAAGCAATTGAGTGCTAGACGATTGATTGCGAGTGCGAGGTGAATGATTGCAAGGCAAGGCGATTGATTGCGAGGCGAGTGCAAGAGCGCGATTGTCAACTGCGAGGCGGGTACAGACTGGTCGGCCGAGTCAGGGCTCGGCGGCAAAAGTGCGCGATTGTCAACTGCAAATATAGACGGGTATTAACGGATGCTAAAATCTAGACGCATGAATCTAGAATATTTACTAGGTTTTACAAGCATCTAGCTGTAAAACACATGGCAGATTTTCATTGTTTCCCCCAACATTATTGACATGTATATCTGTATGCATACTCTGATCAGGGCAACAATTTCAGTAGACTGCATATTTGGAGTTGTTTTACAGTGTGAAAGACAACTTTCAATAAACCTTATGCTGCGCGTGAATCTGTTTCCGTAGGGGGCTAATGCAGCTAGTATATATCTAAATCTCAGTGTTTGTTTGTCTTTTGTTGGTCTGTCATTCATATGTCTAGTTATAGCGAGTAAAATCTAGCCATGAATAATCCTTATCATACTAGATTTGAAGTCACAACCTTCAGTTCTACAGACACGCGCGCTAGCCATTACATTGCATGTCTAACTGGATATGCTATGGTATGATTATGCCTAACAATCAAAGAGGGCTTGGTTTCAGATCAGTGGCTCTGAATATACCAGTTTGATTCTTGTGAGATGCGATCTTTTTTTTCACGCTCTGAACTGATTTCGAAAAGCTTGCGTGTGACTATCATTGATTTTGTGCCACGATTAAAACTTCGTTTCTTTTCTTTATTTACAGTTTTTACGTTATTTCATCATCTATTTTGTAGTCTATTTTACAACTACCTAAATTTGTTTTTTTTAAAGTTTCGATGTACAAGCTTCAATGTCATGCTTTGCTTTTATTTGCATTGACAAATCGTAAAATCAATCGTTGAAACTAATTTCTCATGGACAGTTGTATGTTGCGTTATCTCGAGTTGGAATTGCCTCTACATTCTCTCTCCGTTTGGGCAGACAAAGTACCCTTGTGTGTTTTACTGCTTCAACGATGTATTCAATTGCGGTATCTCATTTTTACGTTTGTACCAGCACTGAGAGGCACCCATATCATTGTATCTAAATTTTGATGAATGACTTCTGCTGCAATCGTAACCTTTTTTATAAACACACTTCTATGTACTCATCGTTATTATGAAATCAACATATTCAATATTTTTTATTCTGTTTTCTCAGTTCGTATCAATTGTGTCGGTATCAATTAATTTTTCATTGTAGTAAAACAGACTTTATACAGCCATTACTGGCTAATTATTTCACCTTTAAACACCTTTGTAGTTGTTCTATTTTTTTCCAAATTTATAAGAACTCCACAAAACTATATATTCTCATGATATGAAGCTTAAAGGTTGACTTGCAACAATATTCACATTACAGTTATTTGGTATCAAAATATTCACCATGTTTTACTCTGTTGTGTTGTAGGTGTAAAATATGTGGGAATACGATTACAAGCTCTTGAAAACTAAAAAACGAACAGTTAATTGCAGCCACACGAGACCGCCGTAGTTTAGATTCTCTTTCCAAAATGGTTCAAATGGGACGTAGTTGTACAAGACGGTTTCTGTTTACACTTTCATGCAACCTCATTCGTCGAAATATTTTCAAAAATATGCTTCACGCATTCAATAAAACCATGTCTATTGTTCTGACGCGTCTGTTTTATCGTCATTGTAATGCTGTCGCTTTTTGCGCTGATATCTTATAACTTACCGTAAAAATTTGTTTAATTTTTTAACCTTAGCTCGAAGGAGTACATATCGTTGTCTGATAATCATGACGAGCCTGTTGGTCACCTGTGATAATCGAAAAGTGCTGCAGAAATTATTTGCAAAGTTTTGGGTCACATGATCAGATTACGACTTGACGATTAGATCAAGCCGAAACAAAACTGTAAAGTAGCGAGCATCTTTATTTGATACGGGGTCGTCGACAAAACCCAAAGTGTTTGTCATAAACTAGTGCTACGATAAGTTTTATATTGAGCTTTTTATTGGCCTTTCAATTCACATGAAAACATCACATGACAAAGCAATAACCAAATTTCATGACTACGTCAGAGAAATAAAGAGATTCCAATCTATGGCGGCTTTTCGTTTTTGAGCTTTTAAGAGCTTGTAATCACATTTCCACATATTTTGCTCCTACAACACAACAGAGTAAGACATGGTGAATCTTTTGATACCAAATAACTGTAATGTGAATTTTGTTGCAAGTCAACCTTTAAGGAGCCATACTATGAATGTTGTTATTATTGTGGACCTCCTTATTTTTTATTGTTTTTTCCTAAACTTTTTGTCATCCTCTTGGCTTAGAAAATGTTAACTACTTGACTACCATCTTCATTCTTTTTTCAATAAAATGTTGCCCCATGGTCTCAATATTGTAATGGAAATTTACATATCACCTGTTCTGCATCATCTGAGTAACTGATTTTGTTTGGTAGTGTCCAATCACATAGGATGTTAGGAAATACACCAATCAGAATGTGAAAGGAATTTTCTTATAATGCTTCATTCCTCATATGTTTGACTGAAACCGCAGTAGTTAGCATGAGATGCTGAGAAGCTCTAGCGTGGTACATAATATGATTATCCAAGCTGTTTTATTATATTTGTATTACAAAACAATATTCATGTGTCTCACCATATGCATGCACTTGCATTTCTATTGCAGGGGAGGTTGTATCCACAATATCAGATCGAGCTATAGCTGGAGACAGTATATATAGTTTGGAAGTTTCTGGCAGTACACTTATTGTACCCAAATATGGCAGCCGACAGATTCGCTACTATGATATGATTTGAACATTCTTTCGTTCTTGATTCTTATTAGCCATACAGTCCCGTGAAGCACCTGCTGTTCATTCCACGAACTGGGCTGACTATGCAGTGTGCTGACAATTCCCAGTACTAAATGCATAGTAAGCAATAACATTTTTACTATTCACCCATGTATACCACGTGCCAGGTGGCAAACTAATCCTAACATGCAAGGTTATCTAATAATAACGTTACACCATACTAATAGTACATCACCCTACTGGTTTATTGCAAGTTGTGTCCCCCTGCACAAAAAAACATTAATCATTACAGGAGTGGCACCGAGATGTTTCATTCGCTCTGTCGCCTACCTGTTACCTGTAGCTTTGAATACAATACACTATCTTTTTTCATTGCCCTTTTCGGCTAAGGATTTCTATATCTCTGTCTAGTCTATGCATATTTTAAATAAAAATCATATTGTTCTAAATAGATTTTCATAGTGGCTGGTGTTTAGATTGTTAAATAAAACATTGTAAATTTTATCATTCTTTTTTCCAAACTTGAAAATGCGTTTTAAAATATAGTATGTTCACAGCGAAACAATTTTATTGTAAAAAGGTTTGTCCTCAAAGCACCTCAAAGATTCCTTATCATGAGTGGTACAAGCTTGCCACCAAGCAGAGTTGCTATAGATTAGTGAGAGCACGATGCTGACTATGGGAAAGACATCGTTATCTCAGATACTCGAAGATTTTGTGAATGGCTGTGAGAATATTTACAAATAACAGCTAGAAACTATGATTTTCTAGTTATCGCATTTGCTTTCTCAACAGGCATTTGCGAGATGAAAATTGTGAAATTTACAAAATTCCATACTTCAATGTTTTGTAAAAGACACGTTTACCAATTTACCCAACTGGTCATAGGCTGACATTTTAAAACCAGCAACTAAACCATATACCTGGTCAACACCCTTTCACAATGATTAGTGCCTTGCTACAAATTATCATTGTCAAGAACTGGCAATATATGGTTGACATTTTACATATAATATGTGCATCTACGTGTAGCATCTTATGATGAGCACTGATTTCTCTTGGTTGACAACATACCAATACGCTTTTCAACACACAAGTATGATATTCACTCAGCACAGCGACTGAGTGTCACAGTTTTTATTACTGTCCTGGTTACCCTTTTGCTTATCTTACTCATATAGTACTCATATAGTACTTATCTTACTCATATAGTACTTATCTTACTCATGTAGTACTTATCTTACTCATATAGTACTTATCTTACTCATATAGTACTTATCTTACTCATACAGTACTTATCTTATTCATATAGTACTTATCTTACTCATATAGTACTTCTCTTACTCATATAGTACTTATCTTACTCATACAGTACTTATCTTACTCATATAGTACTTCTCTTACTCATATAGTACTTATCTTACTCATATAGTACTTATCTTACTCATGTAGTACTTATCTTACTCATGCAGTACTTATCTTACTCATATAGTACTTCTCTTACTCATACAGTACTTATCTTACTCATACAGTACTTATCTTACTCATATAGTACTTCTCTTACTCATATAGTACTTATCTTACTCATATAGTACTTATCTTACTCATGTAGTACTTATCTTACTCATGCAGTACTTATCTTACTCATATAGTACTTCTCTTACTCATACAGTACTTATCTTACTCATATAGTACTTATCTTACTCATGCAGTACTTATCTTACTCATTTAGTACTTATCTTACTCATACAGTACTTATCTTACTCATATAGTACTTATCTTACTCATGCAGTACTTATCTTACTCATTTAGTACTTATCTTACTCATATAGTACTTATCTTACTCATATAGTACTTATCTTACTCATACAATACTTATCTTATTCATATAGTACTTATCTTACTCATACAGTACTTATCTTACTCATGTAGTACTTATCTTACTCATGTAGTACTTATCTTACTCATATAGTACTTATCTTACTCATATAGTACTTATATTACTCATATAGTACTTATCTTACTCATGTAGTACTTATCTTACTCATATAGTACTTATCTTACTCATATAGTACTTATCTTACTCATATAGTACTTATCTTACTCGAATAGTACTTATCTTACTCATATAGTACTTATCTTACTCATACAATACTTATCTTATTCATATAGTACTTATCTTACTCATACAGTACTTATCTTACTCATGTAGTACTTATCTTACTCATGTAGTACTTATCTTACTCATATAGTACTTATCTTACTCATATAGTACTTATATTACTCATATAGTACTTATCTTACTCATGTAGTACTTATCTTACTCATATAGTACTTATCTTACTCATATAGTACTTATCTTACTCATATAGTACTTATCTTACTCGAATAGTACTTATCTTACTACTAATATAGTACTTATCTTACTCATAAAGATAAGTACTACATGAGTAAGACTGTAGACTGTGTTATTCTTTTAAAGAACTTTGGCAATTTTACTTTTTCATAAATAACATTTTATTTCTCATCTTTGACAGCAGTAACTCGGATAGCCATGACTGTCTGTAGACTAGACCTTAAGATGATAAGAGGGTGTTTTACAGGCTGAATTTTTAGGACTTCATATGAAGATTTATATTTCCTGGTACCAAAGCAGTTTGGTGACTTTAGGTAACCATCTGGTGTGATAAGTATATGTACAATTGTTGACTGAATTTGGCATAGTGATCAATTAGTACAGATAGTAGTGTGGGTGGCTGATAAGTTAAATGTTGGAGTTCACATCCCATGCTATGAAATCCTTTTTCCTTACATCCAACTGTAGCTTCGGACAGACGGACACAGACAGACGGCCAGACACGGCTTGCATTATTAACAACAAATATTATTTGGTATGTTTAGGTTAATTCTTCTATTTTTAGTAGCATGTATTCAGAACTCGTTTATTTTCCAGGTCATTTCTGCCTACATCTTCTCATCTTAGATTTTCTTTGTTCTGATTGGATGGCATTCGGACTGCATAATCAGTGAGGTCATAGAGGCAGACCAAAACTTTCAAGAATTTTTCAGCACATTCTAAGAATTTACAAGTAAAACTAACCTACTGTATATAACTGAGACAAAAAAAATTGCGTAATGGCTAAAAGTCAATAAGTATGCCGGCCGGGCTTCCGTATATCTTCCAATTCTTTGAGCATGTTTGGGACTACCCTGAGTTAACAGGCTTAGGTAAGTACCATTTATCTGATAGTCATATAGCTTGTTTGACTACTCCTTAACTAACAAATAGGGTGGGGAAAATGTCATCTTGATTTCAAGTGGTTTTTCTACTTTTCCGGAATATTCTAGTTATTGTCAAGCGCGGAATGAAAAAGATCTGTGTTTGTTTCCACTCATTCAGAATGTTGGTTTTTAGATGTTGTTTTCTCTTTGTTGGACAATCTGCTGTTTTTTCAGGGCATACAGCAAATGTGTCCCTAGCAGAAGCTCCTAAAGCCTACATCAACTCACTAAGATGGAACGGCCACCAACGTCTGTCAACATCTGCAGTAAGTTTAATCACAGACTATTTTAAAATTGGAAGCAAACCAATCAGCCATTTACAGTGCGCTGAAAGTAGGTTTGTGATTGCGTCTGCGATTGAGATGTACATTTTCACATTGTAAGAACATTGAAAGCATGATGGTGCATGGTCCACCTGTCTATACATGACTTGCTTAAGTGTGAGATTGATTTGGAGACTGACCAACCAATGATAACAAAGCACTTCCACATATGCCTAACTAATATATATTTCAAGCTTACTGACACTCTACTAATCTACATGTGATTGGTTGAAGAGTGGGAGTGCTTATATAAGTTCACTAGGTGCTGATGTGATTGGTTGAAGAGTGGGCGGGTTCTATAAGTTTACTAGGTGCTGATGTGATTGGTTGAAGAGTGGGCGGGTTCTATAAGTTTACTAGGTGCTGATGTGATTGGTTGAAGAGTGGGCGGGTTCTATAAGTTCACTAGGTGCTGATGTGATTGGTTGAAGAATAGGAGTGCTTCTATAAGTTCACTAGGTGCTGATGTGATTGGTTGAAGAGTGGGCGGGTTCTATATGTTCACTAGGTGCTGATGTGATTGGTTGAAGAATAGGAGTGCTTCTATAAGTTCACTAGGTGCTAATGTGATTGGTTGAAGAATAGGAGTGCTTCTATAAGTTCACTAGGTGCTGATGTGATTGGTTGAAGAGTGGGAGTGTTTCTATAAGTTCACTAGGTGCTAATGTGATTGGTTGAAGAGTGGGAGTGCTTCTATAAATTCACTAGGTGCTGATGTGATTGGTTGAAGAGTGGGCGGGTTCTATAAGTTTACTAGGTGCTGATGTGATTGGTTGAAGAGTGGGCGGGTTCTATAAGTTCACTAGGTGCTGATGTGATTAGTTGAAGAGTAGGCGGGTTCTATAAGTTCACTAGGTGCTGATGCGATTGGTTGAAGAATAGGAGAGTTTCTATAAGTTCACTAGGTGCTGATGCGATTGGTTGAAGAGTGGGCGGGTTCTATAAGTTCACTAGGTGCTGATGTGATTAGTTGAAGAATAGGAGTGTTTCTATAAGTTCACTAGGTGCTAATGTGATTGGTTGAAGAATAGGAGTGCTTCTATATGTTCACTAGGTGCTGATGTGATTGGTTGAAGAATAGGAGTGCTTCTATAAGTTCGCTAGGTCCTGATGTGATTGGTTGAAGAATAGGAGTGCTTCTATGAATTCACTAGGTGCTGATGTGATTGGTTGAAGAGTGGGAGTGCTTCTATAAATTCACTAGGTGCTGATGTGATTGGTTGATGAGTTGGAGTGCTTATATAAGTTCACTAGGTGCTGATGTGATTGGTTGAAGATAAGGCTGGGCGGCTTTGGGCACCAACTGTATACCGAGACCGCACCTGTTTAAACCGATACCGTACCGCATACCGACATTGAGAAAACAACTCCCAAAAACATACGGTTCGGTTTACACACCAACAAATACCGCAAAATGAGACAAAACCGCATTAATTTTTGGGAGTTGTGTTCTACCTACCATTGCTATGCAGCACTAGCCAGCTCTACTTGAGTACAGGGTCCCTTTGTACAAGGAATGGCATTTAGGTTGCACAATCCACCTGTTGGTTCATTCTACCACTCTTAACTTTAAAGTTGGATATTGTGTATTCTTTATTTTAGGCGAGCGTGTAGAAAGCGAGCATAGAATACAAAATCACAGACACACATAAAATCATTTACCATGTTTGTTGAGAATAAACCCAGCTCTTCAGCAATGAACGACAATTTATTTTATTTATATATGTAATTACAAATACCGTATATAAAACAACATACAACTTGACAGCGTTTACTGCAATCCTACATACATATACAAATAAATTGCGTGCTTAATAATAACTAACATGAAAGAAGTAAGCAGCGTGGTTTCTACATCTAATGTAGTGTATCAAAGCATTGCCAAACATCAGATTTCGATGATGTCGGTGTTAAAACTTCCAAATCTGCATCTTCGGTAGATTTCAATGATGATGATGATGACGGTGATAAAAACCCCAAATCAGCATCCTCGGTGTCTTCACCTACCAATGATGACAAAAATCAATTAGAGTACGAACTACAAAGTAAACAGAAACATAAAATATAGAGCAGTCCGCGAACGTGAGGAGAGTGAACAACGAAGAGTAAAATTTTGCAAGCAACAATGTCTATATTAGTAATTGTCATTCTAAAAGCTTTGAACTATGTCTATATGATAAAATTTTGTTCTTGAGAGCTTCAAAGAAATAAAGCACATTATTAAAATGATAGATTTTATTTAAGTTCAGACGGTTAGTTAAGTGCAGACTGGAAACAAAACTCCTAATGATAAGGAATTAATTATTACAATTAAAAAGATAATGCAAATGACAAAGTGTATGGTTTGGAAATTATCATTGACAGTCATAACAAACACGAAAATTTTGAGTTCGAGTCTTGAATAAATAATATTCTCATTAATTCTGCTGCCTAGCTAGTATTTCCTCTCCATTTAGATTTATAAAAAAAAAATAGTACGGACACTAAAACTGCAATAATTGGCCAGTCAATGTTCACGGCTGTCCATCTGATTAGCATCAATCTTTATTGAATCAAAAATAAAAAAATGATGATCCGCACCCATGCATACGTTAGATTTAGAGATTAGAATAAAAAATCAAATGCCTCCCAGCCATACCAACTAATGCACCAAGTACCGACACAAACCTTAAGTGTGACCACTCATGGCCTAACATCGAGTATAATAAGAAACAATGAAAGCATTTACCTTCTGCGATACCTTCGCCGTACATTCTAGCATGACGACTTTTCTTCCTGCAAAGGATGGCCCCCCCTGCGACGAAACATCATCTCCATCCACCAATCAATCTGCTCTATTTTGGCCCCACTTTTCCCATGTGCCAACGGTTGCTCAGTCTACCTGAGTGCGTACCGATACCGCATAAATGTTCACATAATTGTTCGGTATTCTCGGTGCGTGAATGACCGAACCGCACCGCGCGGTTCCACTGTGACGTTTTTACCGCTCGGTTTTAAAAGCAAGTACTGCAAAAAACGGTAATACCGACATACCGCCCAGCTTTAGTTGAAGAGTGGGAGTGCTTATATAAGTTCACTAGGTGCTGTTGTGATTGGTTGAAGAATAGGAGTGCTTCTATAAGTTTAGTAGATGGTGAACAAGAGACTGCCAAACTTCAGATTGCATTAAATGCTCTCAAAAGTATATTGTTCTTTTTCTGTATAATGTAAGGTATACTGTAGGTGACCAGGCAGTTTTAATTTATACTTGTTTGTTAAAGAATAAGCCTATATGTGTTTTTCATATATAATAAGAAGAATGTATGAAAATGTAATTGCATATTGAAAGCTGATAGCATGACAAAAAATCTTAAAACGCTGACGAGTTTATAATAGTGGCAGCCTGGACAGCGATACATTCTTCAACCAAACTTAATATTGATATTAACGTGTACTCTCTGCGCGATTGGTGTGTTGTTTGAATAATTTTAACCGCACCTATTGCTCTTTCTAAATGTCTTATCACAAGTTAGGTAACGTTTATCAAAAAACCAAAATATATTAATTGCTGTTATTAATGACTATGAAGAGTTTCAATTTAGCATGTTTAGTTATTCCTAACATAACTCAAGGCTTGCATGTGTTTCAGTTAATTCACTAAAATGCATACTTTATTACTCAAGTTCTTAGAGTTGAAGGTTTGTGATGTCGGGTTTATCAGAAACCTACTATTATTTCCAGTTGACTACGATGTCTTCATAACACAGGAAGTAAAGCCATTTTTTGTCCCCTGCTTAACCAATTTGCCATCTTGAACACCTACAAACGATTAAACACTCAACTGATTTTGGAGCAGCTTGTATTTGTCCTTGACCTATAGCAAGCATGCTAAACAATTAATACTTATTTCACAATGGAATCACTTTGAGTTAAATAAATACTTTTTGTTGCTAAACTTTCCTAAATGTAAAAACATGCTGCCTTTCAAAGGACTCGCTTAGGTTGTGAATACTTAACATCTTCAATCACTTGAGGATTGGACCTGAGGCTAAATTTGTAGCTTTAGTGTCAACGTGTTCAACTTGCAGCTCAATATGAAAGTGTTCAAAATGTGATTTGTTCATTTGTTCAGAGAGAGAAGACAACCCAAGTGCCAATATTCAAGAGCTCGATATCTGTTCAAACTCCTGGCCAGGCTGAGAATTTTGGAAGCGAATTGACATTTGAAGATTCTCCGACGAGCTTCAGTAACGATGTATCTGTATCAGAGTAAGTGACGTCGCTAGAGAACATTTCCTGTTTGCACTTTCAAGGAAGTCTGCTTCATGTTCATGTTAACTTTTGCTTGGGTAGACATGCAACTACCCTAGCAATGCCATTACACACAAATGACCCGTCTTCCCTGTTTTGTAATAAACCATCTGCTATATGCAGTTTTGTGATGGCGACGATTAACTGTTTGTTTTTGAGCTTTTAAGAGCTTGTAATCACATTTCCACATATTTTTCACCTACAACACAACAGAGTAAGACATGGTGAATGTTTTGATACCAAATAACTGTAATGTGAATTTTGTTGCAAGTCAACCTTTAAAATAATATAATAAATAAATATTGTCTATTATTAATAAATGTTAAAGGTTGACCTGCAACAAAATTCACATTAAAGTTATGCGGTATCAAAAGATTCATGATGTCTTACTCTGCCGTTTTGTAGGTGAAAAATATGTGGATATGTGATTACAAGCTTTCCAAAGCTCAAAAACGAAAAGCCGCCGTAGATTGGAATCAGTTTATTTCTCTGATGTTGTCATTACATTTGGTTATTATTTCTTGTCACGTGATGTTCTCACGTGAATTGAAAGGCCAATAAAAGGCTCAATATAAAACTTCTTGTAGCACTAGTTTATGACAAACACTTGGGGTGTTACAGAAGAGCCCTTACCAAATATAGATGCTCGCTACTTTACAGTTTTGTTTCGACTTGGTCTAATCGGCTAGTCGTAATCTGATCATGTGACCCAATACTTGGCAATTAATTTCTGCAGCACTTTTTGATTACCACAGGTGACCAACCGGCTTGTCATGATTATTAAACAATGATATGTACTCCTTTGAGCTTAGGCTAAAAAATTAAACAAATTTTTACGGTAAGTTATAAGATATCAGTGCTAAAAGTGACAGCATTACAATGATGATAAAATAGAAGCGTAAGAACAATAGACATGGTTTTATTGAATGCATGAAGTATATTTGTGAAAATATTTCGATGAATGAGGTGGCATGAATCTGTAAATAGAAGCCATCTTGTACAACTACGTCACATTTGAGCCGTTTTGGAAAGAGATTCTAATCTACGGCAGTTTTGTGATGGCGACGATTAACTGTTTGTTTTTGAGCTTTTAAGAGCTTGTAATCACATTTCCACATATTTTTCACCTACAACACAACAGAGTAAGACATGGTGAATGTTTTGATACCAAATAACTGTAATGTGAATTTTGTTGCAAGTCAACCTTTAAAATAATATAATAAAAAATATTACTTTTACCGTATATTTTATTATATCCTAATTATATGATAGCTATAAAATAATTATTATATAAAAATAAAACAATAAATACGAAAAGTTAAATAAATGTATTTGGATACGCGTTCGCAAAGCTCTGTTGTTCTTTAGTAGGTGATTTACTATAGAGCTCTTTCAGATATATCATTTTAAGAATATTTATTTGGTCCAAAAAGGAAACATTACATGAGTGTGTGTTGAAAGCATGTTTCTGTATGTTCTGCCCAGCTGTTGAAAGTGTATGATTATGTTATTATGCTTTCTCAAATGCGATATGAAATATTGTAGACAATATTTAAAAGGTTTGTAGATAGTAGGGTTGCAGGTTAACTGTTTTAAATGAGTACGAGCTACTATTAGACTAACCACGATAATTCATTGTCTTGTTGTCTTTAGAAGAACCGGCTATATGCAACATGAAACAGGATATGTGAATTACCACCAATGGGAAGGGGTGTATGAACAAACTTGATTCATATGGAAAAAATGCATTCTTTATTGGCATGGCTTTATTTTGCAGAAAGGATGACACACAAGTTTTTAATACGCCAACAACGTCTCCTCAAGCTGATATAGCAAAGGCCTCTTCTCATGCCAGTAAACTTCATGAAGCGGCACAGAAAGAGTTACCGGCAATAGTTAGTCTGCGTGCTTTTGTTTTCTCTAGGCTCGCTGCCCCTTTGCAGGCTCGTCATCCGGCTAGTTTTGCTGCCAAACCAGTTGGCTTTCAAGTAGCCATGAGAACGGACATGATTAGCAGCTCATTGTTGAAGAGCGAGTTGCAGATGGCAGTTGCATCTGAAGAACAAAATGGGAAGCAGCTTTCGATTGGTAATTCAAAGGAGTCAGAAAACATGGAGACATCCAATCAAAATTCATCTAGGCCAATAGATTCTCCTGGAAAACAGCTCACACTTGAATACTCAGGTGAGCCAGAAATCATGGAGGCATCCAAAATAACAGATTCCCCTGGAAAACAACTTGCCCTGGGATACACAAATGAGTCAGAAAACATGGAGGCAACATATGAACCATCTAGAACAATGGATTCTCCAGAAAAACAGCTTGCCCTTGGATACTCAGGGGAGTCAGAAACTATAGAGACGTCCAATCAAATTGCCTCTAAGGCTATGGATTCTCCTAGCAAACAACTTGCACTTGGGTATATGGATGAATCGGAAAATGTAGAGGAATCATATCAAATTGAATCTAGAACAATGGATTCTCCTGGAAAACAGCTGGCACTTGGATACACAGATGAGTCAGAAAACATGGAGGAATCATATCAAATTGAATCTAGAACAATGGATTCTCCTGGAAAACAACTTGCACTTGGGTACACAGATGAGTCAGAAAACATGGAGGAATCATATCAGGTTGAATCTAGAACAATGGATTCTCCCGGAAAACAGCTGGCACTTGGGTACACAGATGAGTCAGAAAACATGGACGAATCGTATCAAATTGAATCTAGAACAATGAATCCTCAAGGAAAACAGCTGGCACTTGGGTACACAGATGAGTCAGAAAACATGGATGAATCATATCAAATTGAATCTAGAACAATGGATTCTCCTGGAAAACAACTTGCACTTGGGTACACAGATGAGTCAGAAAACATGGAAGAATCATATCAAGTTGAGTCTAGAACAATGGATTCCCCTGGAAAACAACTTGCACTGGGGTACACAGATGAGTCAGAAAACATGGAGGAATCATATCAAATTGAATCTAGAACAATGGATTCTCCCGGAAAACAGCTTACACTTGGATATTCAGGTCCGTCAGAAAACATGGAGACAGCCAGACAAACTCCATCTAGAACAATGGACTCTCCTGGAAAGCAACTTGCCCTGGGATACTCAGGTGAATCAGAAAACATGAAGACAACCAGGCAAACTCCATCTAGAACAATGAACTCTGGTGGCAAACAGTTTGCCCTTGGATACTCTGGTGAGTCAGAAAACATGGAGGCACCTAGACAAGCTCCATCTAAAAAAATGAACTCTGGTGGAAAACAGCTTACGCTCGGATACTCAGGTGAATCAGAAAACATGGAGGCACCTAGACAAACTCCATCTAGAGAAATGAACTCTTCTGCAAAACAGCTTGCGCTTGGATACACTGGTGAGTCAGAAAGTACGGAAGCACCCAGTCATATTGCGAACAGGATGCCAGAAGATGTTGGACAAGCTGAGAGACAGCTAGCTTCCACGGTTGGTCAAAATACCTCTAGGACACCGTCAACTGGTCCATCTGGATTGCATGCGGGTCGCAGTAACCGTCTAACTAATGCGTCTGGCTCAACAGAAGATAGACCTCAGCCAGCCCAGCAGACAAGGTCTGCTGCTGCAGTTAGCATTGGCACTCAGGTCCAGCTTAACCGTGATGGGTAAGATGCCTTTACTTACATGTTTTTGTTATCTGTAAATCCCGCTTTACCTCTCTATGTTTCCTTGAGGGAGCATAATATAACTACTAAAAGTCCTCGAATGAAAATAGATGAAAATAGAAAGTTTCCTTTAAATAAAAGTCGTTCAGATGTGTTTCTGTAAAAATGGCATTATTTGAATGTTTCGTCATGAAAATTTTAATAACAAGAAATATGTTAGACGTGTATAGGTTATATACTTTTGTTTACCAAGTTTCAAGTTAATAGGAACAACTGGTGTAATAAATATGTTATTTATAGTTAAGTGAGTGACTCTGCTCTTACAATTATAAAGGTATAACCATTGTCATGTCCATGCAAACCGCTATCTACCGTGACAATTGGTAATAATGCTTAATACATATTTGCTCAAGAAAATTCATACCTTATCAAACACTATATCAAAATTATAGTCTGTTTGATATCAGGGTATCATTTTGCAACTATGTACTATTGTTTAAGTTACTCGATCTGGTTAAAGATCTGGTATTTGACATGAATATCTTAATAATGTGTGCTATGAGCTACTAATATGGAATCTAATCTATATACCGTAAGTCCTCATGCTCAAGCCGTGCGGCTTGGCGTTGGGCGTGGCTTCTTTCAAGGTCATAGACCGCGGCTAAAGGCCAAACTATTAATTTTTGCGTGGGGCTCAGGGTGGCTTCTCGATAAATGCGGTCTCTGCTCAGCTCCGGCGCTATAACCATAGAACCACATTTATGATACATTTTTATCTACGGGGTTTTTGGCGACCTACTCACTTATTTTCAAGGTCATGTTTATGGAATACTTTAGACTGAAAAAGAATTTATCGCTCTAAGTCGAGATGAATTCGTGAGAGACAAGTGGTTGAGAGCGTGTTAATACCTGCTGACATCGAAGCAGAAACTATGGACCAAACTGAGTGCAAAACTCACCGCATCAAACAAATTGCAGCAAGCCACAGGCGTTCAGTTATTTCACATTGTTTGCAGTAGCAAGACTGAACTCATTAACTTGATACAACCATGTCCTCTAGTGCTAAACCTTCATGAAAAACCCACAGTGTAGCCTATAAGCCCTCTAACAGCGCAATAAAAATCTAGCTGAGACATGGCAAGTAAGTTCTTGATGCAAGGGTTCAGGAATTTTAATTTGAACTTGGAAGTAAAGAAAAATCTTTTCACGTGTGCTGATGTAGCCTGTTTTCTTATTCAAGAGGACGGGGTATAGCGAAACCCGTCGCAACACTCTCGCTCCCAAAAGGGTCAAGGACGACAAAACCTCAGTCATTAGCCGCGGTCTGTGGGCATATGTGGCTTGTTGGTAAGGGCGGCTAGATACCACAGTCGGCTTGTTGGAGGATTATTTTTTCCTTTGTGAGTCATCTGTTTGCGAGCACAAGCCGGGCGGCTTGAGCATGAGGACTTACGGTATATATGGTCCTCAATGTTGGTTGTGTGTATATTAGTGTGTAGTTCCAGCTATAGCTATTAAAGTCCTGGAAAAAATCGTCCGTACCGGCAAAGATTTGATGTGAGACCATCTGATTCACTAGCAAAACACCTTACCAACTCAGCGACACAAGCTCGATCAATTCACTAAGCAATATATGTCACTTTATGGGAGCAAATACGCTAGATATAATGCTTCAGTAGTCTATATATAATGCTGAAAGAGCTAAGATATAATGCTTCAGTAGTCTATATATAATGCTGCAAGAGTTAAGATATAATGCTGCAATAGCCAATATATAATCCTGCAATAGCCAATATATAATGCTGCAGTAGTCTATATATAATGCTGCAAGAGCTAAGATATAATGCTGCAGTAGTCAATATATAATGCTGCAATAGCCAATATATAATGCTGCAATAGCCAATGTATAATGCTGCAATAGCCAATATATAATGCTGCAATAGCCAATATATAATACTGCAGTAGTCTATATATAAGGCTGCAAGAGCTAAGATATAATGCTGCAATAGCCAATACATAATGCTGCAATGGCCAATATATAATGCTGCAATAGCCAATATATAGTGCTGCAATAGCCAATATATAATGATGCAAGAGCTAAGATTTACTGCTTTAATAGCTAATATTTAATGCTGCAAGAGCCAATATATAATGCTGCAATAGCCAATATATAATGCTGCAATAGCCAATATATAATGCTGCAATAGCCAATATATAATCCTGCAATAGCCAATATTTAATGCTGCAATAGCCAATATATAATGCTGCAAGAGCTAAGATTTACTGAGTCAATAACTAATATTTAATGCTGCAATAGCCAATATATAATGCTGCAATAGCCAATATGTAATGTTGCAATAACCAGTTTCTACCTACTGTCCAATTTGCAGCAGTCGATTTAAAATGTTTCGAAAGTCTGTATGTAATGCCTCAAACAATAGCTACTACATGTATTTTATAGTGTGATATGCAATAATCTGATAATGTAACAACATTCAAACTCCTACTATTACACAAAATGGTGTGTTTGGCTCGTTGAAATGGTCCATTCTCTAATGCCAAGCAGCGTCTTTTCCACAAGTTTTGCATACTTTAAGTCTCAATGAGGTCTTCAGATGGGGTCGCTATGTACTTTTAGCACTGAGGAATCCGCTCTTTCGGGCAATGGCCTTCGCCAAACTGCTAGATGGCTGATGAGAGACGATTTATGGACTCAGGTCGCAGATGACAGTACCACGACTGATGACCTAGTTACAGTTCACAGCACGTGGGTTCAAGATGACCGAGATGTGTAAGTAATAAAACTACCCTAGGACACTTATATTTCGCTAGTATTTAGTTTTGTGAGTAGCTCGCAGACTAAAATTTCGGAGCAACTTAATTTCGCAGCTCTGATGAGTGCGAAAATATAGTGATGTGAAAATAAATGCAGTGGAACAAACATAATTAGATTCCTCAGGTTCAGTTCACCGATAAAAAAAAATTTCAATTTGCGACTAGTTTGTAATTGTGAACCGCAGGTAGAATGGTGTGGGCAAGGTCGATAATGCAATTTGATCGCTTGCTGCCATTTGTTTCTTGGACTATCAACAGGCCCGTTTTCACTGGGGCAGCTAGCTGGCCGGCTGAGCCGCCCCAACTTTTTGGGAATTTTTTACGGTAAGTGCAGTCCAACTCGGATAACTCGCCCTCAGATAAAATGTAACATTTCATCTCAAACACAAGGTCAACTCAAACGGATTTGTTTGGTCAGTTCCAACGCAATGATAAATTCCTTCAGATAACTCGACCTCAACATCATTTATTCGAAAAGTTATTCGCCCAACGGCCATGGACGCGGTTTTTATCGCTGTGGAATATCACTTCATTCCAAGCCATAGAGACAAACATCAACTTCTAGTAGTTCTTAGGCATCATTATTATCATCATCAGAGGCAAAATATTTTTGTTAACGACTTTTATAAAGGTTTGCAGAAGATTAAGTTTTATCAAACACCCGCTTGGCCATGTCCCATCGAAAACGTAAAAGCCTCCGAATGAACTTAAAATAAAATCCGCAAAATTGATCTTTGTTAAAACGCTCAAAAGAAAAAGATGTCTTTTTCTGAGCATTTTAACTGCGGTCATGTTTTGCCTATTTTAATTTAAAAACGTCTCGTCAGTCACATCACTTAAAACAAAACAAATCTCAAAAAATTACAAGTTATTGAAGAGGCAGACCTGCCAACCCACGAGTGGGGCAATGCGTGAGATTTGGTTTTGGGGCAATTGATGTATCAATGATAGCATGTATAAAATTTTTGAAATTGGGGCAAAAATCTCACGCATTGCTCACGCATTTTCATTTTTTCTTTGGGGTGATTGCGTGAGTCTCACGCCCAATGCGTGAGAGTTGGCAGGTATGTGAAGAGGTGTCAGTGGTGAATCCAAACCTTTCCAGAGCCATGCTGCTTGTGTAGTACTGCGAGTGTCAGTGCATGTGTCTTATTTTCTTTCAACACACGGTGCTCACTGCATTGATTGATGTCCCCAGCAAACGATAATCTACTAATTCGTGTGCATTGACATCAAATTCCTATCATTATAAATCATTCTTAATGGGAAAATAATCATAATTAATTGCAAAATAATAACGTAATAAATTTTGATAGTCAAATTATTTTGTTGGTTTATATTTTAACGATGCTATAGTGGTCATTAAAAACGTTAAAATAAATGTCGTTATAAAATTCCATTCTACAGTATCAATGAACAAAGCTATTTAGTTTCGCTTTTTCGCTCGTTTGTTATGATAGTTTAGTTTCGCACAGGAAACTTTCGCGAGAGGATGACACCGCGAAAACGCGAAAGTTAGATGCCGCGAATACATAAGCGTCCTAGGGTAAACTAGTATACAATATGGCTGCTGTTGCTAAGATAGGCAGTACACAATATGGCTACTGTTGCTAAGATAGGCAGTACGCAATATGGCTGCGGTTGCTAAGATAGGCAGTATACAATATGGCTGCTTTTGCTAAGATAGGCAGTACACAAAATGGCTACTGTTGCCAAGGAAGGCAGTCGACAATATGGCTGCTGTTGACCAGAAAGATAGTATAAAATATTTGTACTGTTGCCAAGGTCGGCAGTATACAATTATGGCTGTTGTTGCCAAGGAAGGTAGTCAACAATATGGCTACTGTTGCCCAGGAAGGCAGTCGACAATATGGCTGCTGTTGACCAGAAAGATAGTATAAAATATTTGTACTGTTGCCAAGGTCGGCAGTATACAATTATGGCTGTTGTTGCCAAGGAAGATAGTCAACAATATGGCTACTGTTGCCCAGAAAGGCAGTATACAATATAGGTGCTGTTGCCAAGGTCGGCAGTATACAATTATAGGTGTTGTTTCTAAGGAAGATAGTCAACAGTATGGCTACTGTTGCCAAGGAAGGCAGTCAGAAATATGGCCGCTGTTGCCCAGTAAGACAATATACAATATGGCTGCTGTTGCTATGGAAGGCAGTAACAAAATTGCTACTCATACTAAACATTCGTTGTTTCTTATCTGTAAGTTGATCAAAGTAAAAAAGGGAAAGCATATAAACTCTCATTAAAAGGTTTCACCATAATTAATTGCTAATATCGCAGGTTCTGCCATCATATTTAGGTTTTTCCCTAACTGATATCAAGTGAACAAAAGAGCAATTCAACATATTATGTTAATTGATTATCAAAAATGTATCAAGTGATGATGATAATAATAAATTTATTGTAAAAAGTGTCGAAACAAAAATTTCAAAAGTAGGCCTAATATACGATATTTATCTCTCCGCCTATCAGTTTGATTAGAGACGAGCAGCAATACTGAACATCGAAGGGTTGCATCCCAATGACAGGCTGCAATGTTATTAGGATACACTTATATTAAGATAAGTTAATGTTATTTCCAAAAACATGTTATCCTGATAACATGTATTTTTAGGATAAAACAAATTATTCTAATAATACGTATTATCAGGATAAAATGTATACAAATTATCCTGATAATCAAACTAAATCTTGTAAATTATAAAAGGTGAATCCTAGCAGCCTTAGGATATGTTGATGTAGGATAAATTATAGGATAGGTGTTGCCCATCAGATTTACTGCCAGATCTGTAAATACCAGCATCATTTAGTATTAATTGTTCCACTCAAATAATTATATTTCATTTCCATATAGTTATGTTGAAAGCTGAGTAATGATTTTAAAAATAGTATTGTGAACAAAAAAATACACATTTCTGGCTTGCTATTTATGTGTAACTACAACTACAGTCAAACATGGATAACTCGAACTTCAAGGGACCGAGCAAAAGTGTTCGAATTATCAGAACGTTCAAGTTATCAGAGCACTGTCACAAGTCCATGTATTTACTTATTTATTAGTAGATACATGTACATATGCAAACTATAATATAAATCAAAAGCACAAATGGCTTGTTTCAAATTAAATGCTTCTAATGTAAAGTTTAAAACGTTTTTATCAAAAAGTATAGAGATTTTTCTATCACTTGAGATTGGTTTGTTGTTTGAGGTGATGTTATTGCCAGGACGTTTTTTTAGATTGACATTGGCAAAACTTGATCGTTGTTGAAATGCTCAAAAGAAAAAACATCTTTTTCTTTTGAGCGTTTTACCCACGATCAATTTTGCCGATTTTTCTTGAAGTTTATGCAACTTCAAGAAAAAGTTACCAAAGAAAAATCCCTTACTTTACCTGGCATTCGTTAAGAGCAACACTCCGAGGCAGTTCAATTAAAAGTTTTACGAGGTTTAACGGTACATTGTATATCACTCACGCTTTTTGAATGGATACTTATTGAATGTACACACGTATTCTGTGTTTAGGTCAAACGATGAATAGTTTTTTTAGCTAAGACAACGTATACGTTTAATAAAAGCAATTTTAAGACGTTTTAAACATTCAACATTCCGACGTTGATTCAACACGGAATCAACGTCGGAAAACTATTCGTCACGGGCTAGCCGGGTCACGCACTCAAGGATTTTCGCCACGCACATACAAAACAACATGCTGTTTTTGTTTTGTATGTGCGTGGCGAAAATACTTGCGCGCGTGACCCGGCAAGCCCGTGCTATTAATCGTATAGCAGTATAAATCAAATTTGACCAAACCTTTAGAAAAGTCGTTGACAAAATTATTTTGCCGATGGTGGTAATAACAACGCTTATGAATTACGAAAAGATGAGGTTTACCTCTATGGCTTTGAATAAAGTGATTTTCTAAAGCGATAACAACCGTTTCGGTAGCCGTTGGGCAAAAAACAGTTCGAATTAACAGTGTTGAGTTCGAGTTATCTATAGCAATTTATCATTACGTGGGAACGGACCAAAGAAACCGTTCGAATTAACCATGTTTTCGAGCTATCCGTGGGCGAGTTATCCATGTTTGACTGTATAAGCAATAAAGGAAGGCAGTAGTTAAAAATCCATATCTTCTACATCATAGTTTAAATTAAATATTCATTTTGTTGCACAAATCTCATTACATGTAAATTCCAATTCGTATATGATTTGGCTGTTTTGATTAAAATGAAGGCCTAGTCTGTCGAAGATGGTAGCATTACTATAAACAGTCTGTGCCCTTCCGTCTGCCGTCTGATAGTGTTTGTAGAATATTCTGCGGTATACTATGATTCAGCCATAGCCATACTAGTTAGTGTTTATAATCATTTTTAGTTTGCTAAAATGTACACCATGTATTGTCGTGTATATTGTATATTTTGTAATGTGCAGTGTATACTGTATAATATACACTGTACAACATACACTTCAATATACAATGCGTGCCATATATCGTATACATGTTGTACTCTGTATATTGTAAAATGTACAATATACATTGTACAATATACAATTTTCACTGTACAATGTACACTTGATATCGCCTAGTGTACATTTCGTACTTTATATTGTAAAATCACACTGTATATTATACAGAATACATTGTATATTGTACAGTGTGCAATATACAATCTACACTTTATAATGTATAGTGCACATTGTATACTGTACAGTGTACATTGTATATTGTGCTCTGTATATTGTACAGAATACATTGTATATTGTACAGTGTGCAATATACAATGTTCACTGCATATTGTACAGTGTTTATTGTATATCTTCTTAAGCCCAGTGTCAGTACTGTTTATCTTAGTTGTGAGCCCTCTAATCATGTAGCAGATAGATTTATAGTAAGGTATCAACTTAATATAAAGACCAGATGTTCTTTTCATCATTCTCATCAGTGAGGTATACTGTATAGTGAAAAGGGGGCACAAACCCTAGCCGGGCTTGTGGAGTAACTTTCACCACAGCATTTGAAGGAGTTGCCTAACATCATTTCAAAGTGAACAAGCTATAAAACCATTTACTTGGTATAATTCTATGAAAGTAGTGGTAACCAAGCAAATGGTCAGCCGAAGCAAGCGTTAGGAGTGATGTAATCCACCTTCAGAAAGCCAGCTGCCAGGGCTTTAGTATTTATGAACTTATTTTTCTTTGCATAGAGACAAGAGGTTGCTTAGTATGAGCACTAAATGAGGCATTTTTCAGATGTTTGTCTCCATGTTTTACCATAGATTATCCTCAGAGATTATCCTGATAGTATGTTTTATCAGGATAATACATATTATCCTGATACATTTTATCCTGATATGTATGATCCTGATATTTATGATCATGATAATATATATTATCAGAATCCCACAACTTTCAGATGTTTGTCTCTATGTTTTATCATAGAATATTCTCAGAGATTATCCCGATAGTATGTTTTATTAGGATAATACATATTATCTTGATATATATTATTCTGATATGTATTATCCTGATAACATGTATTATCAGGATCATACAACCTTCAGATGTTTGTCTCAATGTTTTACCATAGAATACCCTCAGTGATGAATGAGCTCCTCTTTTTTACCATAGGCTCTGTGTAACAGCTAAACGAAGTAATACAAAGATGACCAACTCACAGGACCTGAAAGGTGAGTACACAGGTCTGCTGCACCTAGTTTGAGTGCCTCATATCACCTACAGTATTTACTTGAATATGCCTCAAGATGTATGTTTACCTGCGCATCATTACCTAAATATTTGCTATTAAATTGATAGAAAACTCATGTCAGAGACAACATCCTTCCCAGATTCTCTCTGTGACTGTGTGATGCTAGGTATTGTTGAAATAGACATAGATTTTAAGGTTTCTAGTTATAGATAATTAAGGTCTAGTTATACAGTAGATATTTAAGGTCTATTTATAGATATATCAGATCTCTAACTATAAATTCAACCTTTTAACTAATATTTATTTGCTCTTCAACTCCTCATCTGGAAGTATCAAAATCACCTTTTTAAGATACATGTATGATACCAATAACATAATAACATAATAAATATCTACTCATTATAGCTATTTTATACATTCAGCTACAAGTATAAAAACAAGCTACAAAAGCTACAAGCTACAAGTATCAAAACACTTTTTTAACTTTTCAAAATATTTAAAATTGTTTCCCATTCTTAGATTAGCTCATCAAAATATGCTTGCGATGAATTCAATTTTTAGTTTTTGGTCAAGTGCTCTCAGGCATCTCCTGCTCATAGATGTGGTGTTAGGAGTTTGTATTTTTCAGCAAAAATGATAAATGATAAAATGTACAAATCTCTGAAGTTGCCTTCTCATATCCAATGACTCAGGTTTGTTTTGAAACAATGAAAAAATTTGTAGAAAAAGGAAGCTCTCCATTGGCAACAGCTCTAGGAGGCCAGGTGCCTGGTTTGAACTATCAGGTTCCCTTTGGAAATTCTGCCCCTCACGGAGGCCTTAGAGTAAGTTGGCATGTGATTCTTAGACTAAGTGGGTACATGACTCGTAGGTGAAGTTTGCACTCACTCTTACTCCAAGTTGTTCCTTGGCTTTACATTCAGGCTAAGTTCTCAGGCTAAGCTCTCAGGCTAAGCTCTCAGGCTAAGCTCTCAGGCTAAGTTCTCAGGCTAAGCTCTCACACTAAGCTCTCACACTAAGCTCTCACACTAAGCTCTCAGGCTAGGCTCTCAGGCTAAGCTGTCAGTTTAGTCTCAAGCCTAGTTTGCTTTCAACAAGACTCGTAAATCAAGTCTTCAGTTTGTTAGTTTAGGGTTTCATCTCATGGGTGCTAAGGCTACTTTCTAGTTGAATGATTCCGATTGAAACTTTAATAGCTGTTTCAAATTTTTATCAGATTTGAGAGTTGTTGAAGTCAGGGAATACAACTCTAAACAGCCTTAATATTGTGATTATAAGGTGACATGTTTGAGGCTGACTAAACCTGCTACTAAAATGTTTAAAGTAATTATAATTTTACGCTACTATATTTTGTCTGACACAGTATGCCCTTGTTTTATATTATAGTCCAACCTCTATCCTATGATGTCATAAATGAAATTTTATAACATCATAAGTGAACTCCCAGGATGTCAAAAAACATCTATGATGTCATAAAAGACCATCTATGATATCATAAGGGAACTCCTATGATGTCATAAGATAACTTCTGATGTCAGAAGAGAGCATCTATGATGTCATTTTGGAACTCCTGTGATGTCATAAGAAACATCTTATGATGTCATGAGCTAACTCCTATGATGTCATGGGGTAACTCCTATGATGTCATGAGGTAACTCTTCCTATAATGTCATGAGATAACTCTCATGATGTCATGAGGTAACTCCTATGATGTCATGAGATAACTCTTCCTATGATGTCATGTGGTAACTCCTGTGATATCGTGAAGTAACTCATATGATGTCATAAGTAATCAATCTGCCAGAATTATGATAAATCTATAGTTGCCTCCTACTTTATACTAACATGTGGTACCTCTATGTTCTTTGCAGACTCCATTGACCATGTATGTGAGCACTTCACAGGGACAAGGCATGTTTAGCAACATACCCGATGCAGGTCAAGGGTGAGCTATAGATACATGCAAAGCTTTTCTTTTGAATCTGGCTTCTCAAGTAACGCTCTTGAGAATACCTAAATAAGATTTTACTTGAACAAATCTTTTGAACTTAGGATAGCTTTAGATCCAAAAGCATTTTGATTTGGTATAGCCTTTATGCAAATGTGCTAGACTGTATTACAGGACCCCAGTGACTACCCCAATGGGCACTTATTACCATACCGCTGCATCCACAGGAAGTGTCCCTACAGCTACTTCACCTTCCCAGCCTGCTGCCACAGCATCCCAACAAGAGCCGTCAGCGCAGAGCTCGGCCCATCGACTAGGATACTTAGTTGAATCGCCTCCGGCTAGCGCACAAGATCTCAGTCCAGGTGAGATAAGGCCTACTCCCCCTCTGAATGTAACATTACTGTATCATTGGAACAGCAAAACTTGATAATGCTAAATGGTTGCATAGGTATGTGAGAGTATGAATCTATGAATGCATGAGAACATGAGTGCGTGAATGCTTGTGTATATCAGTGAATAAGTGAGTACATGAACACAGAAATAGGTATTTGTCATGCATGAGTGTAAGAGACCTGGCTTGTCAGTTTCCTACGCTCTCACAAGTTATATGATATCCCCAGGCCTACCGCTTTTCTGGCTTAATATTAAAAATTAACACATCTTTGTTAGTTGATATCAATCACTAGGCTTCTGTCACATTAAGTTCCTTTGAAACTTGACAAGCTGCAGCCAGGCCAGCTCTGCTTCACACTCGGCATATCTTAAATATTTTGGTAGCCATCTGTATTTCAACAGGTGGGAGACGCTCCAATGAGTTGGTGAAGAACCTGAGTGGTGAAGGGTTGAGTTACACCAAATAGAGATAAAAATACAAAGAGTGATGCAAGCTGATAAGTTGATAGGGTGTAACCTGCCATTCCAACAGTGTACTCTTCAATCCTCCATGCCAGATACTTTTACTTCTAATTTCACACCAACTTTCGGTGCCACAAATAAACTATTTTCTGTTATTAATAAATTATAAGAGTGTTAACTTGCTATCATGTCATCAGCATGCTTATGCGTTTCCTCGGGCAGCACCATCTCCTAGTTAGTTGCTAAGAGATGTCTTGTCTCTTTGCAGCGTTTTATCACTCTGGTTTTAATTCGGAGGCTCTATGATTTCATGCAATATTTTGGTCAAATGACTGGAAAATGCCTTGTTAGTTATCTTGACTACTAATAGGAAAATAAATAGTCAGGATAACTATCAGTTAGTCATCTTAACTATTGTCTTGACATCTTGACATAGTCAAGAGAGGTAAATAAAAAACACTACATCACTAGCTACATGAAGTTGCAAGAAACCCATAAAAGACACAATTTTATGTCTAGAAGATTTATTATCTATCATCTATGAATGCAGCTTCTCACGCAAAAAATGAAACAGGAAGAAAAATTCTCCACCGCTTTTCTGTTAAGACAGTTGCTGGTACATTGTGGACAATGATTTGTTGGCTGTGGTCACGCCCATAATAGTAATTAATGCAAATTCTAATGTGTGGTTAAATAAAAAGTATGAATTTGGCAAAAAGTTACTAGTTTTGCAGTTGAGTAACGATTGTGCAAGGTAACGCAGACCTGCCAACTTATTTAATACTGTTATTTAGTACTTCTATGTACTTACTTTTATTGAGTACTGTTATGTACTTGTATTGAGTACTGCTATGTACTTGTATTGAGTACTGCTATGTACTTGTATTGAGTACATCTATGTACTTGTATTGAGTCCTGCTATGTACTTGTATTAAGTACTGCTATGTACTTGTATTGAGTACTGCTATGTACTTGTATTGAGTACTGCTATGTACTTGTATTAAGTACTACTATGTACTTGTATTGAGTACTGCTATGTACTTGTATTTAGTACTGTTATGTACTTGTATTGAGTACTGCTATGTACTTGTATTTAGTACTGCTATGTACTTGTATTTAGTACTGCTATGTACTTGTATTTAGTACTGCTATGTACTTGTATTTAGTACTGTTATGTACTTGTATTGAGTACTGCTATGTACTTGTATTTAGTACTGCTATGTACTTGTATTGAGTACTGCTACATACTTGTATTGAGTACTGTTATGTACTTGTATTGAGTACTACTATGTACTTGTATTGAGTACTGTTATGTACTTGTATTGAGTACTGCTATGTACTTGTATTGAGTACTGCTATGTACTTGTATTGAGTCCTGCTATGCACTTGTATTAAGTACTGCTATGTACTTGTATTGAGTACTGCTATGTACTTGTATTAAGTACTGCTATGTACTTGTATTTAGTACTGCTATGTACTTGTATTTAGTACTGTTATGTACTTGTATTGAGTACTGCTATGTACTTGTATTTAGTACTGTTATGTACTTGTATTGAGTACTGCTATGTACTTGTATTTAGTACTGCTATGTACTTGTATTGAGTACTGCTACATACTTGTATTGAGTACTGTTATGTACTTGTATTGAGTACTACTATGTACTTGTATTGAGTACTGTTATGTACTTGTATTGAGTACTGCTATGTACTTGTATTGAGTACTGCTATGTACTTGTATTGAGTACTGCTATGTACTTGTATTAAGTACTGCTATGTACTTGTATTTAGTACTGCTATGTACTTGTATTTAGTACTGTTATGTACTTGTATTGAGTACTGCTATGTACTTGTATTTAGTACTGTTATGTACTTGTATTGAGTACTGCTATGTACTTGTATTTAGTACTGCTATGTACTTGTATTGAGTACTGCTACGTACTTGTATTGAGTACTGTTATGTACTTGTATTGAGTACTACTACGTACTTGTATTGAGTACTGTTATGTACTTGTATTTAGTACTGCTATGTACTTGTATTTAGTACTGTTATGTACTTGTATTGAGTACTGCTATGTACTTGTATTTAGTACTGCTATGTACTTGTATTGAGTACTGCTACGTACTTGTATTGAGTACTGTTATGTACTTGTATTGAGTACTGCTATGTACTTGTATTTAGTACTGCTATGTACTTGTATTGAGTACTGCTACGTACTTGTATTGAGTACTGCTATGTACTTGTATTGAGTACTGCTATGTCCTTGTATTCAGTGATGCTAAGTACTTGTTATTGAGTCCTGTTCTATTTATCGTCCTTTGAGGTTGTCATGTATTTGCAAAAATATTACTGGCTACTTATGTGCCTTGTTATTAATAAAACATAAAAAAGCTTTAATTCACAATTGTCTGGAAAGTAGTACTACTTTGTAACACCGGGGAGCATTACGTAACCTTAATGATTTGCACAAGTTGGACAGACCTCTCAAGGATCCATTAGTGTCAAAGCATATTTATTGCAGTTGTTACATAATTGTCTCAGTGAAACTGATCAAAATCTTTTGATCAGTTTCACTGACAAATAGCATTTTACGTCATGTATAGCATACATATAGCTTGTTCTCAGTTTTAAAGGAAGTTATCAAATAGAGAATGTTATACAAAAAATCTTAATTATTTTTTTGAGATAAAGATTTTAACAAAAAAATTTCATGTATTCTTTCATAAAACTGAACATCACCTACTTCTATTGTCTTCTTAAATCACATTCGTGTCTTCTGGTACCCAAGCATGGCATACATCTCTTCTGGTACCCAAGCATGGCATACGTCTCTTCTGGTACCCAAGCAAGGCATACATCTCTTCTGGTACCCAAGCATGGCATACATCTTTTCTGGTACCCAAGCATGGCATACGTCTCTTCTGGTACCCAAGCATGGCATACATTTTTTCTGGTACCCAAGCATGGCATACATCTCTTCTGGTACCCAAGCATGGCATACGTCTCTTCTGGTACCCAAGCATGGCATACATCTCTTCTGGTACCCAAGCATGGCATACGTCTCTTCTGGTACCCAAGCATGGCATACATCTCTTCTGGTACCCAAGCATGGCATACGTCTCTTCTGGTACCCAAGCATGGCATACATCTCTTCTGGTACCCAATCATGGCATACGTCTCTTCTGGTACCCAAGCATGGCATACATCTCTTCTGGTACCCAAGCATGGCATACATCTCTTCTGGTATCCAAGCATGGCATACGTCTCTTCTGGTACCCAATCATGGCATACGTCTTTTCTGGTACCCAAACATGGCATACATCTTATTTGGTAAACAAGCATGGCATACGTCACTTCTGGTACCCAAGCATGGCATACATCTCTTCTGGTACCCAAGCGTGGCATACGTGTCTTCTGGTACCCAAGCATGGCATACATCTCTTCTGGTAAACAAGCATGGCATACATCTCTTCTGGTACCCAAGCATGGCATACATCTCTTCTGGTACCCAAGCATGGCATACATCTCTTCTGGTAAACAAGCATGGCATACGTCTCTTCTGGTACCCAAGCATGGCATACGTCTCTTTTGGTACCCAATCATGGCATACGTCTCTTCTGGTAAGCAAGCATGGATACGTCTCTTCTGGTACCCAAGCATGGCATACGTCTCTTCTGGTACCCAAGCATGGCATACGTCTCTTTTGGTACCCAATCATGGCATACGTCTCTTCTGGTAAACAAGCATGGATACGTCTCTTCTGGTACCCAAGCATGGCATACATCTCTTCTGGTACCCAAGCATGGCATACGTCTCTTCTGGTACCCAAGCATGGCATACATCTGTTGGTGCCTGTTAAAACATTACATATATTTAGAACATATTTTTATCATGAGACTTTATTTTTAATTTTGTTGAATTCCCGTTGTATTCTTTTATTGATTTTATTTTCATCACAGCCAGATTTACTTTTTTCGGCATTGGCAGGTTGGATAAGTGAGGAACAAATCAATTAATCAGCTGGTGCCATTATTTATAATACTTGTAGATACTTGTCATCAGGTATCTCAGGTAGTGCGATTATTTATAATACTTGTAGATACTTGTCATCGGGTATCTCGGGTAGTGCCATTATTTATAATACTTGTAGATACTTGTCATCGGGTATCTCAGGTAGTGCGATTATTTATAATACTTGTAGATACTTGTCATCAGGTATCTCGGGTAGTGCCATTATTTATAATACTTGTAGATACTTGTCATCAGGTATCTCGGGTAGTGCCATTATTTATAATACTTGTAGATACTTGTCATCAGGTATCTCGGGTAGTGCGATTATTTATAATACTTGTAGATACTTGTCATCAGGTATCTCAGGTAGTGCCTTTATTTATAATACTTGTAGATACTTGTCATCAGGTATCTCAGGTAGTGCCATTATTTATAATACTTGTAGATACTTGTCATCAGGTATCTCGGATAGTGCCATTATTTATAATACTTGTAGATACTTGTCATCAGGTATCTCAGGTAGTGCCATTATTTATAATACTTGTAGATACTTGTCATCAGGTATCTCAGGTAGTGCGATTATTTATAATACTTGTAGATACTTGTCATCAGGTATCTCGGGTAGTGCCAAGAGCTAGTTGGTAAGACTAACTCAGAAACTACTCTTACGGCTTTGAAAAAGACATTTATGACTATATATATGCTGGAAATAGATAACCTTGGTCATGTTAATAAGTATTTTATATTTTCAAATGTTTATTCTGTTAAAGTAAAATAGTTTATTTAAAAACCTGAAGGAGACCAACCTGAACGTATACCATAACAGGTGTTTAGTGTCATTTCACTTTTTATATTGCGTTATAGAAATGAATAGAGTATTTGCATAAGTGTACTCTGTAGTTGATTGTGTAATAACGGGATAAAGAGATTAAGCGAACTGGAAAGCTTCTTTGTGTGAACCAGAGATGCCTGTTCAGGTGGAGACAATTAACTGTTCACAAAGTGACTTTATTTTGGCTCAGCTGTGATCTCGCATCAGTATAAAACTGGTCCTACTGGGACATCTAGCAGAGCAGATATCTAGACAACTATCACACTTGTCCTACCTAAATAATCTGGTTAACACTCCTAACATGTGCAAATCGTTTACCTTTTTAGCCTTCGGGAAGTTAACATAACACAAGCTGTACAGGATTCTTTTTGAGAATCTAATTGTAGCAAGTCTAGCTAAGCGTGTACATAGATGAAGGCCACCATAACTATCATTTTTTTTAATTTATGTATTTTGTTGCAACTAGGCTATGTTCATGGGTCCTTGCAGAATTCCAATACATATCTCATAGAGCAGCATAATTCCTATGCATACCTCAGAAGGGCACACATATGAAATATAAAAAAATGTTTTTCACTGAATGAGCTTTTAAATAGCCCATAAACTGAGCCCATAAATTTGGGAGTTATCTTCTACATGTCGATTTCACGAGTAAAATAAAAATATTTTTAGCCTATAGCGGACAAGTTTGCTATGAGTCAACGGTTCGGACATCGTAGCCTGTAAAAGTTAAACTACTTATAAAGATTTCAGGCTATGCCTTTTAATAAAGTACCAGTACAGATTTGTTCATCTACCGTCAATAGACCCTCTCAACTCAATGAATGAGCCTCCTCGTATCTCCATCAAGGTTAGAAATGCTGTAATTAATTTACATCTTTGAGAGATACGCGATTGGAACCCATACGCTCCATATTTACCAGGTTACTTACTCCCGACACATTGTGCAGGTTGTAAACGCAGTTTGAAAGGTGAGATAGACAGGAGAGTTAAGCGCAATGGTATTTTTCAAATATATTGATTGACAACTCATTTTTTCACAGTGTTCCGTTTTAAACTCTTGGAGTTTTTGTCTGCTAGAATAAACTTAGAAAAACTGAATTCTTGAAACAAAGAAAAAAAATCTAAATACATTCCAAAACACTTGAATTGTTTAGTATTCATTCTCAGGCAGAAAATAAGATATGACTATTCTTATACATATATGCACTGTCTGACCCACTCATAATTCATGTTGATCAAAAGAAGCTAAAACTTGATAAAGTTAACTAAATTGCATTTGCATCAACCTGTATTTTACATCAAAGTTCATAAACACCTTTCATCAGTTTTGTGTGAACCAAGACAACTCTTCATATCAGACAGTACAGTATTCTACAAAATAGAATCTTTTACAGACCACCATTAGCGAGTTGCTAAAATATATTTAGAAAAAATTATTTACAAAAATATGAGTGTTTTAAAGTAATTTAATCTGTGAGTACCTTGGTATCGTCTACCATATGCATCATTTTAAAAACAAAAGCATTATTATAATGTAAGCTTACTTAATAAAGTTATGTTAAAGCATTAAGTAATACTATTATTATGTTCTCTTTGCGTTACTATGAAGGCCCAGCCCTAATATAAATGACATTGTATCATAAAAAGTTAGCTAAAGAGACTGTGGGAAGCTTGGTATGTTCCAAAGAGCAGACAACTCCTAAAAATCTTACAGTATTTGCTAAAATTATGGTTAAGTACGTCGTGTGTCTTATGAAAAGCATAATAGCTTTAGCACCAAAGATTTAAAAAAAAACAAAAAACAGCAAGATTGTAATTTTTGGCAATGACCTTTCTACTGATGCTAAAACATCATATTTTTTGTAGCAGACTCTCCTTCTATGAGAACCCGATGCATTCTTGCATTGTGAGCTCACTTCCTGAGCCCTTGCAGCTTGCCTTATAGTACATGGTAACATCAGCTCTAGTTCAGAGTTGTTCGCTCATCAGCAGAGTGTCTCTGAAGCGGCATACTCCATGTGGATCTCTTGCTCCTCTGGAGGCAGGGTATCACAGTATTCATCTTCATAAAGTCTTCCCATGTTGATCATTTCTTCTCCTAAAAGTGACCAGCGATTAGGAGTTATCTGACATGGTCGCAGCTCTTTGCATAATACTTATGGCTATTTTAACAAACAGTAATACTTACTGCAACTAAATTTAGGAATTATTTAGAGACTTTCTGAGCATTTGCAATCAAAGGTAAAACAACTCTAAGTCATTAAATGAGTTTCACACATTTCATGCTGATAACAAAATGCTTTAGTAACATAAACTAATTCTAGGAGCTTAAGAAGTTTGTTAAAACAGAACTGTGTCCTTGACACAGTGGTTAGCCTGAATCCCAAGTTCTTTTGTGAGTTTGAGTGATTTCAATTTTGTTAAAAGTTTATTTCAAAAATTATTGCAGATTAAACCTGCACGCAAAAATTTACGGTTGCTTGAAAATGGCAATGGTTGGGGAGACAAGTTTAAGTAAGCAATAGTTTCATTTCTAACCAAAAACTGAAAACAATTGACAAGCGTGATTGTCTATTGATCTTCCATGTAACCATGCAAGTTAGTTGTAGATTTGTAGACTGGTTGGTGAGCATGGTTGTCTCCCAGAGCATGCTTCCATCTGTCCATATGAATGCAAGAAATTTGGCAGCGGTAATAACAGCATTATGAGTAAGTCTCTTACTGGATATTCTCAAGAAGTATCTACTTCCATGTAGTTAGCTTATACCAACCCTTTCCTAAAAGCCTTATCAGCATCAGAAAAAGTTTCTCAACTCACAACTGCTTTTTGCCAAATTTACGCAGCATCTAAATCCAACTGCAAACAACCGCTTCATCAGCTCTCAAAAATGTCTTCAGCCATTTTCAACAACCTCTCCAGTAACCTCCAAAAACTCACCATGAGCTTCCCACATACTTCACTTGTGATTTCACACATGTCATAAAATAAAAGTGAACAACGTTTCTTCCACTAGTCTGCTGCTTAAAATACTAACGAGAAGCTTTTTTACTCAGTTCGTATGAAGAAGAATCTGTAGCAGAGGATAGTTTTGTACCTACGGCAGAATATTTGGTTGGTTTCATTATGCTGGCCGCACCTCAGCAAAGGCTTTTTATCTGACTATCCGAGTATGTGAATATTGACGTAAGTTATTTTCTGAACATCACTACTGTTCCACGATCAATCGACTAATGGTAGAGATCAAGTGTCATCATCCAATAGAAAGACGACCTAAACTATAACTACCCAATCATGTTGATCCTCTCCTCTAACGATTTTGAAAAACTTAACATTATTTGATTGCTACCGTTACAAATACATTGTAGCGGCCCAACCAAATATTTTTAAAGTGTCGTCGGAGATTTGCTCTTGTGTGAACTAAGCATTACACCTCTATAGAGACCTCTATGGGTTCACTCATGCTTACCTGTAGCTTTTGCAAGAAGCTCTGCAATTTTTGTTACAATTTCTTTAAACTTTGGTCTGCTTGATGGTGATTCCTCCCAGCACTCAGCCATTACTCTATAGATATCTGGACTGCAGTGGGTGGGGCAGGGCATTCGATATCCCTTAGCTATAACTTTCATCACCTGTAACGAGGCTAAACTGTATAAGGAGTTGTCTACTCACTCGAGTAGATAGCGAATTATGTCTACAAGTTATATTGGTATTATTCTTTATTCTTATCTTATCATCTTTATGCACACCCTAAAGACTTGTACACGCAGTATCACAGTATATAGACAGTAATCCCACAATGCATCAGTGATCATCAATGATAACAATCATACCATCACAAACCCATCTGTGTTTACATCGCCAAATAGTTTGTGGCAAAGCGTTTTAATTAGGCCAGTCGTCGAAATAATAAAATACTAGTCCCGCAGCAACTATCATAAAGAGAATCATAGATCGCCATCGCCAAAGTGGCGCACAGACTGTCTTGGATGCGCGGCAAAATATCGGAAAGATTTAATAGCTGCCATGTTTCCCAACATATCTAATTTACCTTGATGATGTCATTGGTCTACGGTGCGCATAGCTCACAAATAATCGCTGAGAGGAAAACCCTAACACACTGCGATGTACTGCGTGTACCAGCACTAAGAATCCTAGGGAGCGCTCGAGTTCCCTAAGGATAAGTTCCGATTATGATGTCATTCGGACACTCATCGCGCACCCCTTTTAAGTGTACAATTACAGCGACTTTTGCAATGATAGGAATAGACTAGGAAACACAACACCTGAATCGGACAAGCCTCATTGGCATAACAAAAGAGCATACCTCATAAAGCACCTGTAAGAACTGTAGCCTGAGATCTTTTTAAACAGTTAATTTTTATAGACTACATTGACTAATAGCTTGTCAGGTGACACACAGATTCAACAAATGCTAAAATATTTTCACCAGATTTTTTGCAAATCCTTTAGTTGTGAAAATAACTATGCATTATTAAAAATGCATTATTGAAATTGGAGGGTGGAAAATAACTTCAAGTTTCTGGGTAAGCGTGGGCCTAAATCTATATAATTGCTTGAGTAATGTCTGCTTACAAACAATACTTTTACCAGAATGGTTTGTACACAAATCTGTACGTGTCCAAAGTCTATCATATACTGCTGCCAGTAATTTTAAGATTGTAAACTTGTCAAAATAGTTTAAAAATCAGCAAACTTGATTACTTTTTCAATTTTTGTTTTGTTTTGATCCAATCTGTTAAAACATGAAAAGAGCTCATGCAAAGTTTGACTAAACATATGAAAATTTATCAATATTTTTGCAATATACAGTATAGTTTAATACAGTCAAATCTCAACAGCCAAAGTTCAAGTGTTGTAACTTAGAGTAAGCATTCCTTTCAGAACATTTGGTATTTAATCTAATTTGTCACACAGCTTGAAAACTGAAGAATAACTACTTCAGGTATTCACATATCACATTAAAACAAATTAATCATATAAAACTATCTAACAAACTAAATTATGTATCAATAATTCAATAAAAAATAACAGCCAAGAACAAGAGGTTTTTCCTCATGTTAGAAAGATTGAAGTTTAGCTCTGACAATATGAGACAGACAGAGAGACAGACAGACAGACAGACATACATACAGGCAGACAGTGTAGAGATGGAGCTGGCTATAGAGATACAGAGCTAGTGTAACCTCTAATATATAAACATTACATTCACATAACTTATTTTCATTTTTTTGTTTTGTGTTTTTGGTGTGGCCGTGTTGTATTTAATTATCGCTTGTTTCAGGATTTCCTTACTTTACATCACTTTCAATTTTTTTTACATAACCTACTAGGTGACTTTACAATTTTTTATTTTAAATCTATCCGTTGATGCTTGATCATGCTTTCTAATATTTGTTATTTTAGTTATAAAAGGACAAATAACTCCTCGTCTTTCATCGCACCTACCACTTGGACTGGTATTCCTACGATCCTAAACAAGTTATGAGACAATTTTTAATGTTTTTATGTAACCATAGAACTGTGAAGAATAACTATGTACTGGATTACAAAACTGAAATGTTTTGAGTAACTTCGGACGTTGTATGTTGGACGCTGTTTTTCATGCCGAGACAAATATTTCCTCAAAATTCCCATCATGCGTCAAAAACTTTATATTTTAAGGTGATGAGATGTAGAGGCGTGACTATATCCGTGGCAGCAGTAGAAATGGTCAGTCTTCAGCATTTGAATATATTATCATGCAAAGGGTGTGCCAAGGGAGGCAATTCTACATTTGAGAAGATGAAGAGGTTGTTATAATTAGTACTCAGGTAGTATAGATGAGAGATCATCAGGTGTGATAACTCCTGAGATCATCAGGTGTGATAACTCCTGAGATCATCAGGTGTGATAACTAGCTTTACAACTATTTCGAAACGTGATAAGTGATTGATCGGGCAGGTGATACATTGTCGGTCTAGGGTGAAAAAAGGCAAAAGTTGCAAGTTCAAATCTCGTTGAAAGCCCTATTTTTTCCAACCCTTAAGCGTGGCTACTGACTGACAGACACGGCTCCTGTTAGTAAAGAAGATTGCTGCATGAAGGTTTTAATATCAGACCTATAAAGTGTCAGACCTATAAAAGAGTGTCTAAGCAGAGACTCATTATAAATGTATGAATTTATCTGAGGAGGTCAAGGACACAGAGCTCGTACAGCCTCATAGAACTACTTATCTTAATGATGAAATTAACCTCAAAGGGCACATCAAGTGGCTAAATGGAGCATGAATGAGATGGGGAGATTAAATGTCCTTTGATAATATATTTGGTCTATAAGAACAAATCATCTAGCCTGACAGGCAATTCCGGTTACATAATAAAATATGTCACTAGATTTTGGTCTATTCTAATAATTTACATGCTACCGTCACGGATTATGAGTCACCAGATATTTTAATTCATTGCGGTTTGACTCATGTTGCCAGGTGGTTGTTACTAGCGAAGGTGACAGTCGTTAGCAAGTGATATAAACTGACTAGCATCAGATGCGTGGGAGCAATATAACCGACACCCTTATGTGGATTTATGCTTAGAAATATGGCTAACCAGTCTAGAGAAATCAGGCTAACTAGTCTAGAGAAATGCAAAAAAGGATTACAACCGATCAAGGTGTCAACTGACCGCAGTGGCTTCTATAATACCATCAGAACTGATTATAAATTTACAATAATAAGGTAGGATTACTCATAGGTGAGGGTTTAAGCAGATAATAACCCCTTGTACTGGAGAAATGATGCTATTTTGATGGCTAAACTATAAGGATTTATACGCTAACGCCCCAAGACATTAGTGTTCTTTCAATAAGAATTTTACTCGAAACTGATGGAGCTTATAGCCTAATGATTATAAAACATATCTGAGCAGACGGTACTATCTAACGGTAAACATGCGTGGCACAGTAGCCCATTACCTAAAGTAATAATTTTTTGCAGCATTCCTAATAAGAGTAATAGACTCGTTACTATAGCCTCCTGATCAATGGCTTCACACAATTTTATTCAGCCAGTCAACACTCTGTCCTTTAAGATTACAGGAGATGTTGATGGTTACCTAGCATTCTGTTATATACACAAGTATATAAACCTGTTACATTTACCGGAGTCTGGCTTTATGTCTGAATCAAATTACCTGAGTTGAGTTATATTTTTGCAGCAGCTATTTGGACATCATTGTAAAAGGATCATAGCTTATGTTGGACATCATTGTAAAAGGATCATAGCTTATGAATGACCACCATCCAATGAATTGTCATGAAAAATAAACTCCACTGACAAGGTTTGAACCTGCAACCTAAACAACCCCAAGGCAGTAACATCTATAATAATTTAAAAACTAAGAAGTATAAACACTTAATAAGTCAAAACAAACTTCATAAATCAAATACGGCTGATATAAAACGAATTATAAAATAAATATGAATAAAACAAAAACATATATAGCCTACCTTTTGTGTAAGAATTCTTTATAAAATTAATCAAAAAAAACCTTTAACTTCCTAAACGTTTTGAATAATAAAAAATAAATTTAAACTGAAATTATTCATGAGGAAACAACTTCAAGTTGTAACCTTACAAGTTTTGAAATTTGTAACTACTATTGATAGACTAGGAGACCATAGCAGCTTTTATTCCAGGCTGTAGTCGATATGGACCTCAGGCTAGTGCTGAAGCAAGCACAGTAAGCTTTGCTTAAAGTTGATATCATCCTATACAGAGCCACGTGCCAAGGGACACCTGCTAGACATTTCATCACTTCTTTAAACCTTGTATGATAGCCTACTTGCTGGTACTAATAGCATGCGTCATTGTCATGACTAATTATAGAATTGAGTAGGAGTTAACTGCATCAGAAACGAGATATAATTTAAATTTTGTAACTGTCACAATTCGTGTTATATGGCTTCCACTACCAGAAAAAATCATGGTTTAATCTGCATACCAAATTTTTGCATTTTTAAAAATAACAGTAATTAGAGAGAGGGAGCCAAATACCTATATGTATGAGTCACAAATGGCTTTTCTGAAATAAAACTAAGAAACAACTGAAATGTGGAATATATGAAAGCCCTCGAGTAGCTACAAGTCTAACAGCAAGGATGGCCATTGTGTGTCCTGACATAATCTTCTACAGAATACAGAGACTAGAAGAGCTGAACCAACCGTGACATGTGGTAAACACCAGATACACTTCTGCTCTGCGGCTTAAAGTAAAACATTAAAATGTTGCTTATACAGTAGCCGGTCCTATAATGTAAATTCCAGATAACATAAGGAATTTGTGTCAAGTTTTTGCTTTGTACTATGTAAAGGATTCTATATAACGTAAAGTGTCAAGTAGGGTGAGTTCTCAAATTCAACTTGAATGGTAATATATCTCACCATGTTTGTGAGCAAAAAAATGGCGTGCGTATAGCCTATGACCTATTATATACGATATACAACTTCCATCCATGAAATTCTAGTTAGTCATGATAGATCGGAGGATGTGCCGACAAACCAGAGAATAGGTAGCTGTGCAATTGCTCATAAATGCTTGAAGGGGATCGGTTGGGACCCCGTGTTACACTATTACAAGTAGGAGAATCGTTGAAAGTTATCTTTTATCCTGACCTTGACCTCTGAATACAGATGACAATGGACAAGTAGTACCGCTTTTTCATAGTAAAAACATTGTTTGTTCTGTTTTACTGCAGGCGTATAAAATATTTGCCATTAGTTTTCCTTTGCAGAATAGACTTAGCTGTTTAGAAAAATTAAGCAAATCGTTGTAAATGAGCGTCGAATATGTGCGCTCTCCATCGACTTATTGTAAAATTACTGCAATCATGATCTATAAAACCAGTGAAATTGATCAGAAAAAGGAGAAAAGTTGTCAATGCAAACCAATAATACTGCAATTACGATAGAGCTCACAAATTAAAAAGTCAAGTTTTTCCTTTTCGTTTGGCCTAAGAGTAAGTTTGGAAAGATCTTGGAACGGATTAGGCAATTTACATGTAGGCCTATTTTACTGCTTGTATAATGTAAAACCCCTATAGTGTAAATGTTCTTGGAATGGATTATTTACGTTGTAGGAGCGCCTGTAGTTGTAGGAGCGCCTGTAGTTGTAGGAGCGCCTGTAGTTGTAGGAGCGCCTGTAGTTGTAGGAGCGCCTGTAGTTGTAGGAGCGCCTGTAGTTGTAGGAGCGCCTGTAGTTGTAGGAGCGCCTGTAGTTGTAGGAGCGCCTGTAGTTGTAGGAGCGCCTGTAGTTGTAGGAGCGCCTGTAGTTGTAGGAGCGCCTGTAGTTGTAGGAGCGCCTGTAGTTGTAGGAGCGCCTGTAGTTGTAGGAGCGCCTGTAGTTTAGGTGCTTCAAAGACGAACTTATACAAAATTTTAGTAGATTTTATCAGAAAATATCAGTATTTTTCTATCATTTGAGATTGTTTTTAATGTTTGAGGTGATCTGACTGCCAGGATGTTTCAAGATTATAATCGACAAAACTTGATTGCGGATGTAATGTTTACAACTGAAATTGACTACACGAGAAAGTTTTTTTCCAAAATTTTGAATTCATTCCTTTTACTAACATTGACCTAGCATCAGACATTCGAACTATCTCGGATTACAAGCATACAGACATATGGTAGACGTCTGGGTTACTCTGACAATCTCATGATCTAGTTTGCTTTGTTAAAGATGAAACAGGACACATTGGCCACATTATTTACTCTTGACTGACTGCATCTCACACCCTTTTCATTAATCTCATGACTGCTCCAACCTACTCACCTCCCGCGTGCTAAGGTGGGGGTATGGAAGATTACCAAGAGTCACGATTTCCCATAACACGACCCCATATGACCAGACATCGCTCTGAATGCAGTGCTTGAATGTGAACAGAGACTCCGGAGGAAGCCATCTGGTAGGTCTTGGTCGCTGAAACACCGACTTGCTTTTGTATTCCGGCTTGTTTAAAACATCCTTAGCAAAACCGAAGTCAGCCACTTTGCAGGTTAAATGTTCGTCTACTAAAATATTCCGGCAGGCGAGGTCACGATGGAGTAGTTGGAGATCTGCGATACCGTCCATTCCTCGAGCGATATCAAGAGCAAATTTTAATAAATGCTGTTCGTTTAAACTGTCACTCTTACCATGGAGATTGTAGTAGACATCTTTAGTCTTAGTATCGCGTAGGAACTTTTGAAGGTTACCATTGGTCATAAGCTCGAGGACTATAAGGTAGGGCTGAGTTTTAGTAACACAGCCTAGAAGTTTGATGATGTTCGGGTGGTTCAGAGACGTGACAAGCTTCATAATCTCCAGCTCAAAGAGAAACTCCTGCTTTTCGCTGTCTGGTGCAGAACTTTTTAATGTTTTTATACCGACTTTTGTTTTACGTTGTTTCGTATTCGGTAACTTGCTCGCTACGCCAGAATATACGCAGCCGAAGTGGCCTTTACCAATCAGTTTGTTAGACTGCAGCTGGTTTCTGTTCATCTCATAGTTTGTTATAGTCTTTGTGTAGAATGCATAGGCTTTGGTGTCTGACCGAAAGAGTCCGGTGGCACGCCGCAGAGTTGTCTCCTTGCTGTCGATCAGCAAAGGGGTATTGTGCAAACCCTTGCTCCGTGGTCGGATCCTCGGCAAATTTGGAGTAGACATACTGTCATTGGACTTAGTCGACTCTTCCAAAGGATTGAATGAATCGAGCTCATCATCAAGGGACGGTGTGGGTGGAGATGGACACCTCGCAGCTGGTGGAGGTGGAACAACTCGGATAGCTGGACTCGGATCGTTCAAGTAATCGCCTCCTCCCATCATTATACCAAGTGATTCTCTCGTTGGGGACTGGTTCTGCAAGAGTGATATATCTTTTAACCCAGGAACTGGAGCATGAGTTACAGACTTTTGAGGCTGTTCATTTAGTCGCCCCAATGATAAAGTTTTTTCTTCATTGGTTATCGAGTTGCTCATGCCCCTGTTTGATAGTCCATTTAAGTCACCAGACTCCATTGCTCGAAGGCTCGACGGATTAGGTTTAGCATTAACGACCTTGACATTCATGCTGTCAGTCGCTGCGAGTCGGTGTGCTCTAAAATTCCGTCGACAGTAAATAATGATGAGAACTGTTGAAAGAATTACGACCAAAGCTCCGAGAGTGCTGACCAATGGCAGCAAGTACTGATTCTCTAAAAAAGTGCTGCCGCTAGACGCTGTTGTGTTGTTTGCCAATCCATCCATGTTATGTCAGTCCAGCTGACCATCTGTAAAGTAAAGTAAAAACTGGTAAGAAAGCTAATCACCCTCTCAATTGCTCAAGTCTCTGATTAATGGCTTAAGTATGGAAGTTACTGCTGATTCGTAAGGAGTTTTTACTATGTGGTACGGATACGCTTTGACAACTGCAATAGCTAGTAGCGTCATCGCTGTGGTTTCCTTGAGACAAAATGACTACCGTAGGCTTAGACTGAACTCATGTATTTGTTTTTGTTTTTGCTTCACCCTCACGAGCTAGTAGAACGGAATTCGTGCGAATGAGTTAAGGCAACCAGACCGTGCTGCTTGTCTAAGCATATCTTCCAAACACATCCACCCGGCCAATAAGTACAATAGACAGACGCATAGCTTGCTTTCGACAAATTCAAAGGATTGAATCGTTTACGCTGCCTAAGAACTGCTGTAGCCTGTAGATATTTCATACAATATAGACTGAAAAATGTTAAAAAATGACCAACAGAGTTAACAGTTTTTAAAATCTAGCAAAGCCAGAGATGTTCAGGCGCTGACACTATGTTTCCATAATGTGAGTGATCAGCAAGCTTGCGTCAACAGCAAGATGGAAATGATCGAAACCCGCTAATCAAGCGAGTTTTGTTACTCATGAATCCTTATCGATTATCTCATGCTTACAAAATATGAGAACGGTACTTGTGAATGATGCGCACAAAATGTCACCCAAGCTATTCCATTTTCAACATTTCCATGCTTCAGTTAATCCTATTTCGAAAAAGTGCTGCTAATCGAGACAGACACGCGTCGCTGTGATCTCCGGCATAGAATTTATTATCTTTTTTAATAAAGCGCTCACGTGAATTTGTAGCACATGAATTTCCATTGAAACAGTTATCGCACGATATCTCAACGGGCACACAATTCCAAATCCACATCACCCTCACAATGAAAACATAGCGTCAGCGAGCTAAACAGAATCTGTAGTCATAAGCTACTTCATAAGCAGCTGTTATGCGCTGCTTTATTTTGTGGTTCAGTTGGAAAAAGACATCACGGGAAACAGTTTAAACTGCTTTCAGGATTAAAGCTTAAAATTTGATCCAATATCTATAAATATTGGATCAAAGAGAAAGGTTTCTCTTATCGTTTTACTTGCACAGTAACCAAAAACAACTTTTTGATCACCATGGCAACAGTTTGCAATGCTATATCAAACTGCTCATCTGGTTTCACAACCCTCGTTAGCCCATCTTTATCATAACCTGCTCAAGTGTGAAGAAGTTTATGTCCCCAAGTTGACAGAGAACAAGAACTTTGTCATGCCGCCAGTAGGCTAGATGAGGTTAGGCTGATAAATAATATGGTTACACTCGTCCACTATTCGTGTACATGCAGTTAATAGCGCCTGACAATTTATTTGCGCAAAAGAGGTATGGCAACAGTGAACTTTGCAAAAACTATTACAGAGCAGACAACTAAATATTAATTAGTAGTCGTGTGTCACATCGCATTGTGTGTTTATATTCAACATGCCACACTGTCCAAGTTTTCAAGGCATGAGTCAGCCTTGATAAAACTGCTAGGTCTCTACGATAACAACGAATTACTCTAGTTGTCTGTTGACAAACAACTCTCGTGTCCTTAAAGGATGGTTCACACTGTATCCTTGTATCCTTGTATATCAGCCTCAATACCACAGTACTTTGGTTATCGTCTGTAATGACAATTTTTAAACTATCACAAACCCATCCGTGTTTAGATCAGCATATAGTTTGTGGTAAATCGTTCTTATTATACAATGTGGCCGAGGAAACGATGAAATATTAGTCCCGCAGCAACTATCTTTAGGGGAAAACTATAGATCAAGCAATCTGTGACAGCCAGTCACTATTGCTGAAGTAGTGCATACTGCACAGGCTGTTGTGTAGATGCTCGCCAAACTATTAAAAAAGTTTGGCAGCTGCAATCTTTCCCAATATATCAGTGTTGCCCCAACGATGCTATCGGTTTAATGAATAATCGCCGAGAGGGCAACTCTGACATACGGCAACACAGTCTTATATCTTTTAACACATTTCCAAAATTAGCTTAAAACTAATCCATTTTGTTATCTTTATAAATAATTTAGATTAAATAGCCAATAAAAACCGGAATATTCTACTTGTAGCTATCTAACAATAATGAGGTAAGCTCAATGGTTGTCCATTCCTTCACTAGACAAACTTATATGGACTATCTTGTACATCATTAGGTGCCATAGCCCGAAATCTCTATAAATAATTTTCCATCCACAGTCTCAAGGATCTGAGCAGTTGCCTTATAACCCACCTGATTGGTCTATGTGAAATCCTTCTTGTTCATTTGTGGTTATTAACAGAGTAGCTACTATGTAAGAGAGAATGCTCGGTGGAGGATAACTCCAAGAATATGAATAAGGCATAAACCTGTCTGACCGTCCGTTCTTTTCATTACATTACTTGTAAATCCACTAGACCTTATAACAAACACTGGCACCTTGCCAATGCACATTGTAGAGCAACCTTATACAAAAGGAGCTTTTTCTTTCATAATTTTACTTTAAGGCCTACTGTCATTTACTTTTTTTGTTTCGAGGTCTAATTTCCTTTAAATTTGCTTTAAAACTTGAATTTCAGCATTTACCGGGAATAAAAAATAAAAATAAAAATAATAAATAATAAAGTGAATATCTATCCAGCCAAATGTATATTACGTAGTTCATTCAACAAAAGAAGCGTTTACTCGACTAGCCTTAAACATACCAACCCACCGAATATAGGTAAAGAGTCAAAAATCTAAATTTAGTTTCAATTGAAATAATGATAAATACTTAATCTTGAAATCAAACAACTGCTCATGAGCTTTTTGAAAATTAGCGTTTCTTGTGTCTCACAGTGTCTCACAGTAGTCGATTAGGTGTACTAGAGTTAATGTTGTAGCTGCACACATAGAGATATGTTTGTAGTCCTTATAGTTAATTCTACTGATGAGCCACTGACTACAGACATACTGTGCGGTTATATTACTTATTATTGTGAGTTTTGTTTAGTAGCCGTGAGCTGTGAGCAACATTGTAGAATCACTGATGAAGTGCCCTGTTGAATTCATGAGGCCAACAGAATTTAATTTTTACAGGTTAACTCAAGGGTACCATGTGTAAGAAGAGCCCACAATGTTATCAGAGTTTGCCGAACTCCAGAGATGAGAAACGAATATGGAGATGAGAGAAAGGGCGCATAAGAAAAGTGCAAACTAAGAATTCTACCAAAAGGATGCAATCTGAAATCTACAAGAACGAAGAAAAGCGAAGTGAGATCTCATGATTGTTTTGGCATCTGTTGCCATGCAGCTAAATTTGTTAGCGGCGATTGGTTTGACTACAAATATTCTGATCAACTCAAAAAGTACTCAAAACTCAAAATCTTTGGTTAGAATTCAATGTTTGACTGTGAAAAACGTTGAGTGCCCAAGTTTAATGTTATGTTCTACGGCTTCAAAAGTTCAACAGTTCGATGTGAAACTAGAGCAACAAAGCCTTTTTATTAAACTTGTCATATTCCTAGCTCATTATTAAAGAGGCTTTAAGATACGTATGACACGCTCAAGAATAAAACCGAGTACCGTAAGTTAAATCACACCCAGACAATGTCTTCACATACTCACAAACTTCGACCTGAAACAGATCTCTAGGAACAGAGGCTACATAGAGTAAAAGAACCCAATCAAAGCTAATCCAGCGAGACTATCAAGCTGCCTGGTGCAATGCAAATGCATTCATGAAGATGTATATGAGACGAGAAACAAGGTGGTCAGATATTTCAACAAGGCTACTTACCCGCTATGACTACGCAGCCTGCTGGTTAGTTGAGCGGGTAACTATCGGTGCTTTGCACACTCTCGGCTCTAATCAGACTGGTCAAACATCAACCCCATCAGGGTCGCTACTGCTCGGTGGTGCGGTCGTTATCCTGATTAATCATGTCCTGACATATTTTACACAGACCTGCCAACTAATCATTTGACATACATCTTGACTGTATTGTCATTCGATATGAGCCTTCATGGCAGTATCGGTCACAAGACAGCTATATCTGTATTAACTTGAAAACAAGGTTATAACTGGTGATAGCCTACTCATAGAGAGAGTTTGCTATAGTTCTTGCTTGTAGTTGACCCGCTATCTAGTCTGACTTATAAGATCAGAGTGAACCTAAGCATGAGGATGATATCCAAAAAGTTGGTGTAAACAAAATATAATTGTGTGACCGTTTGAGATAAAACGAGAATTCAGTTATTCATTTCTTGGGATTGGCTTTTGCAACGAGTGGATATCTGTAGTCAAGGTTCTGAAACATAACTGCGGGCAGAGTTTACACTCTCCTACATACCTTAACTTACTGTAGTCTGGATATATAAGTAGGTTTCTAACACTAAGTGATGGATGAGGACTACACTCATGGTTTCCAGTAGTATGCTGTGGAATAGAGAAGAGAGTGATGGAATTATGGCAACTCAACCTCTTTCTTCTATCGCAAATGACCAACTCAGCACACCAGAGAGGCTTCCTCTCTAACCCGCAAATACATGTGTGTGTTCTAGAACTTCCTTTAGTCTGCGTTCCATAAATAGAGTGGTTAAAATCTAAATTATTCAAATAAACAGACTATGTTTAATTGAATCAGAGTCATCTGTACATGGAATTTAATTGGTGGATTCATACGTATCTCTTCTCATGTATTTGGTTGAATTTAATCGGTGGAGTCATACGCATTCCTTCACGTGTAGTTGGGTTTGGAAGGGGATGATCCTCATGTAATCTTTACAAATAATCTCTAGTACATTATAAGCAATAACGCTGTATCTTTATAGAATGAAAGCTTTAGATATGTAGCATTTAGTGTAATGTTTGATGGCGTGACCTCCGTATACCACAAACATAGAATAGATACACTTGGATAGAGCAGATAATGGTATTTTAAATTATATGTATGTATAACTTGTTCTTGACAATAGTAAATCAACGACGAAATGAGGTTTTTGTTACATGCCAAAACAAAAATGAAAATACAGAAATCAGGAATAATTGAGTGGGTTCAACAACAGTCTTAAAAGCTGCCAATCTAATAGTAGTGCAGAGGAGTCGGGATAGTGGGTTGTAGGTTGTAGTAACAAAAAGTTTATAAACTGAAATATACAATGGTGGATGTAGTATGTTGGTGTCATGGAATAAAAATGATGTTCATCATATGTATGAAAAAACAACTACCAATGTTTGGATGATGATAGATCATATTCAATGAAAACACTAAACAATTTCAAATATTAAAAGGCATACTCTGTGTGAATATATAGAGGGTGTCTGTGACTTGTTTGAGAGTGGCAGTAGTAACTCGAAATGTAAGTCCTGTGACAGTTGCTGCTAAGTATTTCAACTTGCTGTCATCAGTTACTGTTGCAACAATAGTTAGATGTTCTATTTAATAAGCACTGTTTACAGGAAATATCACAGATAGCTGGAGCACACACTTCCTGGATGTTTCCTTGCTATAACAGTTTCTCGCAAACCCAGTTTCAACTCAGAGTTACCAGTTCACAGTTCACAGTTCATGGATTTATATTTATTACCACCCTGTAGCTTCGGTGAGTCAGAGTTGGGAAAGTGCATGAACTTAGCATTCACTATGCTAGCAATCTTAGATAATTGTTGGACGTGTCCGTTATTAATTGGGTTGTGGAGGGCATACAACTAAAGAAATTGCATGGAAATCTTTAAGCTGATAAGAACAGTGTTCGTCGCCACAGCTAGGTGTAAAGAGCCACAGCTACATTGGGTGTTAAGAGCCACAGCTATAGCTAGGTGTTAAGAGCCACAGCTACAGTGGGTGTTGAGAGCCACAGCTACAGTGGGTGTTGAGAGCCACAGCTACAGTGGGTGTTAAGAGCCACAGCTACAGCTAGGTGTTGAGAGCCACAGCTACAGTGGGTGTTAAGAGCCACAGCTACAGCTAGGTGTTAAGAGCCACAGCTACATTGGGTGTTAAGAGCCACAGCTACAGTGGGTGTTAAGAGCCACAGCTACAGCTAGGTGTTGAGAGCCACAGCTACAGTGGGTGTTGAGTGCCACAGCTACAGTGGGTGTTAAGAGCCACAGCTACAGCTAGGTGTTGAGAGCCACAGCTACAGTGGGTGTTGAGAGCCACAGCTACAGCTAGGTGTTAAGAGCCACAGCTACATTGGGTGTTGAGAGCCACAGCTACAGTGGGTGTTGAGAGCCACAGCTACAGAGGGTGTTGAGTGCCACAGCTACAGTGGGTGTTGAGAGCCACAGCTACAGTGGGTGTTGAAAGCCACAGCTACATTGGGTGTTGAGTGCCACAGCCACACTGGGTGTTAAGCGAAAAGATGGCATCGTATTGGAGTCAAACCCAAACACTACCAACTGCGCCAAGCAACCATGCTGTATTGTAGAATAATTTGAACAGATAGCTATTACACCTGACAGCTTTTCACGGTACTACCAGGATACTAGCGACTGTAATGTAAAATGGACCATGTCTAGTGATACCATGTCTAGTGATACCATGTCTAGTGATACCATGTCTAGTGATACCATGTCTAGTGATACCATGTCTAGTGATACCTACCTACTTTTGTATTTATAAACTGCTACTACATTATGGAAGATTCATATGGTAATACTATCTAAATGCCCAGCGTTGCACGCGTAATAAATAAGTTTTTTTACGCAGAAAATTTATTTTTAATCAACATATACAACCTTTACCATCCTAACTTCTAAATAAAGGTTTTTTAAAACTTCTATGTGTGCCTTAAGTTCAAGTCTATGTTGTAAATAGATATATTTATAACATTTTTGGTAAATATGAGAAAGTATTTTTATTCTAGTACACTGGCAGTCTTGTGTGTCTTTAAAGATTGGAACGTGTAATAAGTATGTCCACAATTATTCCATGGGACAAGGTGGTGGCATGGAGGAGTGGTTAGCACGTCTTTGCAAAACAAGTGCTAATGAGTTCAAATCTAGTGTAAGGCGGTATTTTCATTCCAAATGCTAGCAAGTGCTGAAACTGCATATTTTGTCGCTGTAACTGGACATACGACAGACAAACAAACATATCCTTAGATTTATATACATAGATGATTAGCTCTGTGCAGGAGTTGCCTTACACTCTTCTAAATTTTTCCTGAACATTTACATTATATATACACATCCATGTATGCAGTTGGTAGTTTTTAGCCCATGTCAAAAAAGTTATAAAAGTTTGTTTCATACAACTGCACCCTTCAAGTAACCAGAGGCGAATTGTACAAAGAACGCAGTTGTGTCGAACAGATTCGTCCTGACATTTAGCCAGGCCTGTTTTCTTTTTACTTGCATTATATAAATAAATATGCATATATATAATATATGCATATGAAATATTTCGTAAACAAGTCGTATATATGTATATACAGTATACAGTATATCTCCCATTTGAACAAACTTTTAACTCGCTAATCAATAATTTTTAAATGAAATCTGATTGGCCATTAGCTGTTCCAACAAAAATTATATTGACCAGGACAAATCACTAGTGCACCAACATACAGAAAAACCTTCTGAGAAAATTTAACTAGAAAATATTGCCTCAAACGTTTAGTTAAATTGTTTGTCACGGAAATGTAAAAGACATCAAAATAATAATGTCATGAGATGCTGGTAGTGTTCTCTAGTAGAGAAACACACCACGAGGTTTTTATAAGCTTCTTTGGGTGGTTCTAACACTTATCAAGGGCTTCTTTTGGAACTATCAGATTAATCTAAAGGGATACATTTTTGCAACACTTCCAGTCTGATACAGCCAGGTAACCATTTCACTTGTGCAATGTGCGAAGGAGAGAGGTAGATCTTTAACGTGCCCACATTGTCAGTGTGGTACACGGGGCCTCCAAGTTAAGGTCTAGATTCAAAAGACCCAGCAATTTAGGGTTGAAAGCTTGCTGAGAGCTTTTTGTCAGACTGGTATTAAGCAGGGCTCGAACCATCAACCCCATGGTTAACAGTCCAAGATGATACCACTAAGCCACCCTGACACCCTGTAAAAGACATCACAGTATGCTTTACCAAACAAACATGAGTTATCTTCCCTTTTGTAACTGGCTACCCAATAAAAACACAATGGATGGCATCTGAAACTAATAAAATTTTTAAAACCATGATGGCAGTTCTGTTGTACTCCTTCTCATCTATATCCGCTCTGCAAGCACTGGCAGGTCTGTTAAGCATGCTGCTGTAGCGGGTAGATCTGTTACCAGAACATAGTTACACCATAACATCTATTCATTTTCCAATCAACTATTTCCTGACAGCCATTGCTTCACCAAACAATTCTAACCACATTAATAATCTATTCCTGTTGCTTTGGGTTGATTAGCTACGCTTTTTTGCATTGTATCGGGAGCTTGCATTGCCACCAGGCCATTCACTTACCTACTAGGAAATACTTTTACGGTTCAGTAGAAAGTTATGCAATAGTCACCACAAGCTACAGATATTCAACATCTGTACATCCTAGTTTTAATTACACCATCAAAAACAGAGTTGAGTCTTAGATGATTGCAAAACTCTTTTAGAAGATCAAGTAATTTGAGCCCTTTTCAATTTCAAGCTGAGCTAATCAACTACTTGTTTGGTAATACTCTTAGTTACAAACAGCAAAGAGAGTATATGATTGGAGTCACTAAAGCAGATGTTGCGAGTGCAGCGTAGAGAGTTGTCTTTATTTGAATTAAAAGCTTGAATTGATGAGTACAACTTTGTATTCCAAAACATAACACAAGGCACAAGCTTATGATGTGATGAACTATTCTTAGTTTATCTGTCTAGACAATATTACCTGGTCTCTTCAGTCTGTGAAACAGCAGCGTAGAGTTTTTAGACTCTATTAGCCAATACAGTACTTGTGGCATCATAGCCTTAGTTCCTTGCTCGTGACAAACTTTTAATGCTAGTAAAAGTAGAAGCATTCAAGCGAGGTTTAATGCCCATTTGCTTGCTTGTAATTACTGTACTGGTAAGTATCTTTTATGGTGAATGTAATAAATTAATTGTTATATGTTTCATTCATTTTAATAATAAAAAACAATTAACTATTTTAGCACAAAAATGTACAGGACTGAATGTGGAGGGAAAGGAAAATGCAAACTAAAAATGTCTTACTCCACCAAAAGGATACCTATTTGAATAGTCTAGAAAAGCCGAGAAGGGTAGACCGAAGTGATACTACATGATTGTGTTGTTTTTAGTTGCCATGCTGCTAAGTTTGTGAGCGGGTGGTTTGGTTTGCCTACAAAACTTCTGATTGACACGAAAAGTATTTAAAACTCCAAATCTGTTTAAAGTTCAATTTGTTTGATTGTAAAAGAGCTCAAGGTCAAGTACTAAAGTTTGATTATGAAGGAGGTCGAGGACCAAAGTTTGATGTAATTTTTTCATAGCTTCAATATTCAATTGGAAATGCAGCAAAAGAGCCATTTTATATAAAATTTGTCAAACTCTTAGGTCATCATCAAAGAGTTGTCTGCTCATGAAAGACAACTCCTGCAAATTTTACTTTCGTGGAAACCTTCAAGCGTAATCCATCTCTCGTAAATGTCTTTAAAATAATTTAGGGCTGTTTGTTTGCACATTAAGGTTTTAATTGTACATTTATTGTAAAAATGCAAGCAGTAATTATAATTGTAACCTTGCAATTTTTTCCTTCAATAGAATCTCTAAAATACAATAGGCAAGATAATGCAACTATAATTTTGATTTCACGCAGTAGCCAAGCCTTGGCTCAGGCCATCTATTATTTAACTGTTCTACTTATAGACAAGAACTCAATTAGTAAAATTCATCCATGCAAGCTAAAAGCGTACTCAATAAAACTGTCTAAACCAACATCTATACTGATGATGAGTAAAAAACATTTTACTTGAAGTTGTGGTAACTTGTATGCAATGGCAGCCAACAAGTCTACAAAGCTAACAAACATTTTTTGACATTGAAATTGCAGAGTATTTACTTTTTTGTCACAATATTAATTTGTCACAACTGACTGCAACTGACTGTAACATATTCAATTTCAAGTGTTCTGTTTTTAGAAATGAATTTTCAATTTGTGAAATTTCTCAGTGTGTTTTCAAAATAAATGTAGGTAAGGTAAACTGTGGTTTATCTCTGTAAGGAATACGATCTTATGACCACAAAATATATCTGAGAATGTTGACACCTACCAAATTATACAATGTCATTGACTCATATCACTGTGGTAGCTGTCGTAATGATTGCACTTTCTACGTCTGACCGTTTGAATTGTATTAGCTGCCTGTTGCCAAAGTACTAACAGAACCCAGTATTATTTTTCACCTTAACAAACATATTCCGGTATTTGAGTAATCGTTTAATTTGTATCGTTGGATGTTTAGTTTAACTTCGGGTGCCTTTCCTACCACCACCAGTGGCTCTTTTGAGAATTGTGTTTGAACTTCACTCTAAACTATGGCTACTCCCTAACAGAAACCCCTTAGTTGTAATGAACCCCAACTAATCTTGCAGCGTATCTTTCCTCACAGAGTGGCCCCTTTATTAGATTCTTTCATATTAGCCCTTAGCGTGCCAACAGACTATACCGGGAATGCCATTGTGCCCAGCGTGCCAATCTGGCCGCTGCCACTGTGGATTATCTTTTTGATAGAAATTTTGTCCCATGACCAAACACGAGCAAAGCGATTGGTTTGGGAGATTTATGATAAATGCACATGTGCACACAACTCCCGAAAAATTATCCGTTAACGGCCGTCACCAAACCCTTGTAACGGAATCCTATCAACAAATTTAACTATTTTTCAGTAAAGTCGTTTAAGTATAATAATGATACAAAACGCATATAAACCTATTTAAATATGTTACCAAGCCTTTGAAAGGTTACCGCAAATTCCTAAAACTAACCCATTTGATCGGATTATACATAAATAGACAGATTTATTTGGTCAAAAATCGTTATTAAAACTTGCTAAGTCTCACTTTTATTAAAGTTAAGACCGGAAATTAGAACGCCGAGCGACAGAGAATAGAACGATTAAGTCGTGCCCATTTCATGAAAAAAAATAATGTGCACGTTTCACCAGTCTATAGCATTGTCGAATTGCCGAAGGTTTCTGTAATTAAGTTAGGAGTACTAAAATCGTTTCATTTTTGCCGATTTAAAAGTAACTGACATTTTAGACAATTTGGAGTACTTTGGTATTCTAACTGATGTCCAACGCAGTGTAAGTAAAGAAAATGACGATGATATTTTTTCTAACGGTTCTTATGAAATTATTACAATAACTAATTATAAGTTTGGATGACTACAGAACAATGACTACGTAGTACAGAATTTCTAAAAATCTATATAAACATCACAACTTCGTGATATTGTTAGCTATGACGTTTTGAAATGTAAACAAAATTGTGCATTGGTTTTATATTATTTGTTGATAGGATTTCGTTACAAGGGTTTGGTGACGGCCGTTAACGGATAATTTTTCGAGAGTTGTGTGCACATGTGCATTTATCATAAATCTCCCAAACCAATCGCTTCGCTCGTGTTTGATCGTGGATTACTATGTTAATAATATTGGTTATTCTAATAATATCAGTGCATTTTACTTCTAATATTGGCCAATATTGCATTTCTCCTATTGCAGGGAAGAGATATAAACATATAATCTTTTCCTTTCATTATTGATATTTGTTGTATATAATAACACCCACACCCAGCACATTACAGCTACCATTGCAGTTATCCTATTGCACTGCAGTGCCAATTGACTGCTAATATTGCATTTCTCAACCATCAGTACCCTTTCTTTTTTTTCCAATATCACTTTGGTCGTGGGCTGTATGACAGTGGAATTTCTAGTTATATAATAATTTTGTTATATAACAATAAATTTTCGTAACTTAAAAATAAACTTGCACAAAGTTTTAGTAGATTTTGTCAGAAACTAACATTATTGTCCGATAATTTGCAGTTGTTGTTGATGGCATAATCTGACTGCCAGGATATTTCAAGATTAAAATCAACGAAACTTGATCGCAGGTAAAATGCTCAAAACAAAATCCTGTGAAATGATGTCACTAGTCCCTATCATTGCTATAGTTGATATCAACTATTTCCTTCAAGTTACAGCATTACTCGTCTCTATTCAGTCAGTCTCATTGCAACTATAGAAATCATAACTGCACTGATGCTTGGTCTGAGCATTTTATCTGGGATCAAGTTTTGTCGATTTTAATTTTGAAATATTTTGGCAGTCATATCACCTCAAACATCAAAAACAATAAAAAATGATTGAAAAATGCCGATACTTTCAGATAAAATCTACTAAAATTTTGTGCAAGATCATCTTTAAGTAGTATGTTCACTCAGTAAAGTTATACATTCTGTGCTGTAAAGCTAATATTTGTGTTGAGCATGCGTGCTCAGGCAGTGGTTTAGAGAAAAATTGAGAGACTGCTTTTCAGAAATAACTAATTTTGGCAATAATTGTTGTTAGAGCTCAGGGTACATTAATGTCCGAGACAATCGTAATTATGGTAAGCTATGAGGTTTATAAAATGTCATAGAGACATATTATATATATAATATAACATATTATATATATAATATATCATATTATATATATAATATATCATATTATATATATAATATGATATATTATATATATAATATATCATATTATATAGACATGTCATATTATATAGACCATTATATCTCCACCATTTTTTTTAACTCACCCTAAAACAGGTGGCTTACGTATAATTTCATGAAGTTATGACAATTTTTAGGAAAATGTCCAAAATCTTTTTCTTTAATTAGTTCGACAATCAAAGCACAGTATTATTGCAACTCACATTATTAACAAAATTACATTTTGACACATTCGCTGCTATGGAAGTATCATTTAGTTTGTTAGCATCAACTGCTATTTCGGACTTCGGCAACAGTTCTAAGAGAAAGCAACTCTGTATGAACTACTTCATAATTTTGTATTGTACTAATATTGCACTTATAGTGGGAGATGAAATATTAGATAATTTATCCTATTACAGCCAAACAGCTTCAAGTTTTTAATGATTCTCAGAGCACATTCATAATACCTGTGATAAACCTTGTTTATCATTGGTGAATGGGTGTGGAATTGTTTGTAGTATTTTAGAGGCGGGACAACTCTTGAATTAGCATTTTTAACATGGCCTGCGAACAAGTTATGCAGGCTAATATAAAGTGATCTCAGCATGAGTTTACAGTTAGTTATATTGTGTGAATATATATATTAAAGGTTGACAAAAGATATTATGTAACTTTTATCATTCATATAATATATAATATACATAATATTATATATGTTATATATAAATATATAGCTAGAAGAGCTAGAAGCACAGGGGATAACTTCAGTTACCAGCTGATGAAAGCAAACCTATATCTGATTTAGAATATACCAAGAATAAGATTAATGCAAAGCAATGATTGATAATTCATCTAGTATTTAGATAGAGAAGGGACAACTCCTGTTAACAGATAATTTACCTTTGTGTTTAACTACCCATTCCGTATGAATGTATGAATAGATACGCCATGACAGCTCTCTGCTTCACTGGCTATGAACAGGTTACTCCCTGCTCATAAATAAAGGGCTGGAGATGCGGTAAGTCAGAGCATCTGTTACGCAACTTCTGATGGAAAGATGAGCTGTTGAACAGGCCACATTGAATAATACTTTTCCAATGACCTTTAATAAAAGGTCAAAACTCGCAGCTCTCAATGTAAGGTATACGCCTGCAATTCAAATATTTATGGAAATCTGCAAAGAATTGTGGATAATGTTCAAAGTTTTTCTTATCTTAATTACCAAGTATGTTTATTATGTATACACTTTGAATGTATTTGATAATATTTATAGAGATGAGCATGCGTTAGGATTGCAGCAGCCTTTATAAGCAAGAAATAAAACTTATACTAGTGTTTATTAAAAGGGTGATATGGAGCATTTCTATATATATATTTCTCAAAGTTTGTTGTATGCAGGTTTGTAGGATTGATTCTCCGGCTGTAGAACTTAAAATCTTGGAAAAAATATTCCGAAGAAGATTCAATTCCGGATACTGCCATTTGCCAGTCTGACGCCTTACCCACTAGACTACAGAAATCAAGTTTCTGGCTAACCAATATAGGCCTAAGTCATTATATGAGAGCAAATACCTAACTACTTAGCGTATGACCGGGGTCATAGCATAACGTCACGAGAAGCCGTTCGCTCACATTATTAAACTGGCTAATAGCGAGCAACTCTCACTACTTCTCATTGTTTATAAGACAAAACACTTTTCTCATGATATGTACATGTAGTTTGAAAGTTAGAATGGCAAATGTTGTTATATGTTAAATACAAATCAATTTTCTGTCCAAAGACTTTTCTATTACCCGGGCAACGCCGGGTGGCACAGCTAGTATATTAATAAATGCGACTTTATCATTGTGTGTCTGTCTGTTATTTCGAGTAGTCGCTACGTACATCCACATTTTTTGGCTGATTTCATTCAAGCTTCACACACATGTTGCACTCCATGCGTTTTGCCAGGTGAAGAAAATATTTGGTTCCAAAACTCCACTTGGTTGCTGAGAACGAGCCTCTTGAACACCCACTTGCAGGCTATATGACTGATAATAAAAGAGTTACTGGCATCTTCGGGTTTACTGCTGGCCTTATATAAAAAAGTGATATCAAGCTTGCATGAGAGTTGTCCTCTTTTTATGAAAACTAAAATTGGTCGCTGTCAAAAAGTATATATACCTTTGTTGTTGTCACAGCTACAGCCCTCAACTCTTTGTATGACCAACTTTAAGTAGACTCCTTTCATAGTGAGTCATTAACAGGCATTGTCTAGTCTCAGATCTTATAGAGTGCCAGCCGGATGACAGGTAACATTTCAGAATCGCACCAGAATGTCTGGTCTCATGCTACTGGCATTACTAGGACTGTACTACAAGTTTGTGGTTTAGTTAAGGCAACATCACTTTAGTTCTCATGTGAATAGCGAGGGCAGTTGTACTGACAGACACACGTGTATTACGTGATGATTTAGATGGGTTGTCAGGACTGCACTAGGCATATGATTATCCATCTGTACCTTTTAACGGTGATAGAGATTACGCAGCTGTAGGGATTACCATAAATTATTCTATATATAATTTACATCACAGTTCATAACAACCCCTACTGTAAAAACATCCTATGCTCGTAGCATAAAAACCATACTATAACCATGATAGTCGAGAGTGAGCACACCCCCTCCTGTATGTAGAAATTGTACTCAAAAGCTAACAGTAATGAAACCGCTACATATGTGAAATACTAATGTAGCTGAGTGGTTGAAAAAGCCAACTGGTTTTGGCATGAATAGAAAAATACATACACAAATCAATGGATAATAAAATTTACTGGAAGGAGTAAGAATAGAACAGTCAACTAATTGGCAACCAATAGTCATTCTTATTTATACCTGCGGAACACGCAGGTAGGATACTCTAATAGTTGAACTGTCAACTTAAATAAAAAACCCTACTTTCTGGCTAACTAAGAGCTTTTCCCCAAGTCAAAATCTTGCGCTCTTTATTATGCTCTAAGGCTCGGTTTAGCGCATTTCTGATGTCAACAGCCTCGAAGCCATCCTGGACAAGGTCATCGTTGTACACCTCGATATTGTTGTTGCAAACGCCGAGAGTCCGCAGCGTAAAATTGTCATGGGAGATAACGGTCAGCAGTCGATGTAGACCGGTTCTATTTATAGAACAGAGGTTAAGGTAAAGCGTCTGCAATGCTATATTGTTGACAAGCATGTCAGCGAGCGTCTCGCACCCCTCGTCTCCTATAGGATTGTTGCTGAGGTAGAGGGCGGCGAGACTATGGTTCTCCGACAAAGCTTCTGTCAGCATGGCGCAGCCTTCCTGAGTGATGCCACAACTTTCGAGGTGCAATTCACGCAAGTTGTCATAGTAATGAACAATCTCAGATAGGTAGTAGAGGCCCTTGTCAGTCACTTGGTTGTGGGACAGGTCAAGTGCCTGCAGACTAATGTTTGTTCGAAGAGCAGCGACTATTTGTTTACAGCCTTCATGTGTAATCTGATTGCCTCGGAGGTTGAGGGTGAGAAGGCTTTGGTTGCGTTCAAGACCAGAGGCTAGACAAGAGCAGTCTGCGTCCGTTAGTTCGTTATAGCTGAGGTCTATCACTTCCAATGAAGAGTTGTGTGAAAAAATGTGGGCTAACGAATCACCCGCCCCGACCTGAAACAGCCATAAGAGATCTTTGGTTATGCAGTGATTACATCAAAACATAATAAATAAGATGTTAACTAGTAAAAGTTTAGTAAGATAGCCTCAGGTAAGTATGCTGCTGAGAGCTGGTAGCGATGACCTCATTCCTTTGTTAATACACAGGTTGGGGCCCTGCCAATGATTTGGAAACCTTTGTTCCAAGGGTTGTCCTTTTTCCTACTCTTAGTCAATACTCTACTAATAATAAATGTGGGCAGCCAGGCCAACTCTCAACAATGCAACTGACTTGATTGCGCTAAAGATGAAACTCTTTCTACAATGGAACAATTGCTAAAAAGAAGTTGTTATTTTTAAAAAAGAAACGATTTGTAGCCATAGTGTCCGAACGATAAAAAACCAACAATAGCGCAATCTAAGCAGTTGCAGCGTATGTACCATGTTGAATTGCATTGGTACTTTTATTGTGTGTCGTAATACAACACACAATGAAAGTACCAGTGCAAAAGTACCAGTAACAAACAAATAAGATTTGTTTGTACTAAAGCTAAGACCTAATGAACTCAGGCTAGTTGAAGGTCACGCAAAGTTGAACATCAGACAAACTTTACTATATCGAGTTTGGCTCAAAAAGAGGCAGTTAGAATAACGGAAGAAATCTTCAGTTTCACTATGAGACTGGATACTAATAAATCTCAGGTGTTCTGCAATTAACTGCTATGACTCATAAAAGCTGACTCGTACATAACTCAAAATTAAGTTTTGACCCCGACATGAACCGACTTTTAAAAATGAAAATTCACCGTCTAATCAACTGTGAAGCGTGCAAACAAAGAAACATGACAGAGAGAAAGAGAAAGTTTAGAATGACGGCTTGAACAAACCCTGAAGGAAGAAAGTTAAATATTTTCATTGTGCCACCGGGTGGAGCATTTCGTGACTCACAATGGCAGTTGTTTATAAAGAAGCCGAGAGTTACAAATGACTTGAAGAATGTAATTGTAGCGGAGTTGATGAATTGCTTGCAATAGCAAACAAATATTTTATTACACAAGCTTGGACGCGAGCAGTCAGATGAGACAGTTGGAAGCTTTAGTTAGCTACAGTGCAGCTTCCTGTCTATCTACTGAACCGTAAACAGGGGTCTCTGGCGTAATCCCCATGTTAGATATATTAACTACTTTTTGATGTCTGTAACCATTTCTACGTGGCAGTAGACAAATCCTTTAAAATGACCTATCCTCAATAAGTTACCAGTATCATGAAGCCTTTAACAAAAGCTGCTTATATGCTGAACAAACATAATATTTTAATAATACTCAATATCAATTGTGTTAGACGTCTGTGCGTCATCATAATAGCAAGGACACAACCAAACCAATGACCAGCTATGATGGCTTTTCCATAGACGTAAAAGTGATGTGCTACACTGCTAAGACATTTACTCATAAGAGTACAAGAGAAGCAAACAGCCTTGGCAGCAAAAGGCTGTATGAATTTGCATTGGCTAGGCTTTGTTTTAGTGGGTCCCACATTGAGGAGCCAGTAAGTATTGTGTTACTATAGTACAGTAGGTGTTATGTCACAGTTTTTATTCATTGTAGCCTCACTTTATATAAAACCATTTAGTTCTGAAGACCTAAAGCTGGTAATATTTCAATGTAAATAAATTTTGAAAGAATGGCTCTGGTTTTTCCCACTAATGGCTTTTCTAAAAACACCTGCAATATTTTTCTAGCAAGCAATGGAAGTTTTAGAAAAGCCGCACCACTTCCTGCTAGCCGATAAAATAACTTTCTAATCCTCAAAGCATCTTGAAGAAAATGACTACAAAATGCAAGCTAACAAGTATTGAATGAGCTGCTGCTAAATTGGAAATCCATAAAATTAGCTTGTGGTCTCTACCATAAAATTAGCCTGAGGTCTCTACCATAAATTTAACTGGAGGTCTCTACCTTAAAATTAGCCCGTGGTCGCTACCATAAAACTAGTCTGTGGTTTTTACTATGAAATTAGCCCGTGGTTTCGCCAAGAAAACTAGCCTGTGGCCTCTATGATAAAACTAACACTGCTAATAAATAATACTCAACACACCTGCAACTGGGTATGGCATAGAATGAGTTCCTTGATGGACCCATTTCTTTCCAGAGCTTTGGAAAGTATTGCCAGACCCTCATTTTCTAGAGGATTTAGCCTCAGATTCAACTTTTCAAGACATCGATTGCCTTGGATCCCTGGACATAGCTTAGAAATGCCCTTCGGAGTGAGTCTGTTCTTGCCCAAGTTGAGCTGAGAGATGACATTGTACTTGCGCAAGACTTCTCCTAGTGCAGTACAACTTGTATTGCCAAAGTTTTCATCGTAAACCTCCAGCCAAACGATTGGCTGCAAACCCTCAGCTGTGTCTCCAATCAAATCTGGCTGATCAGAAATGCTGCTCGGTCGAGCCTGTCTTACGGTACAATGTTTCGTTGTGAGGGAGAAAGTCCATTTGTTAGCCTTCGCTCCTATGATAAAGACATCATTGAGCGCTTCTAGCAGATTGCTGATTTGTCGTTGATCCTCGTGTATGCGCAGGATCTCACGAAGCCTGTCAAACCACCCGTCTCCGTGCTCAAGAATTCGATCTATGATAAGCTGATTGGACATCTTCTGATCACAGGCAGCCACTCCGAGTGTCTCGTATTCCACCTCGCTAACTAGCGACTCTGACAGGAAGCACTCCCACACTCTATCAGGCTTGAGTCTCTCCAAGAGGACATCTTGGGCAAGACACATTATTTGCCACGACCTGAAAACATTATAACTGAGTTAATTGTTTATATGTAGTACAGGCTATAGATGGATAAATACTGACTTTAGGCTGCTACACTTTTCTCATTTTTTTCCATCTTTTGCTTTTCAAATATTAAATGCATGTCAAACTTTATGAAATGGTACGAGCATGCTGAATAAACAAATTGACATTATCTCATCGCATATTCTATAGATGAAAAACAAGGAATTTACTGGAACAATATTTAAAAACTGGGCTGATTCCGAGTGCAAAACCAGACTGGTGTTTTGTAACTTTGGCCAGATAAAGGATGTTTGTCCTCTGTCAAGTACAAGAGGAAATCTATGTGACCACCAGATGCAAATATAAATCATTTAAGCAGCTTCTTATATATTCGGCCCGTCAGCTGACACTTGCTGGCTTGTCAGTCTTAATGGAACCTTCTCAACTCTGATATCATGCTTACAAGCATTTCATGAATTTATGTAATGAATCACGTTTTCCTGCTGTCAATCCTAATTATGGTAACATTATCTTTTTATACTTCTGCTTCAAATTCTAGGGAAATCTGCAATACTAGTGTACTGTACTTTAAACAGCTTGGTAACTAAACTATGATAGAATTCCAACACAAGTTGGGGAAAAAGTCACCCGCTTGCTATTTGCCTCTCTGATAATGAGAATAAAACATTAGCCTGTGATTGCCCTGCTTCCTTAGGTTTCTACTTGAAGCAGCATATGCACAAGGAAATTTGGTTATTGGATAACTTTAGTTAAACTGAAATTAAATTAAAATAAGTTGCTGGCCAATGGACTACAACAAATCGCTTTAGCTCAGCTATGAGGATTTGCTGATTTGCTGATTATAATTGAAGGGGAATAAGAATAAATCCGAGTTTAAATAAGATGCTTTAGTAGCGAGTGATTTAGAGTTGAAATATTTCCCATAGAGTGAACTAGCATAAAGAGAATTAGAAGCACTTCGCAATAAACTGATCTATGACGATCAACAATAAATATTAACAGATATGGAAAGCTACAAAAACAGGAAGTCAGTTATTGTAGACCTCTCACCTCATCCTCGCCGCATATAAATTCTGGTATATCTCATCCTCGTCATCCTCTTCCTCGCTTATGTGTAAGGACGTTGTGTCTTTTAGCCTCTCAAGTGAGAGAGCTTTTCTCACCTCGTCCCATAGTTCCATAACTTCCTGTTAACCAAATGAGATACCACACTGTAGTCGGTAGCGAGTAGGATAGCGTTAGAACGTTGTGTGACAGACTAGAGAATGTAGAGTTTGAACAATAAAGAATGAGTTGCACTTTATAACCATGGATCAAATTTGCTTCCTTTCGGGCGTCACTGAGAGCCCCCCCTACCTCAGTTGTATGGGATATTCGCTTTGGTAGGGTAGCAGCCCTATAGGAATAATTCCTGGGAGGTTTCTTTGGACGTTTCTTGATGACTGAAGTGTTAACCTCAGGCTTAGAGGTGTTTGAAGCTGTCATTGAAAAGTCATACGGCTCTGGTGTCTCCCCCTCACTGCCCAAAGAGTCAGCAAAAAGGTCTGTGAATACGACCTGTCGAGGAGGGGGAGATTTGATAGCCGATTCTTCAGAGACGTTGTCATCGGCGATCTGTAGAGGAGTAGACATGACCGGCAGCTGAAAAAAAGGTGAATGCTAACAATTACTAAGCAAAGCAAGAAGGACTATGATGGCAGCAAAACATTAAGAAATAAAGTAGACATAGAATTGAAGATTGTGGAAAGCTCATAATTTCAACAACCTTAGAACCTAACGCTTGAACTATCCCCATGTTATGGGCCACAAACAGTTCTATACGGACGTAAGTTGGTGTTCTGTTATTCGTAGAATATCAGGATTCTGATAACACAGCTCTGCTAATGAGGAGGCAAGATGTCCTAGGCTTGCTTTTTAATGAAAGTACGTATTATTTAGCCCTAAACACAATTGAAGCCTGACTGTGGCTGATAAGGCATGTGTTCAACCCTGACCTGAGAAGCAGAGCTCATGCTGCACAAGGTGAGACGACTCGGCCGAGGAGGCAATTTCGGTGATTCTATGTTGTCTAGTTCCTCAAGAGCGGAGAGGCGCTCGGATCTTCGTCTAGTTGAAGGAGGAGTTACTTCCTCCTGAGATATGGCTCCTCCAGAGCTGACTGTGAAAGAAGAGTATATCGATCAAGCCATGCGCGAAAGTTAAGTAAGAGCATGTTTCCAAATTTAAAGCAACTCATGGTCTCACATGAGACTGATAGCACCTAGCATTGTGTTATCAAATTATCATATCAGGTCGGAACTTTCTTCAAAAAGTTCTTATAGGCTCACTGATACTTTCCAAAAACACCTGACTGTCTTACCTGTGCTATCATCTGGCTGTCTTGCTTATACTATTACCAGATTCAACAAGTCTGCACAGCAATGACAATTTTATATGAGTTGGTCAGGTCATCAGATGACATTTTACAGTGGTGTCAATTAACTGGCAGCAATAAATCTTTTTTGCTTCATAAGAGTCATATAATCAGTTTTAGATATAATCATAATGTACTTATTAAAGTGACAACTTATTTAAAATTTCCAAAAACAACTAAAAAGCTATCACATGTTTTCATTTTTAGTTTCAGCTCCAAATTAATAGTAATAATAGTAATAGTAGTAGTAATAGTAGAAACAGTAGTAATAATAGTGTAGTAATAGAAGTTGTAATAGTATAGAAACACATAATAATAATAATAATGAAAATCAAAATAATTAATAAATAAGGCCTTACTTGAGCAGTGGCTGTTGTTAAGATTGTCATTGTCAGGTAGCGGAGGCAGAGGGAAGGAAAATGGTTTAATATTGACATAGCAGTTTTCACTGTTGTTTGGAGGTTTTGGTGATGTGGAGCCATCCTCCGTACCATTGGCTGTGGAAGGTAGAGGAATGGTAACCTGCAGCAGAAGTTGCTATCTTTATTCACAGCCTTTACAGAGTGCAATTGATACGTTGATGGGTCAAGGTTGTCTGCGACATTTGTAAAATAGTTGACAGTTGTTCAGCTGGCAATAAGATAAAAGGAATTTAGAGAGGAGAGTTTCAATAGGAATGCCTGGGTTAAAGCTTTAATGCTTTGATTCATCGAGCCTCTGTCATGTGAATAACTTTCTTCCCACATTTGCATAATACAAAATGCACAAACATTGTCAGTAAATTCTGATGCTTTGACAAACAGGCTATTAATGGGCCTATATTAGATTCACTCCACAAGAGCAACCATTGTTTTAAATTATAATAGAGGCAGATATACTCGGATAAGCAATTCTCATCAATTGATATTGGTAGTTGTGAATGGTGCTCTTCTGAGACATTCTACAGCGGTGTCATGGCTTTATTAGCCGTATGCTTTGGCAACAATAGACAGACTAGCGAGAAACAGTCCAACATCATCTCTGTATAATTGTCATGTCAGGTCAGAACATTATAAGAGATTCTGAACATTTGTTGCCACAAAACTAAAAAACCAAACTATTATAAATAGGCACCCCACCCTAAACTAAGGATGTTTAGGGTTTTAGGTCAATGAAATCTTCATGTTAATTAAGTATTTCCATAATTTGATTTCTTATGAACTGACAGTTGAAAACAGGTTGTGGTGACCAGCGACTCTAGAGTTCATGTTATTTTGTAGAAAGCAAACTACTGATTATGAGTTCCATAAGAATGCAGATAAGATGTGGGTAAATCTAACCAGTGGTGGGTTTGGAGACTGCAGCTGTGAAAGTTTAAAAGCTTTTTCGAAAGCGAATGCATCAGATCTTTCATTGTTATTTGATGATTTCGGAGAGTTAGGAAGGCTGCCAACAGCGCTGTCTTTTCTTGACACGCGTCTTTCTTTAGCGAAGTGTGCAGCTTCAATAGGAAGAAGATCAGGGGCTACCGAGCTATTCGCAGGGTCATTTGGACTCATGTAGTCCACGAAGCTTTCTGGAAAGAGATAGCGTGAGGCCTGACATTATTAGCGTTTGACAAGATGAGCAAGTTAAGTGACATGCAGGTGCTCACTATTAGTAGTACTCATAGACAAAACTACTAGTACTAGACAAAACTAGTACAAAACTACTAGATAGTAGAAATGGATAGATTAACCCTCATCATGCCGCATCATTAGACTAACAACTACTACCTTTCATTGTGCGAATGATGTGACTTTGGAATTATGTGCACATTGAGTTACCATGCAATAAGTGTTTCCATTGACATTTGCATGTTGCGGATTAATGCAGGCGCTTTGTTAAAAAAGATTTGGAATTCTACGCCAGAAGTCATAGCAGTATGCTTTCGTCTTAGGGATGACTAAAGCATAGAAAATATTTAAAATGGAAAAGCCTTCGAGGCGTTTTCTTGCGCATCATTCTCAAGTGCGACATTTCGCAAGCATGAACCAGTTGATGAAAATGGGTGACTAACAAAACTCGCTTGACTCTTGGGTTTTTGCCGTTTTCATCTTGCATCTGATACAGACTCGTGGATTAACTGATTAACAGATTAACTGTGACACGGAAACAGGGTTTGTTACCCGAATGCAACGCATTTCTGTCACCTGCTCATAAGACGAAAACCTTAACTGCACCTGGTTTTGGTAGACAAATTGGAAAGCTGAGCCTCTATTTGCTAGCTTTAGATAGTTGCCTTTGTATTATCATCATTTTTATTCTTATCAAAACTACGTTAGCAAATCATCGCTAAAAGGCGGAGAAAAATTTGAAAGTCAATTACGTTCTCTCTAGCCCTTTGAACCCTGACGGCCAGTTTTCCGGCATTGCACAGAGTGTGTCGGACACCCTAATGGCCGGAATACTGGCATCCACATGGCTCTGTTTACAAATGCTGTTTCTAAGCAACAGCGTAAATCAATTAAATTAATTCATGGAATGAAAATACATTTTCTCCATTTTACATCCATTTTACATCCATTTTAAACATAGTTATCTACTTTCTTCCCTATAATAAGAATTTGACTGAGACGATTTCGTGAAAAAATTTACGACTCGTTTGTTGGTATGTCATGAATGATTGTGATGCAGATGAAGAATTATACGATACTAACCATAATTTTGTAGACTATTTTGAGTCATAGAATGATGATGAATGCCCGCTCGATGGATATGATGCTACTGTAAAGACTTGTAGAGGTTTTTAAAATCCTACGAATTTTTATGGTTTTAGCTTGAAGAACTATGAAACATTTTTTCTCTATTTGTTGGCATTTGCTGCGTGTTGCTAGACTTTTTACCAGTGTTTTACCAAATATCATTGTATTCTGAGCATATTTAGATATATTTAATAAAAGTTTCAAAACTTCCTATCATTGGACAAATTGCCCAGACATACTGATACACATGGCCGGCCAGGGTTCAAAGGGTTAAAGTTACCAGCTTCTTGTAAAAGCTTTCTATATAAAATATCATAGTACCGGTTCTTCACAGTCACCTTAGCATAAGTTCACAGGTTATTTATAGCAAATAGTTGAAGGGGTCAACACTCTTGACATAATTTCAAAGGCTTGATGGCTTTGTGAAACAACTGGGGAATCCAGTTGGAATGCAGTAATTGTCCTCGTCCAAATCAACTTTTACATTTTTCATGGATCTGTCCTCTAAATTGCTGGTACAGATCTAACACACGGTGATTGTAGGTGATGATATTACCAGAGCCATGCATGAAGGTCTACCGTCACGGGTTAATGGAAGTGTCGTTTGACAGAGTCATGCTTAGCTGATGTTCAATGAATAGCCGATACAAACATAAGAGTCATTTACTCAACATGAAGCCTTGTGAGTGCAAAGGGCAGTACCCTCGCTAGACTGAAAACTAGCAGTTACTGGGCAAACATGGATGCAGAGAAGCCATATTCTCAATTGATGACTAACTCAGGCAAAATCGGTAAAACATGGAGTTGCGTAGTTTGATTATTTCAAAATAATGAGAATTCTTGATGCCAAAAAGTGATAAATTGATTTTGCTGGAGTATCAATGAAGCAATTCACCATTCCTTCTCTGGTAGTCACCCACTGATTCATCCTTGAAAACTGTTTATTCCATTGTTGAACTGCCGTAGCCTATTTTTCCTTTACATGGCGCAATAAAAAGCTTTGATTCTTTCCTATACACGGTATAAACTATTAATATATATACGCATAAACACGGCTATAATAGAGCGCTGAGAATTTGGTAGGGATGTGAGCAAGGCTGCTTTTATCACTGGCCAAAATAAAACAGTGCAGATTGCACCAATTGAACACGGAATTAATTCAAGCACTTATTGTAGTTATTCAAACCGAGTTTGGAATAACAAACCGTAACTCATTTCCTGTCCTCTATCCAATGCAAACGTGACCTCTAATAAATAGATGGGTACAATTTCATTTTGAGTATCCTTACTTCTCAATTAATCGCTGTTTATAAGAGGAATGCAAACACATCAAACGTTACATAACAACCCAAATGATGTAATTAACTAGTGAAGAACTAAAGATACCTCCATTTTTTGCTATCTGAAAAAGACAGACTCGGCTGGATCAACAAAAGAGATATAATGTTATAGGAGTGTACCGTCTGTTATTGCTGTTTTTAGCTAATAAATGTAATGCGAGCTTGCGAGATGTACACACAGACACCCTGCTTGTCAGAGCACCGGAGCTGAGCAATCAAATGTACTTATTACCAGCTACTGTCAGCTTGTAGGGTCACTTGTACCAGCTGACTTGTCGCTGATGAGAAGCCGGTTGAGACGCCCACCGCCTCCCCTCACTTTAATTCTAGGAAACCTGACATTTATTAGTTAGTTCTGTCACAGTAGAAATAGACAGTTTTTACTTAGTCCTCGACTGCATCAGATTTTTAGGAGAGAATGTTCGCTATTTTGATTGCTGTTTAATTGCTAACACACCGAATAGAGTGGTGATGGTTTAGAAAGATGTGTTTCTATAGTGAAATGACAGACGCTGCTAATTGAAAAGGTCTCTGTACTGCGAATAGCGATTGGCTTTTCTAATTTTAGAAAGAGGCCGGTCATTGATAGTGAACCGTTGCTATGATAGAAGCTAGCCTTACGTAATCCTTTTTCTCCTGCCTTTCTAAAAGGATAATAGGATTTCTGTTTGGCTCGACAGAGATGTAGAACTTTGGCTAAATTTTCCTAGACTTCATTGGCAGCTGTATTGATTGCAGGACATGTTACGATGATTTGAGACCACTACACAGCGAGGACCAAACGTGAGCTAGTGTAGCCAGTTTGTTCTCAGTGAAATATTTAAAATAAAAGTCGGCTCTTGGAGACTTATCCAATGAGGTTATTGGTTTCAGCAGCCATTAGATAGATTACTGGCATCAGTTGTCAGCACTGGCGGAAAAGTCATATATTTCTGCATTCAGAGCTAATAGACAATCTAACCTTGGTTATGAAATGTTTTAGATATAAAAACAAACTAGTTCCGACAAAAGATTTTAGTCTTTTTCCTCCCTGAATGGCGAACAAAATTGGATCTCGAACAACCTCAAAATATGTTGGATCAAATTAAAACGATATACGTGAATATTAACAAACAAATGTTTTAGGATTTAAACAGAAGAGACTTTTGAAATAAAATACGGTTGAGAACCGAGCTTATAATGAACTTTTGTCAAAAAATGCATTTTTACTGCTAAATAGTAGCAACTTCTTGCTATACTAGTCATCTACCTACAAGAACTTGCTCCTTAGAGACGGTTCAGAAAGACCAGGTTCAGCATGATGATAACTAACAATCAGTTGAGCTATGTTAGAGCCTGACAAATCCATCTAGACCGACGCAATCTTTTGTGCCGAAGTTAAAATTTACTATTGTTTGCGAACAAAAGCGTGCAAACAATTTCTACGAGGTGTCAGTAGAAAAAGCGCACGTCTGCTAATGAAGCTATTGAGTGGAGGCCCATTTGCTCAACACATGTCTACACCTGTGGAGGTGAGTGGGAGCGCTAACTTGGCTTTAACAAAAGTCAAAACGTAAGAGAATCAAACAAAGGAAAAAGGAATCAATATTCAATGGGCAATAACGCTGATGGCTGATGGCCAGTTTAAAATGTGAAGATATCGGCCCTTTTGTTGACCTCTATATTCTCAAATCTAAATGGAGTGGATGCTACACAAACTGATATTTTACCACAATGCTCGCATTAGTACCAAAATGCACACGCTCTTATCTGATTGGTTGATTCTTTTCATGGTGAGTGAGCTTTGTGCATTTTAAAAACACACTAAAAATAACAATCATGCTAATGCGATAATTTTATAGATGGTAGAAAATAGCCTTCGACACTTTGGTGGGCCACTATATGATCAACATAGGAGCTACTATATGGTGTTTTCATGGGAATCCGTAATAAAAAATATCAACATGCTTGCTCAGCCTGTATACTCTTTGAAGTCATAATGATGCCTTTAGCAGCATGTCAGGGTGAGACATCAGCACACATTGCCACTCCTTAACTCCTGGCTATACCGAGAGAAATTATACCCTTGCCAATACAGCGACAGCATTCAGGTTGCTTTCCAAGAGGCGATTTCTAATCAATATGATTATTCAATATTTACTTCAATTAAAACTAATTAGCGTAGTTATGCTGCCAAGCCCTGTGGCTGAAGCACGCTGACAAAAACCAAATGATTTGGCTTGCAAGCTCTCTGGATTGAAAAGATGTATTATGCAAATCTACAAAAATAATGTGCTGACCTCAACAATAGGTTACAACGTGCAAGATAAGCTCTGCTTGATTCTCTGAACTCAGTAGAGAGCTACTGGTGAGATTATTAGCCCAATCATGAACACTGTATTTTCATACGCTACACTCTGTCTGGAGTGACTGGTATTAGGCTATGCCAGCCAATTCCTGAGGCTTAGCCATCTATTATATGCCAAGAACTGCTTATAAGTGGTGAGAGTGGAAGGCTGGTATAAGTGGAAGGCTGGTATACACTATATCGCCATATGTTGGAGTTGTGCTCTCGGTGATTGTTCGTCAGCTATACGCACCATAAATCGATGACATCGTCGAGGCAACGCGGATACGTTGGGGCATATTGCAGCCATCGAAAACTTTCCCGGTGGTCTGGCGAGCACCCACGACTGCCTGTGCAATGTTCGTCACTCTGGTGATGATGATCCGGCCGCTGCGGATTGCTCTATCTATATTTTCTTTTATGACAGTTGCTGCGAGACTAGTATTTCATCAGTTCAGCGGCCACATTGTATAATGAGAATGCTATACCTCGGACTATTCATTGATGAAACCCCAAGTGGGTTTGTGATAGTGTGAATATTGTTATTATAGACGATCACCAAAGTCTTGTCTGTTTACCACTGACATATGTCGATAGAGTGATTCCTGATGCTTGGCCATCTATCACATGCGAGGAACTGCCTCTATGTGATGACAGTTTGCGCTAATATTGTAAGCATGGTTTGGGCAGTTTTGTGATCAAAGAGGCAGCGTATATTCCACAAGCTTCACTGCTGTCACAGAGAGAATCTCAGCAGTGCTCAACTAGAAATCTAAGCAATTTAAATAGGCACTCAGATAAGCTGACATGACATGTAGAGCCCTGTCAGCGGGTTGACAGCAGCGACTGTTAGATAGATTCATTGTTTTAAATGACTTCTCACGATCACAGCTGCTTCCTGCCATGGGAGTTCAACACTGCTATGGTCAAAACATAATAGAGTTATATCTGCTCAAATGTTCTCAACAGGCCTATGTCTATCATTCAAATTGTCATTATGACAAAATTTCCTTTGATAGCTGAATCAAGGCTAAAAGTATGGCATATATGTTGGTATGGCTATTAATTTGCATAATGATGGCGTGATACCTAGTAATTAGTGTCGCCTTTTGTGTCAGCAGATGACTTCGAATTAATTTAGAGAAATCTGGTGTTTACCTTAGCGGCCAAGACAACGGTAACCTAATACCCTCAACTAGCTCGGATAGTCTGATGGGCTGATACCTGATTAAATTATGATATGTGAATGTGTCACGCGATCCAAGCTCCACGAATAACAGCAACTTTGGGCAAAATGAGTTCTAAATACTTTTATTTTATCAGAGCCCATTTGCTGTGCAGTCTTCTTGCCCAGCTCTAGTGTTCCCAGAACATGTAACTAGAGCTTCACCATTCTCAGAAAATGATCAGATGATTTGACATGACAAATAGACAATTCTCGATATATCGCAATAATATTATTATGTTAAAAATACTTGTAAACTTTTGTTAATATTTGTGTATATTTTAATTAAAAATGTTATTGTGTTTTTGGTAATTAGAAACATTTATTTGCCTAAATGCCTGTGTGCATGGAAGGTCATATAAGCTTATTATAAGACTGGAAGGTCCGTGTGTTTTACTTCCAGTATCAGTCACTCTAAAATTCATCAGATGTGAGATAAATTGCCATTATACAATTATATCATTTATACAATTGGCAATATCTCTTTAAATAGTGGTGATTTTCAAATCAACAGAAAGCTCATGCACCAACAGGATACAATAATTCCTCTTTACTTCGTGACTCACCTTTTACAGTTTTAGTACTTTGTAGTAAAAAAGTTCATTAAAGAAAATAAAATAAAATTAATTAACAAACATTAAAAAATTAAAATACATAAATATACATAAAATTCAATTAAAAATATATTATTTCTTTCTCACAACGAACTCAGTTAACCACAAGAACGAATATTCAGACCAGATGAAATCGGAACTACATATGTAAGTGCATTCTTTGGCTCAAAATACTGGAGCTGAAATTGAAATATAAACTGAACGTCAATCAGGACAACTTCAATTTACTTGTTTATTATTTAGAAAATAAATACAATGTTGAGAAAGCAGTTTAGGTATTCTGATGTTTTGGTAAATTTGGCTCATACATACACTTTAAAAAATAATTTCTATTTTGCAGGGTTTTACTTGTCACGAGGTTGCTGGTCCGCTCACTATGAAAAAAGAGGTGTTACTATAGTCTTATTGCATAGCACTAGTGTTCCCAGAATGCACCATGTAATTTGTACTTAACAAATAACTTGCCCAATGAGTTCACGCTAGTAATCTGACTCATAGCTATAAAGACAGAGAGGTGCACAGAAACTTGTAATGTTCCAAATGCAGGCTTAATTCAATTGATTGGTATGAACTATTATACTATCAGAACTCAATTACCGAGTTAATTAACTTTCACCACAAAACAATCTAGGAGAAGACTAACAAATTGGCCATCATACCGCGAGTAACAGGCTACAAACAAGGGTTTTGATGCTATCTATGCATATCAAAGGTTGAGTTATGGCTTCGATACTTAACAAAGTCCGTCAGATTCTTGACTGACAGTCCAAAGACTTTCGCTGCTACTATTCCTTGAACTTGAGTGTCAACTACAACTAGGGTACTTTTAGACTCCCTTTGCGTAGGGGGATACACCTAGGGGGTACGTGTGAGGCACTCAAAATTTCAGATTTCAATCTTGCATCCCTCACAATTGTAAAATAATTTCAGCAGTTTCTACCTTGATTGACAGTGAATAAGTGCATTCTGTTAGATGCAACATGACATGACATGCAACAAGTTTGTGACATAAAATATTTATAATGTAATCTTCACGAAGGCTATGATGGCCAATTGTATACTAAAATGTTTTATTCGATTCGGTGGCGGATCATCGATAAAGTAATTACTGTGTCGGTCATTCTGCTGAAAAAAGGATGTAGAGGATAACATTCAATAACAGGTGTTTTGTACATATTTTGTACACATAAAAAATCCGAAGATACCCATATGTGAACTCTCAAACTACAGACAAAAAGTTAGGTGAGGAGGCCATACAATCTTATAAGCTACAGTACTTCTCCAAGACTTGCAGTTGGGCAAGACTGTCTTTACGATTGGTTGGTATGTAAAAGTGCTGACTACGCTGACTTCACTTACACGTAACCTACTGAAGCCGCATGATATAGAAACACAAAAGCTTTTATTTTCTCAATAGGATAGAACAAAGAGAGGGCATTTGCTCTAAGTTTGTCAGAAATTAGAGGCTATTGATACGCAGACTTGTTGTAGGATTATCAACCCGGCAGCGTTAGTTTTCAAAGACAGCAGCTGGTTGATATCAGTTCTGCAGATGGGACTTTACAACAGCGGGTCTTGCTTTGTCATCAAACGTTACAAGAGTAATGGTTATGTAGATAATGAGTACAAGTTGGCACAGGATGCAGTGCTGTTCATTATACTGCACCGCTGACTGATGCCTGATGCCAATCCTTAAGAGACATTCAATGCTTGTGGAAAAGGAAGAAGTGTTTATTTGTCAGCTGCTGTAGTTTGTGAGAATATAATTTTGATGCGAGAGCCACATAGAGCTATCGCAAACATGTACGAGTCTAAAATTACCCTAGATATGCCCCGGGCGTTGTCAGACTCTATAGCATCAGCAAACACTTCCTTCGAGTTGAGGATGCTAGAATCTGGTATAATGCCTTCGACAAACAAAAATGGTTGGAACAACAACAGTCCTGTTTCAAGCAATGCAAATACACGGGTAGTAAGCCAGGGATACAGTGACTAGCTGAAGCATGATCACATACCTTTCTGATCTATCATTCCTTTACTGTGATCCCTTGGTTTGTGAGCATTACCACTGGCGCAGTTCAGGGAGTTACCCATGTTGAAGTGATCAATGAATAATGATGTACTCGCATGAGCTTGTCAACTTGTCAAACTCCACGCTGTTACAACCATCAGACAGGCCAGATATCCACAGGCTGCTGTCCAAAGAGGGTAGCAGATAAGCTGATGCCTTCAGCTTTGTTAGACAAAACCAAAGTTCTTTTCGCAAGATCCCACAACAACCTCTTTCTCAATAGTCGATTCGTGTAATCTCTGACGCAAAGATATTTTATGAAGCAAGTGAGGCAGATGGGTGTAGACCTAAAAGGCAAGGAGACAAAGGATACGACTGAGAGTGAATATAAAGAGAGGCCATTGTTATGCGTCTGCTGAGATTGACTCTCATTCAGAGTCTATAAGGAACAATACGCCTGTCGGGCCTGAATTATAAAACATAATCAAACAAAAGGCATCCAACAATTCCCACTCCCCATACATTGTTAGAGGGTGAAGAGCAATAACTATAGCCTTAGACCAGTAGATCCCTCACGATTTTACATCTTTGTGTTCGCAAATACTAAATGTAGCTGATAGTTCCTAGAGCATGAAATATATGCTGACCCACCTTAATCTCTGTTGATTGTCACTCTCCGCTATATTTTCACTCGACTAACTGGTCTTACGTCTGCAAATAACATGTATACAAGCGGTAGTAATAAATAGTGAAACTGACCAATGAAAAGAGCAGTAGAGGTATGAAGAATGTTCCCTGCCTAGTTCGACATCGCACTGGAAGAAATTAATTAATATTGGTACTGAACATTTAGCTGCAAATCTGAGGTTGGGGAGTGGTTAGACTATTCATCTCATCATCGATATATGACCACAGTGAGAAGCCCTGAGGCTACGACTACTTAAAGTAAAGACACAAATGTACACAATTTATACACAACATAAATTAATACATAATGCTTTGAATAATGCTATGGTAACAAAATGCACTGTGTCATGACTGGTCTGTCCTGTTGCTATCTGTCTACATACAAGTCAGCTGAGACAGAGAGTGGGATTGATGTGGCATAGAGTAGCCTGTAATCACTCTATTGTGTACATAGGGGTCCAATAGCTCAACAGATGACTATTGTTGGTCTATAAACTCAACACATATTTTATCAGATATTAAAAGAGCAAATATTTGGAGAGGTTAATCGGTTTGCAGATAAATGAACAGTGTCTGAACAAATAGTCTCATAAGTTTTCAACAGGTAAAATACAAGCTTTGTAATGTTACAGAGTATATCAACCTACAGACTGGATGTACAGTCGGCCTCCGCTTCTTCAGACCTTCAACTGCTCGAACGGTGTTCGGTGTCTGGATGATTGTCTGATGCGGCCGTGATTGTCTGAAGAATGACAACTTTGACTGAGAGGTGGCTCTCTTGTCAGGGTTTACAAGTCAGGTCTCTTGTCAGGGTTTACAAGTGATTCTAGAAGAATTAACGCTATTATTTTGCATTTGTTTATCCATCTATCATCAATTGACAAAGTCCACATTTTGTCGATGTTCAGACATGGCCCAGCTTGTATTGGTTCAAACAAATGAGGGCTGACTCTATACACATCCAGCCCCTGTCTACGCTTCAAAAGATTTCGCTTTTAGTGTAGAGTTCACAAGCTTTCCTACGAGTACTACAGCTTCTATCAGTTACTGGTTTGTTAAATTCTATGGCAATAATGAATTGCTGACTTTGAATGTATGTGACCCTGACATGACCTTGACGAATGATTGACAAGTTTTAGCCTAGGCTATAAGTTTAAGTAAAAAACTAGCAGTTCAACATGCTATAGAAATAGTTTTCTTTATTTACAAGAGTCGCCATTGTTAGTGCACATTAATAATCTTAATTTTCTTCCGTAACAAACATACGTTTCTTTGCTAAAACTGTTTTGACAATAAAATAAGATAATATTTTTGCTACTGATGACGAAAAAACCTGATGAAAAATTAACTGTTACATCAATTGAAAAATGCTGAAAAACTTACGTTCTGCAGCTATAGACAAGCTATGGAGTTCGAAATATTAAGTTTCCTGACTGACTTGGCTGCTGACAATTCAAACATTCTTATTGCGATGCTAGTAGCAAACTGAACTAAGTAAAGAAATAAACTTAAACAGAAATAATAATTTTAAACATTTCAACCGCAATAACTTTTATATTTTAGTTCGTCGAAACCCATTTTAAATTTACCTCTCAAACGCCCCCCATGTGTGCCATTTACATAGCAGTGTGTTAAGGTGCTGCCGACAGAGCATGATCACTGTTGCCTACACAACAACGAACACGTATGTCAACAGTCTCCTATACACATATATAGTAAAAGGAAACAGTCCGACCGTTTTTCTATTTCTAGAGGAGCCAAAAGTGAAAGATTCAGTATTTGCTATGTTTTGTAATATTTAAGCAAGTCTGTTAAAAAAGAAATAATATTCAACTAATATTATTTATTTTTTAACAGGAATAATATTGTCTAGTAATACAAACATCACAACGGTGAGTTAATAATCTTTGTATTACTAGAAAGTAGAGCGCTATAGACCTAAATGCCTTAACAAAGTGTATCAAAAACACTGTACGTACCAATAATTATAACGTCAATTTGATTTGTTGCTGGAGAATGCTAGGCTATCTTAAACGAAACTCTACAAAACTCCCAGGCGAAAGAAACACAATAGTAATAATGCATCGGTTGATGCTAATGATCATGCAATTTCATGGTTGTCATTGACCTTCCATTGACCTTCGCTATTTCATGCCCCATGATTATAAACCATTTCATAAAAAAAGTATATTTGATTGACATTAACTTGTCAGTTCAGAGGCCAACTTTGTTAAATGTGTAGACTGCTGCTGCTACCCTTATAACTAGCGAATCATAGAGGAGCATCTTCAACTCTGGATCAGCAGATGTGGTTGTGTACCCTGCTGGTGCTGCTCATGCCCATATGAAACTAAAAAAAAGCTCCAACAAACTGAAATTGTACCTTACTCGATTTGCTGCCAGAAAATGTTTATCAGCTACGAGATGATGCCTCACCTCTGCATAGATCACGGAATCACAACTACCAGGCTAGACTAAATACTAAGTGCAGTTCATCATGTACGAAGAAAGCTGACAGATCATCAATAATCAATGACATATAGTGTAGTAAATCTCACTAAGATGGTTAACAGATATCTTCATGACCTGGAGAGCTTGGTGATGGTCCAGAAGACGGTTTAATTTGCATTGTATTGAATTAAAGCAAAATATCTACCTGTCGCTTGTGGAATTTCGGTTGCTTTCTCAATCAGCAGTTCTCCTCAAGTCAATAGTAATCCTTCTCAAAACTACCAACTTAAGTGCAAAAAACTTTTCATCTCAGCGCTGCATCACTTTTCATACAAATGTGACACGTATAAGTTTAACCAATGAAAGGCATCTTTGGTAAAAGCATTTTGAGATCCGCAACAAGCGCGTAGATGAATAACGACTAACCCTTTGACCTCTCTAATTCATTCCTTTGATAAGCCGTAACGACTGGTTAACCATTTTGTGTTTGGCTAAACTGTTTATGTTTCAGCGTGAAAGGCCATAGTAATGACTCGGTAACTTTGCTGACTACTATCACAAGGACTAAGGCTATGACAGGCCTGTCGTCACAACTGTCTACAAGGGCACTTTACCGCAAAGCTGTTAGTGGTCCTCATGACACCGATGAGTGACGCAGGTATTGAGCAACATAGATGTTTTGAGAAATGCTTTTCTATTGTCTTAAGTCTTAATCACAAAGCAGTGGCTGACTTAGTTGACAATCGGCATCAGTTAGGCAACTGTAAAGTCAGGGTTCATGTTTACTTGAACAATTCAGGATATTGACGTCAGAGTTTGTAGTAGGCCTACTAAGGAGTCAAGAGCATGAGTCAGGATAATGCTTTGAGATGATTGAAGACCGGTGGTGCGTAGGAGAATCTAGTAATAGTACCAACACTATGGCTAATAGGGTGCTTCCCACGACCCCTATTATTAATGGATCCACCCACATTACCTCGACTACTCTGCTCTGCTGGAGACAGGAAAGAGAGTGCATAGTTCCAAACCGGCAAACATATATTTGGCAATCTTAGAAAATCCTCTATTAGTCAAGCATCTAATCTAATTGTTTCTTGTTTGTAAAGCCACCATTTTATTTTGCTACGACTAGGATAAGTACAACACGAGTCTGTAGGTATGAACTACAGACTGCACACCATTAGTCTGCAGTTGTTGGAGAGAGTATGATGTCTGCTTTGCAGAGGCTGTGAGTGTTTCTAAGAGCATTTGTGCACTAACGACTCTGTGATCTTGGCTGGAGGTGTGTGGACCCAGTAGCAAGAGAACCTCAATGACTGGAGACACGACCAGTTACAGAAAGCAATGTAAGGTTGTATATTATTTCTGTCACCATCAGTAGTCTTTTTAAGAATTGAACTGAAACTGCTGTTTGCAGGTGGTTCTAGACCACTAGGCTACGGCTGCTCGTTCTTTGCAGGTACATGAGTAAACAACTCCTAATGATGTACTGGGGTGACTGAATCATTATCACTGCAATCTCCATTAACAACAGGAAGGGATTTTGGGCCTTACTCAGCTTGCTCCATAAATATTTACAATTAGCAATTTGGCATAATATGAAAATTTGTAGATATGCTGAAATTAGGTTGATATCAACTATAACTCTCTGGAAGCGTTAGACAAGGAAACGCTCTCTCAGAATCAAACAATCTGCTCCACAAAAACAATATGTATGAGTGATTATCTGGAACATCTTGCAAATGGAGACTGGAAAACATATTTTCTTTGCTGGCGTAGCTGCCAGGGTCTGCTGATGTGTAAACGTTTTTTTAGATGTCCATGTATCACACATGAGATAAGAGTTCAGTTATGATCTGTAATCAAAACAAACTAGACACTCCTTTAGACTAGTTGTGAGCACTTCAGAATGTATGATCTCATTGAATGGGACTGACAAGGATGCATGAACAATATTCCTGTCAAAACAACCAGAAATAAACAAATGTTTAACATTTTTAGATGTATTATCACAACCAAAATATTTCTACTTCCACGAGGATAGGATCTGTGGATTTCACTATCGATGCTCAGCCTTCCTCCAACTTTCTTGGACATTCCTATTTTCTGCTATCGGCTGTAAATAATTAGATATTTATGCTGACAGCGGAGACAAAGGGAATTGAAAAACTTGTGGAAGTATAACAAATACAGACAGGTACAGACAACCCTCATTTGTTCAGACTGATACAGATTAGACCATGTCCGGACCTTTAAAAAGTCGTAATGTTGAAGATGGAGTACAGTAACTGTACATTAACCAGCCTATATTGTCTCGCACACATAATCCAAGGCAACAATATGGTACAATATGCATATACAGTATTCATGAGAGAGTAAACTATACTATGTCATGTAATACCTGTTAGGGTACAGTACAGGTTAATATTAATATCGGGTAATAATCACCAATAAAAATTACTGTACAACACTCTGGTGGAAAACTCACGTGCAGGCGTCGTCTGTTGCACAAGCCACCTACTTGCCAAAGTTGTCATTCTTCAGACAGACACGACCACATCGAACAAGCATGCAGACCCCGGACGTGGTCTGGCCAACTGAAAGTCAAAAGAAGTTAAGTCCGCAGATTTTGGGGTTGACTGTATTGTTCTACTTAGCTCCTTTAAATTTGAAAAAATAAATTTGCAAGAAGCTTGCAATTGACAGCACTATATGAACTCATATAGTCAGGAACTCATAATTCTGTACACAACACCACAGTAATAGGGGTCTACTACTTAAGGATGGTTACCATATGAACCGTGTGACCCTGGTGGTAAATTTGTGCATCCAAATAATATGCTTGGTATATGCTTGTATGTTCACCTGTGGTAAGCTGTTAGGGAAAGTCAAGATCATTCGAAACATGGCTGCTAGCAAAAGAAGATGGACACTGATAAACTAGTTCCCAAATCGGCGGTGATATTCTGGCAGCCTCATTCATGTGATCAATGTATTTTGGGAAGATTTTGTCTGTCTCACCTGCAAAATTTGTGTTCAACTCTACCGATCGCAGCCGACAGCTCACAGTGGTACTCAAAGCTTAGGTTCTAATTTTTAGTACTTGTGAATATAGTGTATATGGGAATCTGTCTTTATGCTCAGTAGCTATAGTAAATTGAAATAACAGAAATAAAAAACTGCATGTCAATCAAATTCAAGGGCACACAACTCTGCACTCTATCTTTAAGCTACAAACTTTTCATTCATGTTCATGAACCCCAAATTTTGTATTTTCCTTTATATTTTGAAAATGAATTTATGTCACCTCTGGTGAAACTATCAGTGAAAATAAAAAGCTTATTTATAATAAAACTAAACTTATATAGAACTCATTGCAACACATAAAATACTTAATTAACTGAGTGAGAACTATTCTAGTTCATAAAAAGATTTCATGCCAGTTGAAAGTTGATTATTTTAATAACCTATGCTCTTTAGATGCATCAAAAATTTAAAATCTTAGCTAATAAACTAGACTAAGTTCTAAAGAATTCTAACATTGCTATTAGTTCAAGTTTATTGAGAGCTGATGCTACGTGCGCTTCCCAACCAAAGGTATGAAACTGTCCTATTGAGCTAAGCAATGTTAACATACATTCGCGCTAGTATCTAACAACTCCTTGCATGCAGATATTGCTAGCCTAGCTTTTAAAGGTTGACTTGCAACAAAATTCACATTACAGTTATTTGGTATCAAAAGATTTACCATGTCTTACTCTGCTGTGTTGTAGGTGCCAAATATGTGGAAATGTGATTACAAGCTCTTAAAAGCTCAAAAACGAAAAGCCGCCATAGATTGGAATCTCTTTATTTTAATGACGTAGCCATGAAATTTGGTTAGTGTCTTGTCACGTGATGTTCTCGCGTGAATTGAAAGGCCAATAAAAAGCTCAATATAAAACTTATCGTAGAACTAGCTTATGACAAACACTTCGTGTTTTACCGAAGACCCCGTATCAAATATAGATGCTCGCTACTTTACAGTTTTGTTTCGGTTTGGTCTAATAGGCAAGTCGTAATCTGATCATGTGACCCAATTCTTCGCAAATAATTTCTGCAGCACTTTTCAATTATTACAAGTGACCAACAGGCTCGTCATGATTATCAGACAATGATATGTATTCCTTACAACTAAGGCTAAAAAATTAAACGAATTTTTACGGCAAGTTGTAGGATATCACTGCTAAAAGTGACAGCATTACGATGATGATAAAACAGATGCTTAAGAACAATAGACATGGTTTTATTGAATGCGTGAAGTATATTTGTGAAAATATTTTGACGAATAAGGTTGCATGAAAGTGTAAACAGAAACCATCTCTCACAACTACATCACATTTGAGCCGTTTTGGAAAGAGAATCCACACTACGGCGGTCTCGCGTGGCTGCGATTTTCTGTTCGTTTTTGAGCTTTTAAAAGCTTGTAATCACCTTTCCACATATTTTGCACCTACAAAAAACAGAGTAAGACATGGTGAATCTTTTCATATCAAATAACTGTAATGTGAATTTTGTTGCAAGTCAACCTTTAACACAAATAACTATAAAAATGATCACGCAGGCCCGTATTCCCTGGAGCGGCTGGCCTAGGCAGTTATTGCCTGGGCCAGCCAGCAATAACTCAATAACTTGGGGTAGCTGGCCGGCTGAGCTGCCCCAACCTTTTAGTGAATTGCAGCGGTGAAGTGCTAAGAATTGCGGTCTACGCGCATTATCTTGAAATTTCCAACTAATTTACTAGCAACTAGCGTTCTATATTGCCTCCGTGGTGGTCTCGCCAAATGAGTGATCTTGTGAAACTTTGTTAAGACTTGGAAACTGAACTTTATTGCTTATAGTGGGAGTGTGAAAAAGACCCCCAAACTTGCATTTTCTTTACCATAACATAATCGAATCAAAACATCGATGAGGAGCACAATGGGGCAGGCTTGTCTAAACAATCTTCCAATATTACACATATATAAAGATGTTGAATTAGATACAGAATCAGTTGTGAAAGATTTCTGCCATGGACACATTGACAGAACAAGAGCTATTGCAATAAAAAAGTAATAGCTCTTGTTCTGTCAATGTCCCTTACAGAAAACTGTAGTGTCATGAGTTTTATATTGTGATTTTATTATCGTTTGTTGAATAAAGAAAAAGTTTTGCCTTCCATGAACCATAAACAATATATTTATGTAGATTTTAATGCTTAAATTGATTGCATTTATACATACTTTGAGGGTTGTTGATGCTTAAAAGGTCCAGAGCTTCGGGGAGTTGCCTCCAACCCTGTTGAGGGGCTTACACCGTTCCCAAACCCCCAGGTGTTCATAACTAGTTGCCTAACATATGCCGCCCCAATTTGCAACCAGGGAATACTGACCTGTGATCAAGTACGATAACTTCTAAGTAAGGCTAACATTCAGACAAACACCATAGCTTCTGATCAACCAGGCATGCAAACTGGAAGGAGATTACAACTTACAGTGTGCCAAATACAAACTTCTAATTTGTAACTAACTCAGCTTAATATACATGTATTGGCAGGGACCATAACTTCTGACTAACATAGCACAAACATATGGGCAGTGAAACATAACTCTAAACAACTCTGGGTGTCACCTGAGCAGGGCCATAACATCCGGTTACAATAGTGTATTATGTTGATAAGAAGCCTAAGTAAAAATTAGGGTTACTAAATGGCCCTGTATCTATTATAGTATGTAGAATCTCAGAAAAAAGATTTATTGCTTTCACATATAGCGAAACATTTACACTTTTTCTTTCTGATCTGGTAGACGCTGCTGCTCATTTTGATGACTCATGTCTGCCCCAAATGTCATTATTGATCCAAGTAGAAAATGACAGTTACTACTGTCATGAAGCCTTATTATTTGATCAGCTTATATGTATATGTATACATTCTTAAACTAGCTTTACTACCGTAACTACATTATGTCGTGGTAAATTAAAACAAACAAGTATTTCCTTTTATAAATCCTAAACTAACAGTAAATCTGAGTTTAAATTTTGATCAGAAAGTCTGCAATCTGGTGTTCAAGAGGCTGGTTCTGAGGAACCAGACAGAATTTTGAAACCAAATATTTACAGCAAAATAGCGGAAATCCCGGAGCATATGGGTGTGAAGTTTGGATAAATCAGCTAAAAATTGTGGAAGCGCATGGAGTTTACGCAGACTAACAGACAGACACATTGAGAATGTGTGATTATATTAATATAGATTTTTAAATAAGTTGAAGGCAGCGTATCAAGACTTACCTTCCATGATATTACTGTTTGCAGTTTGACTATTGAGATGTTGTCAGCCATGATTGTCTACTGCCTATAAACATCAAAACACAGTATTCAAGTTGGTTTTCAGTGGTTCAAGTAGGTTCATATTTTATTTAATTTTCAAATAAAATACAAATGGGATTTGTTTTAAATATTTTAGCAGTCAAATCACCACGGATTTGACCACAACTTTGGTTGAATGTATAGCCGCAACAACTTTAGGCTGTCATGGGCACAAAGAATGACTTTTTATTTCTTTCAATCCTGTTCTTTTTTAATAATAATGATATTAATAACACTGATGATGGTAATTTTAGTTTGGATGCAGATTTAGTTTGGAGTGATTTAATAAAAGAAAGAAATGTTGGAGAACAGAAAACAGGGCGTAACAGAGAGGACACACGAATGGAAGAAAAAATCTCTTCATGATCAGTATTTTAGGAAGGTAAAAGAAACAGACATGCCCACGTGGCATAGGTTGAAAACTAGATGGCTGAAAAAGGTAACAAAAGGATTAATTTTGGCTGTTCATTATCAGGAGCATATCATGAAAGAAATGGGAAGCAAGAAGTGTAGGCTGTGTGATGAGCGAAAAGTGTAGGCTGTGTGGTGAAGCAGAAGTGTAAGCTGCGTGGTGAGCGAAAAGTGTAGGCTGCGTGGTGAGCAAAAAGTGTAGGCTGCGTGGTGAGCAAAAAGTGTAGGCTGCCTGGTGAGCGAAAAGTGTAGGCTGTTTGGTGAACAAAAAGTGTAGGCTGCGTGGTGAACAAGAAGTGTAGGGTGTGTGGTGAACAAGAAGTGTAGGCTGTGTGGTGAACAAGAAGTTTAGGCTGTGTGGTGAACAAGAAGTGTAGGCTGTGTGGTGAACGAGAAATTTAGGCTGTTTAGTGAATGAAAAATGTAAGCTATATGGTGAGCAAGAAGTGTAGGCTGTGTGGTGAGTGAAAAGTGTAGGCTGTGTGAGGAGTGAGAAGTGTAGGCTGTGTGGTGAACAAGAAGTGTTGGCTGTGTGGTGAGTAAGAAGTGTTGGCTGTGTAGTGAATAAGAAGTGTAGGCTGTGTGGTGAACAAGAAGTGTAGGCTGCGTGGTAAGCATGCCAAAACAATGAACATTTGAAGTAAGCACAGACAAAATATGAAAAGAGACATGATCGTGTGCTTTCAATCATTCTTACCGGAACTTTGTGATACCCAAGGATTTCAGGAAAGCAAGCACTGGCTTTACCATCGGGTTGAGTCAATGTTGAAAATTGAGAACGTAAAGATCCTGTGAGATTTCAATATACACACTGACAGGGTCATATGCGCTTGATATTGTAGTGGTTGGTAAGCTGGGGTCTGAAACAATGATTTTAGGGATTGCTGTCCCTGGTGATTTCCGCATGAGAGAAAAGGTTTAAAAAAAATTGTGAATTACGGTTGAAATAGCAGAACTTGGCATTGGATGTAAGCCGAATGTGGAAGACAACAGCAAAAGTTATCCCTTTGTGATAGTAGCTCTTGGTGCCAACCATTGGGTGACTTGTTGGATGATTCCACTGAGAGTTCATGTGAAGAAATACTCATGGTACAACAGACAGCCCATTAGGATTGGCTAACATTGCCAGGACCATCGTGTCCATCTCAGTCTAGTGGAACCACGTGGACGACAGAAAATAACACCAGCTTAAGCTGTGATAAACCCATTAATATTAATAATAATAATATAAGGACTAGATGGTGGTAGTCCATGTTAACCAGGAGAGGCTGAACTGGATTTGGCAAACATGGAGAAATGTGCTGTCTCTCTAGATTCACTAGTACTGAGCCGACAGCACTGCCACATTCAGCAGCAGCAGCAAATGAAATAATAATACAGCTCTAATAATGAAGCTTCTTCGTTACATGATTTTACTTCTTTGGTTCTGACCTCAGTCGACCTATTGCTGCCGATCTAGTGGGATGGTAACTTTGGCTCACAATGCGTCTAAATAAGTAATGTTTGCTTGTTGGCGGTTCCTCCAGTTGGAAACATCAAATAAGGGCTGCTAATGAATATGTCAGCAAGGCAACAAGAATGGCGTTATGCAGCACCAAGCTGCTAAGATAACACAACAACCTCCACTTTACCGCCGGCCTTTACCGCCGGCCTTTACCGCCGGCCTTTACCGCCGGCCTTTACCGCCGGCCTTTACCGCCGGCCTTTACCGCCGGCCTTTACCGCCGGCCTTTACCGCCGGCCTTTACCGCCGGCCTTTACCGCCGGCCTTTACCGCCGGCCTTTACCGCCGGCCTTTACCGCCGGCCTTTACCGCCGGCCTTTACCGCCGGCCTTTACCGCCGGCCTTTACCGCCGGCCTTTACCGCCGGCCTTTACCGCCGGCCTTTACCGCCGGCCTTTACCGCCGGCCTTTACCGCCGGCCTTTACCGCCGGCCTTTACCGCCGGCCTTTACCGCCGGCCTTTACCGCCGGCCTTTACCGCCGGCCTTTACCGCCGGCCTTTACCGCCGGCCTTTACCGCCGGCCTTTACCGCCGGCCTTTACCGCCGGCCTTTACCGCCGGCCTTTACCGCCGGCCTTTACCGCCGGCCTTTACCGCCGGCCTTTACCGCCGGCCTTTACCGCCGGCCTTTACCGCCGGCCTTTACCGCCGGCCTTTACCGCCGGCCTTTACCGCCGGCCTTTACCGCCGGCCTTTACCGCCGGCCTTTACCGCCGGCCTTTACCGCCGGCCTTTACCGCCGGCCTTTACCGCCGGCCTTTACCGCCGGCCTTTACCGCCGGCCTTTACCGCCGGCCTTTACCGCCGGCCTTTACCGCCGGCCTTTACCGCCGGCCTTTACCGCCGGCCTTTACCGCCGGCCTTTACCGCCGGCCTTTACCGCCGGCCTTTACCGCCGGCCTTTACCGCCGGCCTTTACCGCCGGCCTTTACCGCCGGCCTTTACCGCCGGCCTTTACCGCCGGCCTTTACCGCCGGCCTTTACCGCCGGCCTTTACCGCCGGCCTTTACCGCCGGCCTTTACCGCCGGCCTTTACCGCCGGCCTTTACCGCCGGCCTTTACCGCCGGCCTTTACCGCCGGCCTTTACCGCCGGCCTTTACCGCCGGCCTTTACCGCCGGCCTTTACCGCCGGCCTTTACCGCCGGCCTTTACCGCCGGCCTTTACCGCCGGCCTTTACCGCCGGCCTTTACCGCCGGCCTTTACCGCCGGCCTTTACCGCCGGCCTTTACCGCCGGCCTTTACCGCCGGCCTTTACCGCCGGCCTTTATCGCCGGCCTTTATCGCCGGCCTTTATCGCCGGCCTTTATCGCCGGCCTTTACCGCCGGCCTTTACCGCCGGCCTTTACCGCCGGCCTTTACCGCCGGCCTTTACCGCCGGCCTTTACCGCCGGCCTTTACCGCCGGCCTTTACCGCCGGCCTTTACCGCCGGCCTTTACCGGTTGGCGATGCAGACCCACAGCAAAATGCTGTCACGAATCTCACAGCGGTCTCTACTGCCACTCTGTAGGCAAATCAAATAAGCAACCTCACTACTATACGATGGACCACCACTCGCAGATTTCTTGTCAGCAAAATAACCATGTTTCACTAAATCAGCTTCCTTGCTTTCCTGACTGAGGCTTCTGTTCAGCCTCTGATTCACCCCTGTTTATATAGCGAGACCTGTCAGTTTCTCGACTTTCTTTTGAAAAGCTAGCTTTTCAAAGCCATCACTTTTCATAAAAGCCAGCCCCGCATTACTGGCTAATCACTGAAAAGCCTGGAATATTCACATAATATCTCAAAGAATATACATGTAAGTTTAAACAATCACACTTACTGCTGCTCTTTTCCAGGCATTCATAATTTTAGATAAACAATTTATAGAGAACATCAACCTATGATAGCGAAGATATTTGTTGACCATTTCTTAAACATATACCGGCAACGGTTAAATTCTATTGATACATTCTTTATACCACTGTCACCGAAGAAAATCTTTAGGGAAATTTCTGCGAAGACTTTAGATAAAGCATATGAAAGTTGGCACAACCTGTACCAGAAGCTGTTACAAACTGTCTGAAACTCTCTTTCTGGCTCCTGGTCTTAACCATTCATTATTTTTAGTAGCAGGATTGTGAAATCAATTATTCTATAAAGGGAATCAATTGCTGTTACCATTTTACTGGTCAGCATAAGTATTGCGTTTGTTTTTAAAAAGTATCAGATATGATCTATTATATGAAAAAACACTAAATTTTGATTTAGTTGAGAGAGTACTAAAATTTAACAAAATTTTACACAAAAAGGGGTTGTGACCTAGTGGCCTAGGGCACTTGTTTTGCAAAGAATACATGTAGGTCATGGTTTAAAGCTCCAAAAAGGCAATCAGTAGTGACAGTAATGACATTGAACTTTAAACTAGTCTATGCAACTGAGCATGTCTCCAGTTTCTTTGCTAGCAGACTTAAACATGTCCAGCCAAAATCACAGAATCGGTATTTACGCAACAGCGCTTTTAAAAACACGAAACCACATTTGAAGGAAATGCCCCAAGGAGTCTATTGCCCGCAATAGACTCCTTGGGACACAATAGACACTCCTGCATACCTATAGATATTACCCATACTTGTGTTTAAACTACTTCAAGCTTGTTGTAAAACACATCATACTAGCTAATATTTTTAATTTTGCTGCCCACAATTATTAAAACTACTATACTTACACATATCTATTGGTGAGCTCTCTATCTTGAACTATCTAAAATAATTAAAACTTTTGTCACATAATAGTCAGACAGAGCTGTTTACAGAGGTTTGAACAGTTTACTCTATTAATTATTTACGTAAATGCTACTACAGAGCATCAAATTTTACATGTACATCACAATTTTTGCCATTTTTGTATTCTACCTTTTCCCTAAGAATTATTTAAGCAAATGGGTGAGATAGGAGTTGTCCTCTTTTAAATAAGCACATCGTTCAGAAACTACCACTCGACGAATGGCTTCGTGGCTCTTACGTGTCGCGTTTAAAGGTCAAGGTTAGACACATTTCTGCGAGCTGCATCCGCCAAAGTTTGTTAATCGTGTAGTTATTTACTTGGATAGGCCGCTTTCTGTGTAATACAGTAGTAGTAATAAAAACCGACAATGCATACCTTTTTAGAAACACTTTTATTTGCAACACTGCTTATTTCAGCTGTTACTGGTAAGTTATTAATGATCCTAGTTCTACAGACAAAATTATGGACATTTATTGGGTTTACATGAAACCGGTTTTATATGTTGTTTTGCTGAACGATTGTGTCTGCCTGTGGGTTGACTTTGTGGTGATATTAGTGAGGGATATGGAATGGAGTTAGCTATTGCATAAATTCAAAAAGAGGCATCCAAAAGACGAATATAATGGTAAAACGATCTTAATTCGGTACTCAAACAGACAAATGTAGTTGGTACAGCGTTTAAAACTCCTGAGAAAGAAAACTATTTTAATGGCACTATTTATATGGGTTGATACGACACAATTTTTAGTGTTGGTCTGGGCTTTTATGTTGGAAACGTTAAAGTTATGATTTACTATAGTTATGATTTAATAATTTTCGACAATTTTTGTTTTGGTTGTGACGACACTGTTCTAAGGTTGTTGTATCGACCAGCTCTATACTCTCAGAGATGTGATCATAGTCCTTTTATTGTAGTGAGCCATCTAAAGGCTTTTCGGTTAGGAGGTTCTAATTGTTTGATGTTTTTCGGCATCGCGATCATCCCACTAATCTAAACTCAAAGACAAAGATGCTCTTGTAGGCAGGCATTTGGTTGAAGTAGTGGTTCGTGTTTGCAGTAGCAAGCGTAGCACTCAATTTAATTTGCTACATACGGTGTATGTGATTATGGGGTGAGGGTTGTAGTGTAACGTAATTTTTTTACTGCTTCAAGACTGGTAGGACTACCCTTAATCGAGTAGGGAAGAAAGGCTTTAGCTTTGCATTTAGATATACACATTGCCTTGCATCGGATGCGATTGGTATTTATCATTTGCCAGTCGAAGTAATGAGATTATTTAAGCTTTCCTGGAGCAGTTATTGGTCTCCAGGATTGATGATCGCTTAACATATGAAGCTTTGTGATCACTAGTTACTAAACAAGATACATTCAAAAATGAAAGTTATAAATTATATTAAAAAGAACTGAGTGCTCTGAAACATCCAAAGATGACTCATATGGGCAAGATGGAGTTTAGTTGATAACAAGAGAATGATTGGAAAAGTATAAATATTCTTACAGTAATCTTTCCTGTGTTTGTAAAAAATGATGTATGCTTTACTTTGCTTTGTAGGTGCGCATGAATGATGTGCAAATCATCAAATTATAATTAATATTGTTTAATAATTTTAGCAAAAGTAACATCACATTCATACACGACAGCTGAGGATATCTCTTCAAGCAAAACCCTCTTTATATCTCAGTTCCAGTTCGAGAAAGAACCACCTGTAAGCTTAAACACTAGCTGATATGCAATAAACAAAACTGATGCTTTATGATAGCGGACTGCAGGTTTTTTTCTCTGAACATCAGCACAAATTAATTCATTTTGTTCAATAACTTGTGAGATTTCATGAATATGCTTTTATTCTAGCGGGGCACTCTTTATGCTGAAGTAGGAAACAGAAATCTGATTGTTGCTAAGTCTGCAGATACTGATGAATTCCAGGTACGTTTATATCACACAAGCACACATAGGGTAATCTATTACTGACTAGTTGCCAGTTATTGAAGCTTGCTTTAAAGATGATCATTGCTTTAGATTGGTGTTTGTAGTCATTAAAATGTGACAAAAATGCATACAATATCAGTGTTGCCAATCTTTGCAGGCTTCCTTGCTACATTTGTTTACAGATTCAAATGGTTTCAGGGTATTTTTATTATGACTGATTGCTTGAGTATTAATTTCACCCATTACCTTAGATATGGGCATACGCAAAGTTATTATACTATACATATATTCAGAGTTGCCTTCTTTCCTTTGTATTTCTCATGCTGTAATATAGCCTTTACTCTGTAGGTGACTTGGACAGAGGAGCACAAGCTAGCACCTGCTGGCAAATATGAAGTGAAAATATTCACTGAAGAACAGCAGAGCAACTTAAGGAAGGCAAGGAGGGATGGAGAGAGCACTGATAGCATAACGCCTGTAGCTACTCTTGAAATCATCCATCAGGTAGGACTGCACCTTTCTACACATAGCTTTTATGGTTCTATGTCTACTATCTGGTTCACGCAAGTACAGATGACTCTTCTTGCTGCATTAGTTGCTGTTCGTGTGTGCCATTCAGTGTAACGCTGTAGTGTGATTAATCTTGTTTTTTCAGTTTCAAACTTACTACAGAGCATTTGTTTTGATTAGGTAGTGCATTGTGGTAGCACCTGTTTTCTTCAGGAAACCATGAAGATACATGGTTTTTTTTGGCGAATGTTTCTGTAACATTGCTGTTAAAAGACATTTGATCTATCTCTTTGGCTCGATTTTCTGAGTAGGAAGAACTATATCAATCTTCCAAAAGTTATGAAAAAATGAAATCGCAAAACAACATATGGAATAACTATTTCCGTTGTGAGTCTAATATCCCAAGTTCAATATCTGTATTCCTCACTCACTTCATGCAAGTGGATGTTCAAACATTTCTGTTGCAGGGAGTTTCCAAAGGACCTTGGATGAGCAGCGAGTCGGTAGCCTGTGTCGCAGCTGTCCTCATAATGTACTATGCCTACACGAAGAAAGGTGCCATCCTCGCATAGGAACTAGCACCCGACACATGTATTCAATTAGCATCCGCGTCTGTAGAGTCATTTTATATGCTGTACATTATAATAAAATATAATTCTAATTCAAATTCAGGACATGCCTAGTTAGCAACTAAAATATTCCATCAGAATAAAAGCACTGGAGTTGACTACATTGTTTACTAAAATTGTACAGTCCGTATCCCTTTATATACAGATGTAGATAAAAGTTGCATATATACACTTCTATAAGCACACACTGCAATAGCTAATAGTGAAGTATCAGTGACATCGGCTAGGGTCCGAGAGTCGCCGCTTACTCGCCCATGGTGGCCATGGTGTCAGCTATATGATGTCGGACAGCCCTGTCAAGCACAGCGTGTACATCCAGACAACCTTTCATTCCGAGTTCTGTGACGGCTGGACTATGGTCCTCATGTATTCTTCCATTGATTTGCAGGAACACTATTTGCTCTGTCTTGGGTAGTATTGCCAGCACAACCTGTGGAGAGGTAGAACCCTTAATAATAATTGTGAGAACATTTCCAAATTATGTCAAAATTCAGAACATATTTGACTCATCATCAAAGTACAATAATTTACAACATGCAAAGTTCAAAGGCACTCAAAACAACTGGGTAAGTGAAGAGATTTGTAAAAACTAAAAAGAAATGAAAACAAAGCGGGCTTGATAAGTGTGAACTTGACATAGTTTAAGGCAAAGCCAATAAGTCTGCACTACTGTACGCACGTATCTAAGGTAATGTAATGATAAAAACATTTCATTGATTATTGCTTTAGTTCCTTGACAAAATTGGCAATTTCTGTTGTTTTTTAAGGATTTGTGCAACTCCGTGTTCTTAAGGAGTTATCATCTTTTTGAACTGGCATGATTTAAATCAGTAAGAATGTAAATTTAAAACATTTATTTTCTAATATGTAGCATAAGTAGCAGATTTCACCATGAATATGGAAGTTTGACCGAAACTTTGTATGTAGAGGTTTAACTGTAACTTTGTATGTACAGGTTTAACTGTAACTTTGTATGTAGAGGTTAGACTGTAACTTTGTATGTAGAGGTTTGACTGCAACTGTATGCAGAGGTTTGACTGTAACTATGTATGTAGAGGTTTGACTGTATATGTTCAAATACATTAGGTGCTCTTACAACGCAAATAATCCGTTACAAGAATGATTATGTTATAGGGATTTTGCGTTATAAGAACAGTAACATACATGCAAATTGCCTAATCCGTTCCAAGATCTTTCTAAACTCACCCCTTTGGCAACACAAAAAGGAAAACTTGAGTAACTTTTTAAATTTGCTAGCTGTTTCGTAACTAGCATTATTAGTTTGCATCTACAACTCTTTTCTGATCAATTTCACTGGTTTTATAGACTGTAATTGTGAAAATTTCACAATAAGTTGATGGGCGACACACATATTTTATGTAATCTGCAACGGAAATTTAGTAACAAAAATTTTATACGTCTACTATAAAGCAAAACAAGAATATATTCTTTTTCTTCATATATCTGTGTCCATGGGTCAAAGATAACTTTTGACGATACTCCAACTCGTGACATTCAGATTGTTAGACGCTGTAACACCTGCACTATTTGATTGCCTTTAAGTGTTATTAACACTTGCTCAGCTACTTATTCTCTGCGCTTTATCGATGCATCTGATGATCTATTATGACAAACTAAAATGTCATGGAAGTTGTATGCATAGTAGATGCAATGCTATATGTACATGTATGTCATTTTTTTCTCTCACAAGTGCGGCGAGATATGTTACCATTCAACTCGAAATTGAAAACTTTGTTACTTGACCCTTTACGTTATATGGAATTTTGACATAGTACGAAGCAACAACTTTGCATAAATTTTTTACGCTGTCTAGAATTTACGTTATAGAAGGTATACGTTATAGGGTGTCTACTGTAATGATGAATGTGAAAGCAATGCGCTAAACAAACTGAGCAGTAAAATGTGTGTGCTGCTATGCTGGACTAACAATTACAACAAACATCTTTACAGTTTAAACATTAAAAATGGTTTCCAGAGAAAGCTCTTTGGATGTGTTAACACGTAAAAAGAACGAAGAAAAGACTAAACATTTGTTCAGCGGTTTCTTCAGTAGCAGCACATACTGATTATTATTATATGCTTATTATTATACTGACTTATGCTACGGCGAAATCGTCTTAAATCTAGGAGTAATGTAATTACTATTATTTGATCTGACGTATAAATATCATCACTACATTGTAATTGGCCAATTTCAAGTAGAACAGACAACTCCAAACTACTAACCTCAACACCAGCATGAGTTTCTTCCATATGATTGATGTCTACAATAGGTGTATCTTTTATCAAGCTAGCTGAGCTTGCACAAACTATGTCTTTCATAGGAATGCCAGCATCGATAAGAGCTAAAGTGGCAGCATTAATGGACGCACAATAGTTACCTCCATCTGACTGGAGCACCTGCATTCAATGACAGATGAGCACAATAGTTACCTCCATCTGACTGGAGCACCTGCATTCAATGACAAATGAACACAATAGTTACTTCGATTTAACTAGAGCACCTGCATTCTATGACAAATGAACACAATAGTTACTTCGATTTAACTGAAGCACCTGCAGTCAATGACAGATGAGCACAATAGTTACCTTCATCTGACTAAAGCACATGTATTCCATGACAAATGAGTGACATGCCTGGTGAAATGCTACTAGCAATGATTATGACACTATGTCATCCATGCATTACCTGCCAATCACCGGACAGACAGCACCTCCAATGCTTGTAGTTTGTATAATTTGCAAAAATAACAATCAACTGCCATTTGTTAAAAATATTGAAAGTGAACTGTTTTTGGATGTTTGACATCAACCAACTATAATAGCTAAAACAGAACTTCCAGTATAAATATGCCCACTACCATGCTACTAGGCTGTATATGGCATTAAATTTCAGATGTGCATGAGCCTGAATAGCGCCTATGACAAAAATAAATATAAAACATACAAAAATAAATTAGTACATGTATTCTAATCGTGGCACTTGATACAAGCTGCAACAGCCAAACCTCTAGTCAAGGTCACCTCAATGGTGATCATTTAAGGCTATTCATTAAGGAGCTATCATAGATATTCGGGTTGTAGAACCTATTAAATAAAAGGAAACGGCTTCTTATGAAGCTATTCCCTTAAACATACAATGAATGTTTTAACATACAAAGGATATTTCCGAACACCTTAATTTCATACGTAAAGGCTTGTCCGTATATGCTATCATTGCATTTAGGGAAACTCTTTGCCTGCGTGAAAGACAATAACCATTCTCAGATTACTCTGCTATCAATTAATTGGTTAAAAAAGCCCTTGACAGTTTGACCACACAGAGCTAGCAGAGTATGTAAGAATAATGGGGAACCAAGATAGAGAGAAATCACCTCAACGAAAATGTCTATTTGAGACTTGGGATAGAGCTGCGTGTGGATTGCAGCCTCGAATGTCTGCTGCATGTGTAGGGTCATCTCTATTGACTTTCTGTCCCCACGAGGCCGTCTTTTCCTCTCTCCTGACACACAAGAACAAGTACCATGTAATAATAGACGGTTTTAATTAGAGCTAAACTAATATGACATTCCATGGGGTTGAGAGAGTGTGGTTAGTGTGATGATAAACTCCCCCCTACTCGACCAATCGATCTTTTTACATTCGCCCATCCTCAGCTGCTCACATAAACTACACTCCCGGATAGTAGTAAGTATTTTGGCCAAACATACATGAACTGAAAATAAACTTATTAAAGCAAGGTATAGCAGAAATGGCAAGCAAATATCTAACATGGTAATTTTTTGAAGAATACAGTTCATGAATGGTAGATGTGACAATAACAATAAGTTAGTGTGGCAACTTAAAGCAGGAGTGCTATTGTGTGTTGGTGTGAGTACCAGGTGTGGGCGGGTGTGACCAAAAACAACTGCATGTAAAACTGCATGTAGGTATGTAAGGTTTTAGGTTAGGGTGACATTCCAAATGTAACATTCTGGTACAACAAGTGCAAGCAGGTGTTACCATGTAATATAATAAATAAGATAAGTAAATTAAAGTTAGAGACAAACATAGAAAGAACAAGGTTTGACATTGCAAGTGTACATGATAACAAAATGTGCATAAATGAAAAGGTATGTGAAGCAGAAATATTAAGATATAACAAAGTAGTGGGTAGATATAATAGTAAGCATATGTGAGACAGAGGCAAGATGAGATGTGAGATATGTACTATCGACTGACCTGTGCTGAAGGTGGCCATACTGTATTGACAGTTGACAAGCACTCTGTCATGTAAAGCTCTGCTCTTTGAGCCTGTTATCTGGAAAGTAACGCAGTTAATATGTGAGAATAAACAGAGATCCTAGTATTTAGGATAAATATAACCAGATGTTGCCTGCTCGCAGGAAACAAGAGATGACAACACCTGCAGTTTAAAAAAAATCTAAACAATGACTACAATAAAAAGCTACTCACGCTTTGCTATTTGAACAAGTGAGACAACTCCCTACCTTGTAGACACTGCTATAGGAACACAGCCATCATTAATTGAAGACATCACTGAACAATTTTTCAAAAATTTTTGATATTTGAGAGACCTCAAACATTTTAATGAAAGCAACTTTTAAGCAGAATGTTATACCACAAACTGGCACCAATTTTTCTATTCGTATACGGATGTAAATACCACGTATGATGAATTTGTCTATTCGTATACTGATGTAAATACCACGTATGATGAATTTGTCTATTCGTATACTGATGTAAATACCACGCATGATGAGTTTGTCTAGTCGTATACTGATGTAAATACCACGTATGATGAATTTGTCTATTCGTATACTGATGTGAATACCACGTATGATGAATTTGTCTATTCGTATACTGATGTAAATACCACATATGATGAATTTGTCTATTCGTATACTGATGTAAATACCACGTATGATGAGTTTGTCTATTCGTACGCTGATGTAAATACCACATATGATGAATTTGTCTATTCGTATACTGATGTAAATACCACGTATGATGAATTTGTCTAGTCGTATACAGATGTAAATACCACGTATGATGAGTTTGTCTATTCGTATACTGATGTAAATACCACGTATGATGAATTTGTCTAGTCGTATACAGATGTAAATACCACGTATGATGAATTTGTCTATTCGTATACTGATGTAAATACCACGTATGATGAATTTGTCTATTCGTATACTGATGTAAATACCACATATAATGAATTTGTCTATTCGTATACTGATGTAAATACCACATATGATGAATTTGTCTATTCGTATACTGATGTAAATACCACGTATGATGAGTTTGCCTATTCGTATACTGATGTAAATACCACATATGATGAATTTGTCTATTCGTATACTGATGTAAATACCACGTATGATGAGTTTGTCTATTCGCATACTGATGTAAATACCACATATGATGAATTTGTCTATTAGTATACTGATGTAAATACCACGTATGATGAGTTTGTCTATTCGTATACTGATGTGAATACCACATATGATGAATTTGTCTATTCGTATACTGATGTGAATACCATGTATGATGAATTTGTCTATTCGTATACTGATGTGAATACCACGTATGATGAATTTGTCTATTCGTATACTGATGTAAATACCACATATGATGAATTTGTCTATTCGTATACTGATGTAAATACCACGTATGATGAGTTTGTCTATTCGCATACTGATGTAAATACCACATATGATGAATTTGTCTATTCGTATACTGATGTGAATACCATGTATGATGAATTTGTCTATTCGTATACTGATGTGAATACCACGTATGATGAATTTGTCTATTCGTATACTGATGTAAATACCACATATGATGAATTTGTCTATTCGTATACTGATGTGAATACCATGTATGATGAATTTGTCTATTCGTATACTGATGTGAATACCACATATGATGAATTTGTCTATTCGTATACTGATGTGAATACCATGTATGATGAATTTGTCTATTCGTATACTGATGTGAATACCACGTATGATGAATTTGTCTATTCGTATACTGATGTAAATACCATGTATGATGAATTTTCAAGCAAACTTCTCATAATATGTGATAAGCCATTTTAAAAATTATCTAACATATTCAAAAAAACAAATTTAAAAAACATGGATAACAATCTTTAAAGGTTGACTTGCAACAAAATTCACATTAGCTATTTGGTATCAAAAGATTCACCATGTCTTACTCTGTTGCGTTGTAGGTGCAAAATATGTGGAAATGTGATTAAAAGCTCTTGAAAGCTCAAAAAACGAACAGTTAATCGCCGCCGGTTACTGTCCAGAGTCCGAAAATGCTGCAATTTGTTATTTACGAAAAATCTTAATATTACAAAAGCATCTAATGCCCATAATCTTTGATAAACCACCACTGACTTAGTCTCCATCCATGTTTGTTCAGCTTTTGTGCTGCCTGTTAATAAACTTTACAATACAAAATTCTCTTGATAACTCATTCAAAACTTTATTTAAATGATTAAAAAGCGAAAGAGATTTTTACTATATATGTACTAGACTTTTGAAAATCAATCTACCTTTACCAATATTTTATACTGCTTCAGATAAAAATACCAATTGGAATACAGAGTACCATCACAATGGAACTCTGTATTTCAAAAGACTTACAAAAAATATCAGCATTTAATACTTTAAAAGGAATGTTAGCAGCCACTTTTTAAACCTAGATTAATCACGACTGGCCTACTATTCAAATTTTGATGAAATATGCCAAATATTTCAACCTATATTTAAAAAATGTCATCCTTTGTGGGCTTAGCACCTCGACTAGCTGCAGTGCTACTGCGCATGCGGGCTTCATGATAGCCTCACATGTAGGAATTAGGTTTTTATTAATTTTTTATGCAATCAATATTGTAAGTATATTTTAATTTTGCGTAAAGTTACATTTAATAATTCATGAAATAAAACACACACTAACTGCATGAGACGACTCCTACCTGGTGGACACTGCTAGATGACCACAGCTTTTGTGGACACTGCTAGATGACCACAGCCCTGTGTAGACACTGCTAGATGACCACAGCCCTTGTAGACATCGTAGATGGCCACAGCCCTTGTGGACACTGCTAGATGACAACAGCCTTTGCGGAGAGTGCTAGATGACCATAGCCCTTGTGGACAGTGCTAGAGGACCACAGCCCTTGTGGACAGTGCTAGATGACCATAGCCCTTGCGGACACGGCTAGATGACCACAGCCATTTTGGACACTGCTAGATGACCACAGCCTTTGTGGACACTGCTAGATGACCACAGCCCTTGTAGACAGTGCTGTATGACCATAGCCCTTGTGGACAGTGCTAGATGACCACATCCCTTGTAGACAGTGCTAGATGACCATAGCCCTTGCAGACACGGCTAGATGACCACAGCTATTTTGGGCACTGCTAGATAACCACAGCCTTTGTGGACACGGCTAGACGACCACAGCCCTTGTGAACAGTGCTAGATAACCATAGCTCTTGTGGACACTGCTACATGACCACAGCCCTTGTGGACACTGCTAGATGACCACAGTTATTGTGGACACTGCAAGATGACCACAGCCCTTGTGGACACTGCTAGATGACCATAGCCCTTGTGGACACTGCTACATGACCTCAGCCATTGTGGACACTGCTAGATAACCAGTCTTTGAGGACACTGCTAGACGACCACAGCCTTGTGGACAGTGCTAGATGACCACAGCCTTTGTGGACAGTGCTAGATGACCATAACCCTTGTGAACACTGCTACATAACCACAGCCCTTGTGGACAGTGCTAGATGACCATAGCCCTTATGAACATTGCTACATAACCACAGTCCTTGTAGACACTGATAGAAATCCACATCCCTTGTGGACACTGCTACATGACCTCAGCCCCTGTGGACACTGCTAGATGACCACAGCCCTTGTGAACACTGCTAGATGACCATAGCCCTTGTGAACACTGCTAGATGACCATAGCCCTTGTAGACACTGCTAGATGACCACAGCCTTTGTGGACACTGTTAGATGACCATAACCATTGTGGACACTGCTACATGACCACAGTCATCACTCACCTCATGAGGACCGTATACAGCTGCCAAGACCTTGGTGTTACCCTGCTCTATGTATGCTGACCCATCAGCTTGACTGAATGCTCCCAGATTACATGATATTTTGCGAAGCTCATTGGGTCTCCTGCCATCCAGACGGAGGCCTTGGTCGGAGAGCATCGTTATCCCAGCCATCGATTCCTACAGTCCAGTTTTTTTTATTAAAGTACTTGGTATAAACTAAAACTGTTGCATAACTTCATCAATAGCAACTTTAAGACATAACGAGATAAAATAACCTTCTTGGCTACAACTTAACAAAGTGCACGACCTGTTCTGTGTTAGCAAACATCTTGATTGTTAAATTTGAACACTAAAGGTGGAAATCAATTTCGTGAAAAGCAGTTAATTTGTTTGCAAAAGTTAAACACTCCCTGAGTTCTATCAATAGCCAAGAAGTCATCAGAGACTAAATAACTTGATAAATTAGAATATATCAAATATACAACAAAAACTTTTGACGTGAGAAAGAATGAATCTCTGAGGAGAAATTCGCAATTAACAAGGTAATATTGTTATCATAGCTGCTCAAACTGTGCAGTTTCAGTAACAAATCTTAGAAGTCGTCAAATTGAAAATCGGTAATGTTTTTTTGGATTGAAGCTAGCATTTCTGAATGAGCTATGAGACACTGAGCTATGGGATGCAAATTAAAGGCCTCCACGGGCTGACAATTCAGAATTGCATTTTCAAATCAGATCATTGTAACAAAAAATTTGCTTAGCTAGTTTTTTTAGGTCAGAAAATTATGTTAAGCAAGTTCTGTCTAAAGTGCTAGCAATGAGTCCGTGATGTATGGCTATAATAGTGCTTGTCAAATCAGTGATTATTACAAAACAAAATAGTGAATGCATATGTATGTAACTAAAATATATAACTAGCATATCTACACTATAGTCAATCGCCGCATTCCTGTTTATAACCTTTATTTGGGTGATGCAAAAAGCAGTCATGAAAGAGACTACATGCGGCTTGAACTTCTCACATCAACATAATTGCCAGAATATAACGATTACATGATTTGCTTTGATATAACATAGTTTTAACCTCTGCTTCTCCCGTATTCTACATTTCTACTTCAAGATGACAACTTAGTATTATGTTACCTAAATACCGAACATAAAAGGTTGCAAAAAGATGGAAGTTTGATGTTATTACGAGAGCCATTAAATAAATCCGGTGAGCTGATTTATTTGCCTAGCCTAATGCTGCTTGCCTAGCCTAAAGTCCTGATTCAACACTTCAGCAACTATCGAGGCATTGCTGAGTGCTCTCAAACGTTTCTCTGATAGTTACTAAAGTGTTGAAGCAGGACACTAGGCTAGCGGCGACCATTTCGAAAACAGCAATCGGACAATCTCAAATTAATAGGAACTTTGGGACAAGTTTTGAGAAACCATAAGGTGAGTTGTGCAAGACATGACTTGAAACTTGGAATATTTTGACATGATGGATGGCTCTGTCGATTAGTTTAGTTTTTGTGTGTTCTGATCATCGGATTGGTGAGATATTTGGGTGGATACTTTTGTTTTTGCTCATAACTACGTGGACCTTTGTTGTTTTTTTGTGTGTGTAGACTACGGCCCGGCCACGGCAATATCCCGCTAAAGGACACCTGTGTTTTGTACGGTTTGCTCTTAAAACATTGAAAACGTTCTAAGTAAGATACAATACAAAGATGTGCACAAATTCATAATAAAACAGCAACAAATGCAACAGATCAACTACATCAAAAGATGTGTGAAAAAGAAAATATAAACACCAATGGCACATTTACTTCACGTCTTTGAAGGAGAATTCTCCTCAAAAAAAAATTTAGGGTAACTCGACTGGACGAGTTGTCTCCCTACTAAATATTTTCGGCAGAGGAGACGTCCCAAATGGATCCTTCCTTTTTGTAAAAAAATTATGAAACGTAACTTGCTTCTCCCTTTGCTAACGACTGTTTCCATGCTGTTTCTGGAGCTGTTTCGGAGCTGTTTAATTTCAATACGCATGCTCGGTTTGGTCGAAAACTGATTTTATGTTCGAGATGAACAAATCTCAAAATTTTTGGTCGAAAATCGAGTTAGTCGAGAACTGAAGCGTTTGAGAACTGAGGTTCCACTGTATATACATTTAAGTCATGAAAAATATATAAAAAAATTATTTTTACCACGATTATGCAATCACGAGACCCTCTATTGAGGATTTACAAAATGGCCAACCAACACACATGCTCCAAAATTGAACAGAGATCAGTTATCAAATAGTTGGAAGCTGAAAGATGTAACCCTAGTGAGATTTACAAGAAAATGATGAATGTTTATACAGAAAACAGTTTTAGTCAAAAACAAAAAAGTTTACAATTAGGCAAAATTTTTTAGAGAAGGCGGGACAAATATTGATGATGGAGAGAGATCAGGCAGACTTGTTGTAGTGGGAACCTCTAACATGATTGGAATAGTTAATGAGCTTGTTAATTCTGAGATAACAGGATAACAGTGGTGGAAGATGTTGCAAAGAAACTTGGTGTGCCAGTTGGTACATCCCACAAAATTATTCATGAAAACCTGGTTTACTCTGTAATCAGCTGCTGCTGAGTTACCAAACAGCTGACTCAAGAGAACAGATAGAAGAGCGTTGAGTTGCGCCAACAGAACCTTTCTTGATATGAAAAAGAAGGTGATAAGTTCCTCAGAAAGCTTGTGGTGAGACCTGGAATTGGCACTAGGACCCGGAATCCAAGCTTTAGTTAATGCAGCGGAGACCTTGTTAATCTCTTGTTAAACAAAGGTTCAAGTCACAACGGTCTACACATAAAATCATATTTACAGTTTTTTGGGGCAAAAAATGGCCTATCACTATTTTCTATCTTGAAAAAAGCACCACTTTCAATCATACCACCTACTGAGAACTTTTGAAGCATGTTAAGTAGGATGCAATGAATAAACATCGAGGTCTACAGTCATCTGGGGTCATCTTCCACCAAAGCAAAGCTAAGGCCCGTACAGCAGCCAAACCAAGAAAAGAAATCAACAAATATCATTGGGAATCAATGATATTTGCTATCACATCCTCTCTACAGTCCTGATCTTGCGGCGTTTGGCTTCTACTTTGTTGGACCTGCTAAAGAGTTTCTGAGAGAAGTCTACCTTGAGAGTGATGGCAAGGTTAAGCTTGCAGCGAGGAACTTTTTAAAAAGTTGATATAAAGACTTCTATGCTGAAGGCACTCAAAAGCTGGTATCTCGCTGGCTACAGTGTGTGTCATTGCATGAAGATTATATTGAAAAATAAAACAATTGTAAGCTTCTACTTACAATAGAACTTTTTATAAACTTATTTTTAATCTTATTTATTGAATGGCTTTTGTATTATGAAGCAGTAATGTTGCGAAAACAGTAACTTGTGGAACAAGTATAAGGAATGAGAGCTAGTCATTTGCAGCATTGCATGGTACAAAATGCTATGACACAGTCTTTCAGTAAATAGTTATTTGGCAAAACATTTTATGTCGGGAGAGTCTTACAATTAGTTCTCATAAAATAATTGATACTGAGAGATCATGTTTTAAGGGCTTTTACGAGATTATAAAGAAAATCTTGTTGTCATAAAAGCGGCGATATGCTAATGTGTGCTAATTATTATGAGCTAAAATATAAGAAAAACCTTTTGGAACTTGCTGATATTGCTTTAACGATTGTTTAGAATACCAACCATGTATTTCAGCAAATTTTCAAAAATGGGCTTACAACAATGTACCATGAGTAATCAAAAGCAATATTTCGTGCAGCTGATGTGCATTCAAAGTGAAGGTGACACAGCCTTATGAGTGTAAGAGCGTATGTAGCTTGTACGACAATGTGAAATGGGCTCTGCTGGCTGAGTAGCGTCTTTTATAGGTGGCAAGCTCCCCTCCCATGTGAGGCTGTGCTGGCTAAGGTCAGCCTTGCCCAGCCCTAGCTAAGCATTACTAACTACCAACATAATGTTTAGTAATTGGTAATACTTAGCTATCTGTACATTTTGCTCGGTGTTAGGGGAGACCATTCAACTTACAAGTACACGAAATCTTCAAAATGTTTACTGTCAGGCCAATAGACCCATAAGTAATCCTTTGAGCGTGCTGCCTAATGTACAGGAAAGTTATTTACCAAAATCTCACTTTACGGTTGACATGACCACAAAGTTGCTATGTGTTCATGTACCAAGAAACAATGAGCACAATCATAAGGTTTTTATCAAAAACCAATACTTGTTCAAGTTAAAATGATTTGAATAAAGCTATATCAACTACTAAATGTGATAAGAAAAGAACAAATTAAGTACAAATCGAGCTGCGTTTAGTTTACTGAGACCAATTTCTGAAGAAAAAACAATAACCACAAGGATTTGGACAATGTGATTTAACAGCAATAATGCAATTAATTGGAGTCGTTGAGTGTTGCCACTATTTCACTACTAATAATTCTTTTAACTGAATGATTGTATAGAACTTTGGTTATGAGTCACATGACATACAAGATGGCAGCGTCCACTAAAGTTGCGAAAATATCTTCAGTTTTTCGTAATAGATTATTCAAAAATAAGGTAGCTCTTGTCACCGGTGGCGGTACTGGAATTGGAAAAGCTATAACACAAGAACTACTTTATTTAGGTTTGTATAAATGCAGCATGTTATTTTGGTTAGCAATCCTTCTGGTTAGCACCAGAAGAGCATTTTAAACGCAAAAGCAGGCTCTTACTACTTAATTATCGTGTAATCTCTTATGAATTTGCCATCAATTAGTCAACTGTGTTTTGCCATTTTGGTTTTTTGATGTAGTGTTTTTATTATTGTAATAAGCCAACGAGTAGCTTTTGTAGCGAAGCTCATTGCTGATATAGCCAAAATATTCACTAATATTATTAGTACTTAACTCTTATACCCTTACATTACAAAAGTCGTCGCTTGAGTTTATCGTGAAATTAATTTATGCATGAAGTTTTGTAATTTAGGTCTACTAAGAGCAAAGGTAAACTGCCGAGGCATTCCTAGCCTATTAGTTATTGTGTAAAATCTTTATCTTGTGTATATTCAAGACGGATCAGATCTCCAGCCTAACCAGCTTGACTGACGATCTAATAGGTATCGGTATCGGTATCGGTATAAATAGATCCTGCAGATATTCATATGAATATATTGTGCAGGCCTCAAGTTTGTACAATCAAAAGTATAGACTAAAATTACAACCTCAAAAACAAAAAATAATAAAGCTTATTGTATGACATATATATCTCCGAGTTTCATATCTCGTATAGTTCTCGGAAGGAAGCTATTATGGTACTTGTTGTTATTTGCGGTTAAATTCATGGGCTGCGAGGCACGCTGACTTCTAGTGGCACAATGATCTTCATTTTTATTTTTACTAAAAAGCTCAGGAAACTTGTGTGATATTGCTCCTGGAGACTCGGAACAGGCGTCTCTGATCATTTTATATAACAAACATTTACGCAAGTTGGTTCTACGTTCCTCTAACGTCTCCAGGTTCATGTCTTTAATTAAGCCAGTTACACCAATATCGCGACCTTTAACATTGCAAATAAATCTTACAGCCTTTCTCTGAACCGCCTCAACCTGGTCAACCTCGTATCTCTTGTACGGGTCCCACACCTGGCATCCATACTCCAAAATAGGTCTAATAAAGGATTTATATGCAAGTAGTTTGAGAGCTTTAGGTGCACTAGATAGTAATGCTAAAAGAAACATGTTGCCAAAAAGGTTATGTTACCTCAACCAATTCACACCGTAAATTTATCTCTAAGTTTACTCTCTCGTATATATCTAGACTTGCTGCAAGCTAATAAACCAAGCTTCAACATCTTGTAAAATGCTCAGTTTTTTTGCTGTGGTTTAGGGTTAGTGTTAAGCGCTTGCTTTTGTGACTTTACTATGAAACTTTTGCTTTTTTTAATTTTTTGATTAGCCATTTAAAAAAATGCATGGATGACTACACTTTCTATTTATAAAAAAGTTTTTTTCATTGTTTTGATAGTTGTTAATGTACCAAACTTTGTTGGCAAACTTTAATGTTTTCTAGTACTAGTTGGATTATCTGTTCTTAACAGGTCATATGACTTACTCTCACCATGTATTACAAGTCTAATAGCCAGGCTACTTCTATTAAGATTATATCTCTTTGTAATATTTTTTCAAAACTGAAGCTTCAATTTTTTATGAAGCCTGAAGTTTGTGTATCAATTCTCTGAACATCTGATGTGGCATGTTTCGCTATTTTTCTCAGCCAAAGCTAATTTCAATGCAAAAAATATTCATTTTAGTTATATTTATATAGCATTTGCTTCTATCCACCCTCACCATTGCTTCTAGTTTAAGTTTTCGCACTCTTTTAATAACATGAGATTTCTTTTTCTGTAAATGTATAATTTGGGTAGATGGAGCTTGATTAGCTTTACATAAAATGAACATAGGTTTAATGTAACAAGGTTTAATCACAAAAGCGTTTGTTAATATTCGTCGCATCTGTTTTTTACAAGCTTAGCCTCAACTACCTTTTAGCCTCAACTACCCAATGTACTCTGTTTGGGAGAATGATTTTAGCTCTGCCTCAGTGCAGTTTCACTAATAAATTATACGCTCCTACAACGTAAATACTTTGTTTCAAGAACGTTTATGTTATAGGGATTTCTTGATATGCGAAGCGTAAAATACACGTAAATAGCCTAATCCATTCCATGACCTTTACTATAATGAGAGTGGTCTCTGTCTGTCCGTCCGACAGTAGGGTTAGGGGTTAGGATAAACGATTGCTTTCAATGAAATTCCAACTTCTAACATTCAGTATGCCAAACCGACACTATTGACCGCCTTTCTGATAATTTCTACAGTACTTCTGAATAACAGTGCAGCTACATATCTTCTGTGCTCCATCACCCCACCCGACGATCTCTCTCAACAGTAGTATAGATACCCCTCTATATCGTTTGATCTCTAAACACCGGCAAGAGAAAGAGACAATATTTTTGGACCAACTATAAAACACTCGTTATTCAAATCGAATTCGCTCACTTGCACTGACTTGATGCTTTATGTTATATGAAATTTCTTACGTAATAGGATGCAAAAACTTTGCATTAAGTGGAATTTATATAAATGAGGTTCATGTTATAGAGGTGTCTACTGTACTTTTGCTGTTGTTCAGGGTGCAATGTAATGATAGCTTCAAGAAAGGTGGAGAGATTAGAAGCAGCTGTGGATGAGATTAGGACCAGCATTCCTGGATGTCAAATAAACTATACACAGTGCAACATTAGGCAAGAGGAGAGTGTAAGTATTTAACATCCTGGGTTGCATTTGCATTAGTGTCTTGTGTACATTTATGATAGTCCAGTGGGGCTAATCAAGGGCTAACCACGGCTAGAACATGGTAAAATTCTCATGAGGTAGACTCAGTAATTTTAAGATGTTCTTTTTCTAAGTTGAAGCTAGAGGCTTTCCGTCATTGGCTACCTTACAGTTATACACCGGACAGACAGACCAGCGTAACACTTAGTTTCTTGACATTTAGCACTTCATTCAATTTTTTTCATGTTTTGTTATTTATTAACTACTCAATGCTTGTGAGCCAGGTCAAGGCCATGGTAGCTCGGACTCTGGAGGAATATGGTAAAATAGACTTTTTGGTGAATAATGGAGGTGGACAGTTTTATTCAGCTTTTCGTGATTTCAACTTCAAGGGATGGAATGCTGTTGTGGAGACAAATCTTACTGGAACCTATTTGTGTCTCAGAGAAGGTGAGTTAGCCTTAGATATTACTCAGCTGTGGTAGGTATGAGATGACCCAACTTGAAAAAATAATTGACTAGACCCAGTCCTCAGCTGTTGCATAGTTTTATCTTCTATTTTATCAGACCTCTCACAACTTGACTACATGTGACATTAAAAGTGATCAGTTCTGTTCTACCCACTGTAGTTATGAATAACCCTTTTATGTGAAGGTGTAATAAGATATTCTGTGATCGTCTAGTCTCTTGCAGTCTACCAGCAGTGGATGAAAGATCACGGAGGAGCTGTAGTGAACATCATTGCTGAGATGTTCTCTGGAATGCCAGGAATGAGGTAGGCTACACATTCTTTTAGATGTTATTCCTTTCTATAACAACACTAGAGATTAATTCACACCTCATTGCAACACATGGCCGAGCCTGTTCAAGGTGGAAGGTGCTTTCTGATATTCATTGCTGGTTGAACGCCTAAATAAAATTACTTGTGTTCAGACATGTTGTTTGTGTGCTTAGCTTGAGTTCTAATTGCAGTCACTCAGGGGCAGCTCGGGCAGGAGTTGAAAATCTTACTAAAACCCTCGCGGTTGAATGGGCTGATGATGGTATAAGAATAAACTGTGTCTGTCCAGTGAGTTACTCTGTCTATTTGAATAGTGCGCCGGTCATCTTGTTGTTATTAATAAATTTCATCTGTCGCGTGAGTCATTCTATTTGGTCTGATTGTACGGTGGCCATCTTGTTGTTATGAACGAACTCGGTTAGTTGCGACTAGCTCTATGATTTGGGCTTTACCAACAGGGGAATTCTATCAAGTCTGAGACAGCTACTGCCAACTATGGCCCTGCTAAGTCTGACATATTTGAGAGCAATTTGCCAACGATCCCTCTAGGAAGGCTAGGTTCGTCTGCTCATGCTTCCAGCATATAGACTCCTTACCTTTGTTCAACTAGTAGTACTACTATTTCTGTCTCATTATTTCTATGTACATGACACGCAGCTTATCTCTTTTTGTATTTTCTTGAAATGTTAATGTCAGTTGAGTCTAATTCATTTTGTTTAACTGTGTCATCATGCAGGTAAACCAGAAGAGGTATCCGCTGCTGTGTGTTATCTGCTGTGTCCAGCTGCATCATTCGTTACTGGAACTACAATGATAGTTGATGGTGGAGAAATTCTCTTTAACGCTCGCTGGCCAACTGGTCGTAAGTCATTCTCTCTTTATTTCTTCCTTTTTGCCACATTCACAAAAACTACTACAGTCCTACAACGATGTTTTAGTTTGGAGTAATCTGCTCATGGAGTAATTTCAACTAATTTCTTTTGTTCGTAAAGCATTACAAGCAGCGTTTTCATATTGATGTGTTGATATACCCTTGTCTATAGTTGCTAATGACATACTTTTAATACTCATTGGTGTATTTTAATTGTTTATTGATAAATAATTCTGGTCTATTTTTTGTTGTCATGGTTACCAGCCATGTTATGATGCTGTTGCAGTATATCAAAAGAATTGGAAAGTCACCAAAACTTTAACTAGTCTGTTGTTTTAGTGATGCTTATTAGATATAATTCTCCGTCTTTAGTCAAAGTATGAGCGCAGCTTTTGTTTACACTCTTGGTTTACATGATCTGCTGGATAGACAATGAAGGCAGGTGGAGGGAGACTAGTCTAAATTTGATGTTAGCCTATTGTAGTGGGAAATTAGGTTTTTTCAAGCATTAATCTGTCAGATTTTTTGACTAATAATAGTCTTATGAAATTGGTCTTTATAAGGAGAAGTTAATCATGGCTCTTCATGTGGCATTTCTTCTATAAACTTCAAAACAATTGCTGGAGCTCTCATAAATCTATTTATTTGTTTGTCTTTTTGTTAAACTATTTGTTCAGTTATAGCTACTAAAATCTAACAACGAAAAATCCACATTTCTTTGGAATCGATTTCGGGACCTTCAGATCTAGAGGCAGCGAACTTAACCATTAAGCTACCCAGAATACAGCCCTTTCGACCAGAAGGGCAAATAGCCATTACGTTGGTGAAGGTCCTCACACTTGAAGCGCTTGCTTGGGGTTAATAACTAGCACTATTAATTGTTACGTGTAATGATTGTTAAGCTGACCCGAAAAGCGGGTATCATTTTAGTAAAGATCTAGCTTTTCAAATAAGTTACTCAAATTCATTAGGTAATTATTCTATTACCCATGCAATGCTGGGTGTTCAGCTATTTCTATATATAAATTAAGTGGCCATATGTCAGGTTGCTCATGATTTAAACTTCACAGATGATTTAAACTCGAGACCTCCAGTCGCGGAAGCATTGAGCTATTAGACTAATAATTTAATGGTGAAAATATTCATCAAATTGGTTAAAGCGCATAAAGTACATAAGTTTTTTATTGTATATTTCAATACATCAGAGTCTTGGCTTTCGAATGAGCTATTGTTTGCCATGGTGAGACAGACATTGGTTGGTGTTTATAGGATTTCCCCAGAGCTCTACCGCAGAAATGTTTATTGGCATAGGCTCGGAAATTGTGACGTCACGGTTTTCTTATGCGGTGTTGTGTGCTCTTACCGCTTATTTTTATTGCTTACCGTATATTATCAACTACAGTAATGACGCTAGTGTCAGGCGAAGATAGGACAACTCCAGGGAACCAATGAAGATGACAAAGGAATCAGTGTCGTTAGTTCTCCATGTACAGATTATTTCTATGATAAATAACTCGGATTCCAAGCACCATACTATGTTTTCTCGATGATATCATGCACTAGCCCTCTCATTCTATTGTGATGTTGAAGGTCGCGACTGAGACTAATTAATTTCAAGCATTGCGTGATCTCGCGAAAGTGCGATTGACATGTAACCCTAGAGCTATGCAACCACAGGTCACAATTTAATCGATGTGATTTCATTACCTTTATCAACGCCAGTACATTTATTGAAGCATAATTAATTAACCCAGAACATGTGTTTGTATTGGTCAGGCATCATTGATTATCTAGAATCCTAGTTTATTATTAGCGCTCTCCGGGTGTTTAAGAGCACCGATTGTCACAGAAAAGCGCAGCCTCAATGGCAGCGAAAGGGATCGACTACCTAAGGCTAAATAATAATTGTGACATCACATTTTGAGAACCTGAACCAAGCGTTTTTTTGCAGGACATAATTTTGACACCCTGTTTTTCATAGTTCTATTATTCTTTGTGTATTGAATATAGGCTCATTCCAAAGCCAAGATTCTGATGTATTGAAATATATAATAAAAAAATTATGTAATTTATGTGCTTTAAAATACACATAGCGATGGTGCATCACACGTAATGATTATCAGCTGGCCTCACTAGGTAAATGTCAGGCGTTGCACGGCTAATAGAAATGGCTTATAAATAGTTGGAGGTAATGCAGTATACAGTAGGTGAGGTAATGTTCATAAGCTGATTTTTTATTACCAATGCAACACGGAGCATTCAGCTAGTAACATAATATGTAACACATACTTGCCAAAAAGTTGAGAAAAAAGCGTGAGATTAACGGTAAATGTAGTAGTTGAATCTGAATCCTAGATTTCTTCTTGAAGTTTTTTTTTCATTGAGTACCTACATAGGAGGCCCTTCCACGATTTTATTCAATGTTTAGGTACTCTACCATCAGTGTGAGGTCATGGTCGTTTGCCAACGATATGTCACAGCTCCATGTATAATCTTTGTTTATTGATGAAAAACTAGAGCAAATCGTTAGACACCAATGTTGCCAAATCTAAATAGCCCAGATTTTATGGCAAACATATGGTTTAATAGCGATATGTTTCATTGTTGCTAACTTTGTATGATGATGAGGGTTCACAACTAGTAAACAAAGGGAAAACGACAAGTAAAAAATTAAACCACTACTTTTATTAAAAAAGCTGGAGGAAAACGGGAGATTTTATGCAAATGGGAGACTGAATTAAAAAACTGGAGGATCCCGGCCAAACTGGGAGACTTGGCAAGTATGATGTAACATCATATAGAACACAGGGTTGGAAAAAGTCATGATTTTTTTTAAAACTTGGATTTTTTTTTACCGAAATTGGATTCTTTTGAAAACATCAATTACCAGCTGTTTTTAATAACCGCTAACATAATATTATTTTATTTTGTTGAAGTGTGCCACATGAAAACATTATAAAACAACTTTGCATCACTTTAATTTATTAAAAGTTGTTTTTATTTTAATTCTGACTAAGTTGCGCAGTTCATATTCACAGTAGACCCTCTATAAGTCCCATTTTTTGACATAAAAAAATCAAAAAATCATCAAACATGATTTTTTTAGGACGATTTAAATCATTTGATTTTAATCGGCCGACCCTGATTGAATGTAATAATAATATGATATGATAATAATATGATAATATAATATGATATAATAATATGATAAAATAATATGCAAGTTGATAATGTATGTGAAAATTTAAGTAGTCTTTACCCTATTCTAAATGCTAGTACCTTATTCTACAGTAGGCCTATGTGTAAAGTTCCTTGTTTAAATAGACTTACCTTATTCTAAATACTGATACCTTATTCTAAGTGCTTACATCTTATTCTCACTGTAAAAAATCTTTTTAAGCTTTCATAGTCGTGCAACGGGCATCAAAGTTGTCATTTCGTGATGAAAGAACATTTCTGCTCTTCAATCAATGAATCATTGTCTGTCAAGCCTGTGAAAAACCTTCTTACAATCTCATGTCAATTCTAATTTTTTACTTCGGTGGAGACTCATGTTGTCCCATGTTTTCTAGGTGACAATACCAAAGCCTATTCATGGGAAGACGACTGTGAGGAAGACAACTCCACACCAAAGTCTAAATTGTGATTTTTTTAAAACTTCTATTGCTCATTTTTATTACATGATTTCAGTCTGCAACAGCAACTAGTTTTAGAAGCCTGATATGTTAAGGTTGACAATTCATCCCTAATGTTCACTTGCGTACCTCTGTTAAAACACGAACTGAGCCAGTAAGCAGACAACTCACAACGTCCACGAAAACACACCATGGTTTTTACATTTCACTCTCCGTTTCTTTGCTCTTTTTGTAACCTTCTAGCAATACTGAGGGAAGTATGGCTTCAAATATGGCTGAAGTTTCGCCTGCTTGATTTAAACAGTTTATACCATTGTTATACGTGTGCTTTTACTGACGTTAGCAGAAATTACTATACTGTAGTTGCAGAATTGATTTACTTAGTTTTTTGCTCACTGTGCTTTCCTTTGCTTATAAAACATCAAATACTGTTCACGATGTGATCTCTAATCTACTCTTGTTTAAGTTGAATAAAAGTGGTCACTCTAATTCCAAGGTTACATTTTTATAACCAGGTGCTAGATAGAATTTGATGAAGTTTTTTATTTTAGTGACATGTTATTCTGTCTAAAGGTTGGTTCACACTGCTCTAGTTTAGTTCGTTTTACTTAAAGTATGGGTATTTTTTTGTTATGTGTGATTGTTTTGATGTTTTAGGTGGTCCAACTGCCAGGTTGTTTCACGATTAAAATCGGCAAAACTTTATCGCAGTTAAAATACTCAAATTATCATGAAGTAAAATATATATCACGCAACCCGCTGCAACCGTCTGTGCACATTGCACAGACGGTTGTGGATGCTCGGTGAAGTATCAGGAAATTTTAACAGCTGCAATGTTTTGGTGATGTCATCGGTTTACGGTGCACTTAGTAGACGAATAATCACTGAGGGGACGACTACGACATACAGCGACACAGCGTGAACCAGCCTTATGCATTGTCATCAGCAGTGGTAAACGCTGCGCAACATGCCAATACTGTTTCTATTTTCACTCAGTTTTATAATTGTTGTGTCTGAAAAAGCAATGGAAGTAAGCTGAATATACTGACAGCTTTGACATGAATTGCAGTGTGTTTGTATTAAAGACTTCAAGAATTCTACTAAAGTAAACTGTCGGCAGCAAGACACTCCGCCGTAAGGGTTAACAAATTAATTACTGTCATTGCTGTCGTTGATACCTATTACTTCTCTTATAGTCATACAATCCTACTCTTCTAAGATTGTATCAACAGGCCTTTTCAATCAAGTGGTGAGTATAGATGCACCTGCTTTACGCTGTTGATGTCTTGCTGAGTTGCTGTAAACAAATTCTTTTTATAATATGACACGTAATGACAAGTGTGATTTATGATGGTCAATCCAAACTACCCGCTGCGTTATCCACAACAAAGTCTCATGTTTTATCAACCAATAAATTCATTTGTTAATGCTTGCAGTTAGAAGAATGTCAGAAATACTGAAGATATGTGAAAATTAGAATGTTCAATTTAGTTGAATAGATCTGCGCTGACCTTATTATGTTAGGCTTAAATGTGCAGCTGCGAAATTTGAATAATAAAACAAAAAGGCAGATTAGACCAAAACAAGCGTGAAAACAAGATTGTATGATTATAGCAGCGCTCTATATAACTGAATCATGGTAATAATATAATATGCGTAAAATTTTTGCCTAAAAATAACTCTAGTGAAAAGAGGAGAGGACTCTATTAAAATAAGAACATCATATTCTTACGACTGCTTAATGTAATAATTCATCGATATGATCAATATAAACTCTATCCTTTCAACTAGACAACTAGTACTCCCAGGCTAATACTACAAATATAAAAGTATTTTTAACGTCTTGCATGTATAAATCTAGATACACAGCTCGCAAAAAATAGAAGGCAAGGAAGATACATCTGTTTGTGAGTACGATGAGTGACTAATGAGCAAAAACTTGATAATTTCCAACCTGCTCGGGCATGTCACAGTGCTGATATCAAAGGCTGCATAAATTTAATAAGCTTGTATGTGAATAATGCTTATGTAAAATATTGTACAAGAAGTTACATTTTCCTCTTTAATAAATATATACGCGCTCTGCAAACAAAATAATTTTTTTTAAAAAATGAATGGCAAGCTGAAGAGAAAAGTCAACGACAGTAAAGATGCCGGTATGGCTGCACTGCCATTGTCATATACTTGACTCTCTTTTGTTGGATATTTAAGTTTCTCTAGCTGCATGATGTCGTAAGAAATAGTTATGTTATAGATAGATGCTTTGTCTGTTCCCACTGTGATCGTTGTTTGTGTGATTTCTGTATCGTACCATTTAACCTGCAATCGTACCATTTAACCTGCAATAACTTCAGCTTACAATTAGACGTACTCTCGTCTGTAATATGTACATCAACCTAATTCTACTAAACTTTAGTCACAAACTATGTAAAATTGATGATTATTGGGTGGGCTATTTGCCCCCTCTCCTTTCCCCCTTCTCTTTTTTCCCCTTCTCCCTTCCCCCTTCTCCTTGGGAGAAGGGGTAAGGGGAAAAGAGAGAATGGAGATAGGAGAGGGTGGCAAATAAAGCCCTGATGGTTCATGATTTGTGTGCAACATTTCATAGCTTTTATAGTTTTAATCTATGGTTGTTATCAGATATTATCACATAATCGCTTTGGTTTATTGGATTACGTATCCAAGAAGGTTTTTATGTGAAAATAAATGTAATTTTCTCACCTTCTCATTTGCTCCATTGTTAACAACAGTGCAGTCAAGCATTAGGTACAATACAATGACGTAACGTCATGCTATTTAAGTCATGCTATTTAAGAGAGATTGTATCACGCGCTACATTATTTTGGGCAAATCTGGGCATGTTTTTTTGACCTGAGCGTTTTCACCGCGATGAAATTTTTTCGATTTTAATCTTCAAATATCTTGACAATGAGATCGCCTAGCACAACTAACAACATATCAATAGACAAAGAAAAATACTTCCTTTTGAAATAAATTCAAACTTGATGCAACCACATCTTTAAATAGCATGACGTTACGTCATTGAATTGTACCTAATGCTTGACTGCACACTGTTGTTAACAATGGAGCTAATGAGAAGGTGACAAAATCACATTTATTTTCACATAAAAACCTTCTTGGATACATAATCCAGGAAACTAAAGCAATTCTGGGATAATATCTGATAACCACCATAGATTAAAACTATAAAAGTTATGAAATGTTGCAAACAAATCATGAGCCATCAGGGCTTTATTTGCCTCCCTCTCCTGTACCCCTTCTTTCTTTTCCCATTCTCTCAAGAAGAAGTGGGAAGGGAGAAGGGGAAAAGAGAGAAAGGGAAAAGAAGAGGGGGGGGGGGCAAATAGCCCACCCACCTGAAGAACCAGACCCTGGCAAGGTAAAAGACTAATATCATGCTGAACTAAATATGACTAAATATGATGAGCATGTGAAGTTTTGATCTGATCAGGGAAGTGGAATCAGTGGCTTTCTGAGCTTCATAATGTGCCATAATCGAAATATATCTCTTTGCTATATTACGATCTAGGCTACTAGCATGATAATTACACTTAAAAGTTGACTTGCAACAAAATTGCACGTGACAAAACAATAAATAAATTTCATGACTACGTCAGAGAAATAAAGAGATTTCAATCTACAGCGGCTTTTCGTTTTTGAGCTTTTAAGAGCTTGTAATCACATTTCCACATATTTGGCACCTGCAACACAGCAGAGTAAGACGTGGTGAATCATTTGATACCAAATAACTGTAATGTGAATTTTGTTGCAAGTCAACCTTTAAGGAAGCCTGGCTTTCTACCAACTCTGTAGGCTTTCTACCAACCCTTAGCTTATAGCATTTGCATGCCTATTTCTAGATCAATAAGGTTTGATGGCTCGGTCTGTGTACACATGTAACTCACCTTTAGTGTGTACTGCCCTGGTAAGAGAAGCTTCCAGTATTCACCCAACATAGTTGTGCTTACTACCATTCTCTCATCTACATGAATGTGGAGTTCCTTTGCAGGTTTTCCGTCACTCGTCAGCACAATACCTTTTACTCCTACAGCATACATAGAGAGTATAACTCCTGATATACATAGTGGTCACAAGTCCTCCATCAGCCCATACCTTCAACTCATGCTAATATATGTAGATCAGTCAATAGTCCAATAAAAATGCTAATTAAACCTTGTGTCTGCACGCTCTTATTGAGAGATCACAATGTGAAAGGTTACACAGACAATACTATCACAATCACTGACCCCTACTAAATACAGTCAAACATGGATAACTTGAACTTCATGGGACCGAGCGAAAGTGTTCGAGTTATCAGAGCGTTCAAGTTATTAGAGCACTGTCACAAGTTCATGTATTTATTTATTTATTAGTAGATACATGCACATATACAAACTATAATAGAAATCAAAAGCATCAATGGCTTGTTTCAAATTAAATGCTTCTAATGTAAAGTTTAAAACTTTTTTATCAAAAAGTATAGATATTTTTCTATCACTTGAGATTGTTTTGTTGTTTGAGGTGATGTTATTGCCAGGACGTTTTTTAGATTAAAATTGGCAAAACTTGATCGTTCTTGAAATGCTCAGAAGAAAAGACATCTTTTTCTTTTGAGCGTTTTAACCGAGATCAATTTTGCCAATTTTCTTGAAGTTTATGCGAAGGTCACCTCACTTTTCCATGCTTCCGAAAGGCAATTGCTAAGCGGATGTTTGGTAAAAATCAAAATTCACCAGTCGTTGACAAAAATATTTTGCCGACGGTGGTAATAACAACGCCTATGATTTATGAAAAGTTGAGGTTTACCTCTATGACTTGGAATAAAGTGACTTTCTAAAGCGATAACAATCGTCTCGGTAGCCGTTGGGCAAAAAACTGTTCGAGTTAACAGAGTTGAGATCGAGTTATCTATAGCAATTTATCATTACGTGGGAACGGACCAAAGAAACCGTTCGAGTTAACCACGTGTTCGAGCTATCCGTGGGCGAGTTATCCATGTTTGACTGTACATAGACACCCTGTCAGTCTCGTGTGCTATGGGAGATCGTCATGTGTGCCAATAACACAGAGAGTAGAATAGACACCACCACATACAGACACTCTCACATACTGGTAGGTGCATGTCAGCCCATAAAAGATAGTCATGTGTGACAACTACATGTAACATGCATAGGTAACTATTCCAAATTGCAGCAAGGTGGTCGAGTGCTGCAGTTAGTAGTGAGCCTGGCTACAAAGCTGAGTAGTGGAGTTCGATTCTCGAGGGTGATGAGTTATTTTTTCTTAATGCTTCAAGCAAAGCTTCAGACAGACAAATACGGCTCTTATTATAGTAAAGACTAGCCGAATGGCCGGTGTTGCACGAGTATTAAAAATAGCTTATAAACAGAGGCAGATAATGCGGTTGCCATTGGCTAATTTGAGTAAGCTAGTATCCATATTGCTAAACTTACTAATAAGAACTGTGAGAACAAGCTTTAGTGGTGTTGCGCATAAAGCAGAGTCATTTTGTGTATTTTAACCCAGATAATGACTTTTATCGCTTAGAGTGTTCATTGCATCTTGTGTAACTTAATAGGTTAGCTTGTTGTCTTGCAACCGAGAGGTTCCGGGTGCTATTCTTCTGCAATACGGATTTTTCGTTGTTGGTTGTGAATCGCGATAGCTGAGCAGACACCAAAAGACGACAGAAGATGACAAGCTTTGAGGTACATATATATACATGTATATAGATTAATTGCTTCTCTTGTTTAATAAAACACATATCACGGCACTAAGCCTCAACTCCTCAACATGTGAACTAGTGGTTGAGGAGCTATCGATTAATGGGATGCTGTCAAACCAAGGCCTTTAGAGTTTTGTGGTTGGCTGCCTAATTGTTAGAATGTTGGAAGTGTTAAAGCTGTGAAAAGAATGCCAAGGTAAGCAGCCACTAAACCTCAAATAGATAAGGAGCTGTCACATATCATCATGCTAGTTGCAAAGTAATAGATGCAACCAAAATGAAATACTTGTCTGCGACACTCAACCTGCGGATATATTGTTAGTCACAGCTAGACAGATGGACAGACTGAAGGCGCAAATACCTGTGGAATGTCATTGTGGTTCTGCGACACTCACAAAAATGTTCTGAACTTTTTTCATGCATAAAATGACTCTAGTGAAAAATCATTGCTGGAATTTTTGGTAATTCGGGAGAGACCAACTTTAGTTCTCAATTGAACAGACATACATTTATGTGTATAAAAACAAAAGAAACACCAACCAATTCCTACTTGCTCCAAATAAGATGTTAGGGCATACTGGTTGTCCAACCATAGTTCTTCGAGGTCAGCACTAGGAGGAAACTTGCAGCAGCTGATTTCCAAGGTTAGTTCCATACAGCCGGCCTCCGCATAGTTATAGTCCTGCATAGTTCCTGAAAATTGAGAGCATTCGAGTGTGGGGGCACTCAGCAACCTTAGAAGTGAAAGTTAAATATAAACTCAGAAAGGTAAATACTTGCATCCCAGAATATGTATGAAACACTTGCTACAAAAATCATATAATATGCTAAAATGACCTAAACTCTAAGTGTCTATAGGTAAAAGGAAGTTATCTACCCTTTGCAATATACCAGTCAGCACCATTTGTTATCCCATCTTTAAATTCAACGTAAGAGCAGGTATTATTACGCATCGTCCTGTGAGGGTAGGAATACTTTCTTGCCAAATGCTGAAAGGTGTCATCGTCTTCGCATATCGATGGTTTGCCAAATGCCTCCCAGGCTACAAATGATGAAATCAGCAGCAAAGTAGATACTCGGGAGTCCAATAAGACAACACGTGTCTTGGGTTCACCTCTGTTATATTATACACTACTGGGATTCATCCCTGATCTTTTATATGATACAGGTGTACATGTCTGCTATGCTATGTACTACAGAGTGTGCCATCGCTCAGTTTGAATTTCATGTGGATATACTGAAACATTATTTTGTTTGAAGAAGTTTGTTTTTTCAAACATTTGTAAAACTTGTCTGCCACCTTTAGCATGAATCCAACTACTACAGTTTCTTTTCAAGTGATTTCATATTGGTTTAGGCCAGTCAACCTGATTAAAATATAGGCTACATCCGTCAAAATTAACTTCTGTGTTTTACTATTTGAAAATCTTTGATGCAAATTATCAGTTTAAAACAGAAGATTACATAATTTGGTGTGACTTTATGTACAAGGAATACTTTAGTTTTTGAGAAAAGCTAACATGGGATGGGAATTGCTCTAATAACTGTCAATAGAAGTTCTACTTGATTGCTAACGCTGAGTTGCTGATGCTTCACAGATTTAGTCATAAATTTGCGGCTCTCTATTATTTTTAAGCTTTTATTGTTGTCAAATGATTATTATTATGATTATTATAATATTATTATAACTATATAATAATATTTTAGTAATAGGCTATATTATATTGTAATTATTATGATCAAATTTTGCTCACCTTCGTGGTTTTAGCATTATATATAGGCCTAATGCTGTATAAGTATTGCCATTAATATGTAATTTTATATAAAATATTGAATATTATACATATTACCATATAAAATATCTAATTATTACGCTCTATAGAGCATCTAATATTATATATAATATTATATAACATTTTTAATATTTTTCATATCGCTATATGAAATATTTAGTTATTATATGAAATTTTAAATTATACATACCACATTATATAAGCCTATAGTATTTAATATCATATGCAGTAAAATGCAAATTATTATAAAACTAAATTAACAAGAATTTGGCTTTTTGCTCCATATAGATTACTCTATACAAGACCTGTACATAGAGCTGTACATAGAGCTGTACATTGAGTCAGAATTTGGTGACATGATGTTAAAACTGTACTTACAGTCTGCATTTGGTGACGTGTCATACGGATAATTTGCGACGAGGGTGCCTCCATGAAAGTTTGCTGATAAAACAAACTGCTGACTTTCCATCCAGTTTGCTATAGCCAGAGTCTCGGGTTGCATGTTTTCCTTGATCCTGTAGTCTTTGTCAAATATATCTGGGAAATCCCGGTTCAGATCAATATCTCCCATGTTATGCCTTAAAGATAACTGACTGGTTTAGAAGCGAAAACAGAAAAAATATCTTGAAACAGAGAAAGCTAGATATATGAAGTTGTATCAAATATCTGTCTCGCACATTAGCTGTTCCGAGTTTCCAACTATTTAGGTAACAGCTGACGATTTCACAGCCGTGTTTCCTATCCAGGTAGTCCTTGACTGACCTGCCTAAAGTACCAGAGCACGCCCCTTCTTCAGCCACTTGAAAACCATCAGGATTCATGGTGGGCAAGATGTGCACTCTCGATGTATCCATAATCTTTGTAACGACTGGATCAGAGCCATACTCTTCCAAAAGATATATTATAAGCCTCAGCAGCACCTGCCTTGTCAGCGCCTGACAGCAGAGAGGAAAGCAAATGAATTTGTAGCAGACACGAAGCAAGCACTATTATTAGTTTAAAAACAACTGTATGTACTAACAAAATAATCCAGCTGCGCTCAGAGACTGACTTTTACACAATTGAACGAAACACGCTTGTTTTACAGATGAAATACTATGATTTAACACACCTGTGTCTATGTAAATGATGATTGAAAACTAGTATTAAACTTTGCAATATAATTTAAGAACTACTGTATGTGTAATACATGTTTGTGTACTACTTTGCTTGCTGCAAGCAAGCAAAGTTTGTAAAATCATTGAAGCACAAACAATGATTCTGTGACTGTAGCCGGACATGTCTGAGCCCGACGGTAAGGAAGTCCCAATGACTGATGACATGCTCAGTTTAAGAAAGAATTTTTTGGGAATTGAACTGGAGAGTGTTGTTTACAGGTTGGTTCACAGGCTAGACCATAATATACATTACAATGCTGTGACAACATTTTTGCTTCAGGATTTGCTGCTTCATAAAACCAGAGAAGATTTAGCCGTGAGAGGCTATACAGACATGTACTACCAATATGCTTGGGTTTAGAGAACCTGTATATGCTGAGAGAAAATAGGAATTTCAGTCAATTCAAATTGCATTCGCTGCCAGTTCTTGCTAACGATTCTCAATATAATTAAAGTGTTTTATTTTTATTCTTATCAAGTCTGTTACTAATGTGATGGCTGAAAAACACGGATGCTATGAAAACATCTCAAGAACCCTTTGTTATTTGGGTAGAATTTTTAGCCCACAATATGACTCAGGCTTTGGAGATCTGCATAGTTTGTCCTTTCTGTGACATTGTAGAGAGTTTTACTCTAGTTAGAAGTATTCAAGAGAACAGTTATATGTAAATATATAAAACAATATTTATAAGGAAGAATAAAAGAAACAAAAGATAAGTAGAGGCAGAGTTAACATGTGGACTGAAAGACAAACTCCAACAGCATTTAGTTTTACAAATTCATTGCCATCAATTCATATTTCATACCTTGCAAAACTTCATTCATTTTCAGTAAAACATTTCCTATCCTCGTACAAGCATCCACTTAACTGTACATGATACAAACAGTTCATGTTATATATATTTATGTTTTAAATTTATGTATTTATATAGAAATATCATGTTTTATAATCAATAAAAATATAGTTGGTGAAAAGTTGATTGGTTGGTTGGCACAGGAACTACCTAATATCTTTTTGGTAAATAAGGCACATGTAAGTGTAGTTACTGAACAGGACAAGTGTAAGTGTATTTACTGAACAGGGCAGGTGTAAGTGTAGTTACTAAACAGGGCTGGTGTAAGTGTAGTTATTGAACAGGGCAGGTGTAAGTGTAGTTACTAGACAGGGCAGGTGTAAGTGTATTTACTGAACAAAGCAGGTGTAAGTGTAGTTACTGAACAGGGCAGGTGTAAGTGTATTTACTGAACAGGGCAGGTGTAAGTGTAGTTACTAAACAGGGCTGGTGTAAGTGTAGTTACTGAACAGGGCAGGTGTAAGTGTAGTTACTAGACAGGGCTGGTGTAAGTGTATTTACTGAACAAAGCAGGTGTAAGTGTAGTTACTGAACAGGGCTGGTGTAAGTGTAGTTACTGAACAAAGCAGGTGTAAGTGTAGTTACTGAACAGGGCTGGTGTAAGTGTAGTTACTGAACAGGGCAGGTGTAAGTGTATTTACTGAACAGGGCAAGTGTAAGTGTATTTACTGAACAGGGCAAGTGTAAGTGTATTTACTGAACAGGGCTGGTGTAAGTGTAGTTACTGAACAGGGCAGGTGTAAGTGTAGTTACTGAACAGAGCAGGTGTAAGTGTAGTTACTGAACAGGGCAGGTGCAAGTGTATTTACTAGACAGGACAGGTGTAAGTGTAGTTACTGAACAGGGCAGGTGTAAGTGTAGGCATATATAATATCAGAGATATGACATGTATGACAGTATGATTCATTAAGCTACATACGCAGTATACAAGTTGCAATCTAATACAGCATATCATTCCCTTGCAGGGAAGGAAGAACAATGTTGTAGAACTTGAGAAGTTTGAAGACTTGTGCTAACAAGTGCCTCCTTGCAGCTCTTCATGAGTAAAATAGTTTAAGATAAAAGACATGCCCTCTATTTAGCATAGTATGCAAACTAAACATTTGTTCACGTGAAAAAACATTAACTTACTCTAACTACACAAGCATACAAGTTTGTTTACATTAGAGATCTTGAAAGAGTAAGAGAGGCCTGAGAGAGCGTGGCTAACATCAAAGTTACACTTGTTGACTTGTACGGACACCTCCAGTTGCCAAGCGTAGCCAACTGAGGATAACAAAAGGTTATTGATTCTATTGACTCTCCTAGTGTTTCATGATTGATAGTTCTTGGGTACGAAGACTTCAACGTTATTTTAAATCTCCGACAATAGAACTCAATGCGTAGTTTTGCTAAGAAAAAAGCATGCAAATGTGATAAGGTGTCAATAGCGACACCATCTGCTCATTAGCCGTAAAAGGAGGGAGGGCTGGTTTCACTGACACCACTGACACCGATGAAGCAGTTCATCTAGTGCTTAATCAGTCATTGCGCATATAGAATGAGAGAAGAGAAGATATTTGCTGCTTGAGTGCGGTGTGTGACACCCCGTCTTGAAAGCTTTTGAGAGCTGTATTTATGGCAATGCAACAACCTGCTGTAGACCCAGTATTCTATTATTGGATAAAAGTACTTGTAATTTTTAAACATACAGAAATTCTCTTGTAGCCCTTACATATGGTGTATATTGTTTTTATAACTTTAGTTTGTATCTATATATGTAGTTCAATTCTCAAATATTAGATGCTGGCGATAATGCAAAAATATCATTAAACTGAAACATTGATCTTGATTTGGTAAATGGACATTTAGAAATATTTCAGCTACCTGCTCTTCCCTTTAATTGATTATTCTCTACTCTGAATGATTTTTATAAAGTCTAAAAGTTGTAGGATTTCATTTTTATATACTTGATAAAACCTCAATAAGATGTTTACACATTTTTTTCTCTTACGTTTTTGTTATTTTTATGTTACATGCGATTCATTGAGCTTTTCCCCTGTTTATGTTCACCTTAGTAACTACACTGAATATATACATTTTTGGCAACTATCTGGGATTAATAAATACTTATAGGCAGGCTTTATACATTTAGTTAAATAATTTATGTCGATAAATTATTCTTTCGTGTTCATCCGTAGGGCTTTATTTCAGAATGTTATAATTATGTCGTACATCTAGTACTCTTTAGAATTTAGTCAAAGTTTCTTTTTGCTGACGAGTCATAGATCTAGCAGAGGCAGCAATTTTCTAGCCAGTGAACCATCAGCATCTAAAGTTGTGAGAACATGGCTGCCTAAAGTACACTCACCTCATTTCCATGAATGTTGCCAATATATTTAGACTCAGGTCTCAGCAGCAAATGCTGTGAAGGTTGAGTCGCGCTCAGAGCAATCACCAGCAGGTCCCTGCCTACCAAAAATCATTCAATCAGGTATAACCCGGTTAAACACAGTTCAATTGTTTTAGGAGAAGCATAGGAGTGAGTGAGGACAAATACAACAAACAATGAAACATATTGATATTTAATAATTCAGCAAAGCCAATGGGACAGCGGTTATATAATGAACAGGCCCAGAGCAAGCAAACAGTCTTTTGTTTTCAGTCAGTCACTTGTCTACAGAGTATTGCAATAGCTGGACTAGAAACTTCATTGAAACGGCTTTTTAATTAAACTCAATTTGATTAAAAGTGTGTTAGCAGAGGATGCTGGCAGCTCTGATTAAAAGACCAGAAAAATGATGGTTGCTATGATGTTGCTGATAACAGAAAGTAGAACTATTGGCTGCATATGGAGAAGAAATCAGACCAGATAAGTGATAAGCCTGTGCAAAATATTTACTTTCATTAATAAGAACAAATGACTAATTTAAGAAAAATACTTTGAAACGCGACCACCTTACAACATGGAATAATCATAACAATGTAGCGGCTGATGAAATCTAACTGTTGGGTTAAAAACTTTTTGATTGAATCAGGCGGCAGCGGAAGATGGTAGTCAAGCTATAAAACCATTACTAGTGAATGTAGGGACAGCTAATTCTCATAAAATCCTAACTTTGCATGATAATTTTTACTGACTGACTTGTCTTTGCAGGTTCTCGCTAACCAAAATGCAAGTTACAAAGGAGAAGGCAAGTCTCACCTTCTACGGACTTTCCTATGGAATATACATAAGTTTTGTCGGGATATTTCTGATTGGTTTGCCGTAGGAAACTTGTAATCTGTTCATTGGTGAAATAGGTGCTGTTGAACGCTGACCAAACAGCCTGCCAGCAGCAAATCAAAATGGCGGTACGCAGATACATCCTGTCCTCTGTCCTCCTGAAACAACAGTAAAAGTGATTTAGAAAGTTGTAACTGACTTGCAACAACAAAAAGTGGTCACGCAGCATCAAGCTGCAACAGTGGCACAACAATCTGCCCTTTGCCACCAGCCTTCCCCACCACAGCGTTACACTCCCATAGCACAATGCACCAGCCCGTACTACGTACTATTAATAACTATGCGTTAACAATATCTGCTTAGCAACCTCCACTGCTAACGAGGTCTGCCCTGCCCAGACAACCAAACTCTGAAGGTTTCTTATCAGCAAAAGAAGAAGGAAAAGCAACTCGGTAGCTCTGTTCACAGGTTTTCTTCTTCTTACTGAGACTCCTGCCGTACACTGATTCACTGAACTATATATCACCAGTCCTATTAACCAGTCCTCAGATTTTTAAGCAAGACAGCTGTTGTTTTACTGGCTAATCACAGAAAAGTCTTGGATATTCAGATAATATCCCAGACTAATCAAAATTTATTTCCTAATCAAAGGAATATTTTTGACATGAAACTTAAAATTGACTAATGACTGACATGACTGACATGACTGGTTGACTGCTTCTAATAGGAAATGCATCAAATCTCTATGGTATTCAGTATTTTAATTTTATGCCAGCCGCAGAAAACTTTTGCAGTTAGCTAAATATCACAATATAAGCGGATAAACACATTTTAGAATGAAAAAGAAGCAACGGCTCCTAGGCAAGGCAATGTTTCTTGTATACTTCCAGAGCAGCCTTATTCACGCTTGCTTTTCTCACGAGACACTGATTTTTATAACCAGTTTCAATACAAAGGGTAGAAGAGGTTGCATTGACAAACAAGCTGGTACTAAATATTCAACTTGACTTTCATTTTAAATATATTCAATAGAGAGCTTTAATTCTAGAAAGTGGCTTCGATTGTTAAAAATACTATGATGTGCTTAAACCAAGCAAGGGAATACTCAGGAGCATATATACATATTGAACTGACTATAACTTCTGAAAGAGATCTTAAATGAAATGATTTTTACGAAGATATCCATAAATCCTTACATAGAAATCACCTAATCAAGCTATGCCAACAGTTCATTCAACATACATAAAAGAGGCAGAAGGTTACTTACTTTCAGGCCAAACTTTCCGGATTGAAAGGAAAAGACAGCATTCATGAGATGGCCACAGCTGATTAGTATTACATGAATGATCTGTCACCGCGCGCTCAACCAGCAAAGCAGTGCGTTAGCCAATTACGTTACAGGAAATCAATTACGGGTCAGCCCATAAACTGGGTGTTGAAATATAATGGAAAACCCAATATGCAATAAAAGGGCTCGCAATGTGGACTCCTAGAAACTCTAGTATAGCATGTCCAATGGGCAACGGGTATTTAAGCGCATTTTGATCAGACCTGCCAACACTGACCATAACCATATTTGCCAATGTCTAGCTTTGGAGTACAGAAGTCTTAGAAGGTGCCACTAGAATTGTTGCGAGTAGAGAAAGACTCTCTAAACCACAAGTTTTCTGATTAGCAATTTAGTTTTACAATTTTATAACAATTCATTTTCTCTGTTAGCAAAATTTTACACCTGAGACGGGAACTAGACATTTTTGAGTAGCCTGTGATATGAACAAATCTTTTAAAATCTGCTTTGAAGTTTTTGTAAAACTAAGCTAAAAAGGTTTTACATCTGCAAAGAATCACTCATTGATTTTCCTTGATTATAAAGGCTGCCGGGAAGATTCTAGTTCTACAACTATAAGAGGCAGCACTAAGTGAATACAAAAACAATTGAACTTTAAAAAATTTCCTATTAGGATGTATGCATCAGTCAGTCTCATTGTCATGCTAAGTAAATAACTTCCCTTCACCCTGTCTCGAGTGACCAAAACTGCTCAGTAGTTATCTCCTCTCCTAAATCACCTTGTGACCTAGTAAATTTTAACTAGACTGTATGGTTACAGAAACTAAAAAGAGTCATGATACTCACTTTGTGTAAAGCCCTAGTTTTATCTAAGTCTTAAACCTGAGTTTTATAGGGTGTAACACCTTTTCCTACTGAAAGAGCAGTTTATAGTATGGTTGGCCTATCTTCAGCTACTTGCAGAGTTTAAAAAACATTTTTTATGTTTGGCCTTTCAACTGGTCATAGCTACAACCATGTGATGGATAGCCGTAATTTTCTATGTAAAAACAATCAGCTATCCTGCTAAAAAAAGGCGGGTCGGATATTGGGAAAGCCAGTCAATTGTTTCGCCAGTTGCTGTCGTTATATATGATTCACGGCAGAGCTATAATTATTTGAAACGACTTATTCTGCACTAAAGAGCGGTGCACCCATGCTTCGTAAAAGCTTTGGCAGCTGCAGAGCATCGACGGATGTAAACATCAAACAATATCACGAGTTATGGAGTTATGTTGCCCTTAATCGATCTACAAGTCTAATACATATGACAGAGTGTTCAATGGTGATAGGTTCCGCTCATCATTTTAACCACAGCATTATCAGCAGCTGTTGATAAGGAATTTACTTGTAAAATATTTTCTGCTCAAATTATTAAACCATGCCGTCCTTCGGTTTCAACCTTTTGTCAAGTTGTAATAAGTGAAAACAACTGGCTTAATGCCAAAAAAAGTCCAAGTTGAACTGTTCAAGCCAAATGACACTAAACTATACTATTTGCTTCAGTAAGGAAACAGACTTTTCATTGTATTTCTGATCATCTGCTTATTTTCATAGAGCTTTTCATAGAGCTGAACAATAGCTTGATAACCATAGAGTAGTGATAGCCAGTAGTATCCTAGGCTCCACGACTCGTATGAAAATCTATATGCAAGCTTGTACACACATGATAACTTATTTTTTTACCTCCACTACTAATGTGTTGGTAAAGGTGATATAAGGTATATATTGTGTAGGTCAAGGGTCACACTAAAATGTTATATGGCTTATTTTTTTGTTGTACAAAAAACTTGTGTGTTGCCGCTTTCACAGTCTGGAAATAAAATGAACTGAACATGATCCTCAGATTTGAAGGGGTAGAGGTGGAGTGTTTTAGTGATTTTTCTGGGCAAAGCTTGAGGGAGCAAAAGTAGTGAGACTACAAAACCTTTGCAGATGATGAAGGGTATATGTTTCCCATTTTATTTGGACATTTTATAAAATGACCATAACACATGTAGTCGTAAGGAAATTACATTGACAAAGGAGTTCAACTTGCTGCCTCCTTTGGTAAGTGAATGTCATGATTACCACAAAGGAATGCCCTGATTAGCCTGTGCTCACTGTGCAGAAGTCCAGTAGATGCATGAAACTCATGCCATCAGTGTGAACGACTATTCACTAAAAGTAACAATTGTTTGTTTTATTTCAATGAAAAAAAGTTTTCGTTAAAAAATCAAGTACGGCGCAGTGAGAAGTAGAAAAGAGTGAGTGCAATGAGAACGAGCGTGTGTACAGTAGCATAGTTAGTCGTGGTGGGCTTTGATTAGCAGTTATTTAATTTGTTTAGATAAAAAATATACAATTAACAGACTATTTGAGTAAATCGAGGAGGTGTTGTCTGAGACTTGATTTGAAGTGATTAAAACAGCTTATTTGTTGAAGGTTAGTTGACAAAGAATTTTATACTGTTGACACGTGAAACGTAACCCCCCTATTAACCGATGCAGAGGAGGAGGGGTGATGTGGTGTAGCCACCAAAGAATGACATGTGTTATACGTAAGCAATGGATTAGTGTTTTAAAGGTATGGAAGGCTAAGAGAGGAATATGAAAATTGTTAAGCGCATGAATGGGTAGAATTCTAGATTCTTCAAATAATGAAACTGATGGAGAAGGTTTTTAAAAAGTACTCAGTGATTGTACTAAAAATAGCCATGACAAAGAACTACTTAAATGACTATCTTATCTCACGATGACATAGCCTTTGGACCAGAATGGAATACCGTTGAGGGTCTGCCATGATTCTACAAACATGTAGTTCAGTTCCTAGTTTATTTAGTGAGTGTAAACGGTTTTGTTTTGTTATATTTATACACTAAATCATGACATAATAAGATAATAGAAAAAGTAAGGTGCGATGAGGGCCCATACGCGCAGTAGCATGGCTATTCGCAGGCGGCGCGAAACCCGAGTTAACAGATGAGATTGATAGACAGTGAAGAAATGAAGGTTGGCTAGGCAATAGAAATCAGAACAAATCTATTCTAGAGAGTCCAGCTAGTACTGCTTCAAAGCAGCTGCAAAACCATCATGACTACCAATTTTCCTTAGCCAAATTGGCAAATAATTCCATGTTGATGACACACGATAGGCAACCCCTCTATGATCACCAGTAGAGGAGGATGGTGGAAGAGATAATGAAAATAAGGAATGACGAGTGTTGTAATGTGTTGACAAGTTAGTTTGAGATTTAAATTGTGTGATGGCTAAAAGCCATATTCTTAGTTGGTATAATTGCTGTATAGGAAAAACAAAAGGAGTTGATGGAAAATAAGAATTTTTATGATACATGTATATTATTCTAAGCAGTTGCTTCCGGATGACCATAATTTTGTTTAAGTAGCTTATTGGAGCATTTCCCCATGCTTCCAAGCAATAAACTATTTTACTGTTAATTAGAGTATTATATAAAAGCAAAAGAGGCATTTCTGGTAAGATCAACGAGGCTTGGTAAATAAGTCTCAAGCTTTGTCGCAGTTGTTTCCTCAATAGTTCTATGTGTCTTGACCAGTTTAGTGTACTATCTATAATAGATAGTATGCCTAAAACATATATTGTACGTATAACATATATTGTATAAAACATATATTGCCTAATTGTAACGCCTAAAACATATATGCTATTCGTCATTTGTATGTTTTGTCCATTCATGGAAATGTTCTCTGTTAATCAAAGTTTATTTTGTGGATTTTGAATAATTATAAAATTAGTCTTGTCAACATTCAATGTTAGTTTCTTTTGGTCACACCAATTTTTTATCATGTCTAATTATTTGTTTATTACAGCTATATCTTTATTCAAGTGTTAGTGGTATAAAATAAGTTAGTATCATCAGCAATAAAAATAGTTTTAAATTTATCAGTATTCTTTACATGATAATCTATATAAGTGTATAACAAAAATAGTGTTGGTCCAAGAATGGATCCTTGGGGTACCTCACATTCAATTACTAAAGGTTGGGATATTTTCTGAGATATTATAACAATCTGAAAACGATTTGATAGATAATTTTGAATTAATTCTAAACTCGAATGAAAGAAATTTATTTGCTTTAGCTTATTTATTAAAATAGAGTGATCTATTGTATCAAAAGCCTTTGAAAAGTCAATGAAAATACCTAAAACAGATAGACTATTGTTTAAAGCTGCAAGTGTATTGTTTGTAAATTCTATCAATGCTTCGCGGGATCTTTTTCCTTTCTGAAACTCAAATTGAGATTCTGCAATGATGTTTTCTTTAATAGTGTAATTATGAATTTGTTGGTTAATAAGGTGTTCAAAGATTTTTGAGAAAACCGGGAGAATAGAAATAGGTCTTAGTTATTATATTATAGTTGCCTTTGTTTTTAAATAATATTCAAAAACAAAGGCGACTAGGTTTATCTAATAACTATAAAAATAACTATGAAATGTGCTAAAGTTTTACCCATATTATGGGTAAGATTTTAGTACATTTCATTTTTGTGGGAAAACACATTGCTGTAAGCTCATCTTGAATATGTAGGCAGAGGGTTTTGATAACTCAAGTGAACATGCTTTCACTTATTGGATGGGAATTCCATCTATGCCTTCTGCTTTGTGTTCATTTAGATTTGCAACAACTTTCTGAACAGTAGACTCATGAACTTCTACAAAATTAAAATCTGGTAACGCATTTATCCCTGAAGCTTGAGGCTCTATATTGGTATTAAAAAAGGCTTGCGTAAGCCTGGGTCCTATTTCTGTAAAATAAGTGTTAAATTTTGTAGCTATTTGTTTGTCATCGGTTAATTCCTTGAAGTTAGAGTCTACAAGCTCAGTAATTTGTTGAGCTTTACCCTGGTTTCATTCACAAGCATTATTTATTAAATTCCAAAGCTTTCTTGGATCCTTAATTTTTGATATTCAATTACAATAATTATCAGCTTTAGTTTTTTTGATAAGGGATGGAACTTTATTTTTAGCTTGTATGTAGTTCTTTGTTAAATTAGGACTAAAGAGGTAAGCTCTGTACTTGCCAAACAATCTGTCTTCATTGCGTATCTCCAAAAGAAGTTTTTTGGTCCTTCACAAGTTTTTGAAGCTTTTGGGCTTACAACAACTCGTTTCCTTTATAGGAGCATTTTGGTCAAAAATTTCTTTAGTTGTGTTCAGAAAGTTGTAATAAGACAAATCTACACTTTCTATCTGGTAAACCCAAGTCTCTCAATCAACCAAATGAATATCATAAAAACTATTGTTTTCCATCAACTCCTTTATTCAAAAGATCTTTTAATTTGTCAGGATTAAAGTTTTTATAACTCCGTTTAAGAACTTTTTCAGACTGATTCCTCAAAATATTATCAAAACAGGCAAATATAGGTCGGTGGTCAGATGTGTATTTTTCTACTGTGCCACAGACAATATTTAAAGGATGAAAATTAATTAATATAATTAATATATGATCTGTACAAGTAGCCAAATGGGAGGTTTTTGAGTAGGAACATCTATGATATTTTGGAAATTATACTGGTGAATTAAATCAAGATAATCAGCTGAGTTAGTAAATGTACTATTAATATTTAAATCGCAAACCCTCACATGGTCTAGCTCCTCACACTAGGAGATGCCATATACCGGTCTAAATCTTTTAAGAACCTATCGGTGTCAGCAGATGGAGCTCGATATAGACATTTGATCAAGAGCGGCCTCCCATCAGCCCCGACTAGCCTCAGTAAGATAGATTCTGCTCCATATAGTGACGCAGTTGAAGAATCCAAAACAGCCATGCGCCTGCATACATAGACCCCTGTACCTTCACAACAAGATGGACGACTGTCACCTATAAACATGTAATTAGAAAACGGAAAAAAATGTATGTTGGTTGCAATACAAATAAGTTTCACTTTAACAAATAATGTCAAAAAAAAAAATTTTTTTGACACTATTTTTAATTTGAATGACACAAGCAACTCCAAAAGTCAATCAAAATTCTTTTCTAGACTACAAATATTTGCATGCAAAATACTAAATACTAAATCCATTAGGGACAATTAGGACCTAATTAGCTCGAATTCTTTAACCCTAATTTAGGATTAAAGAATTAAATCTAATCGGGTCATAATTTTGACAGTCTATATATTACATTCCAAACCCATTAAGATAAAATCAAGTTTATCAAAAGCTTGAATACAATGTGTTATTTATTACATCCTGATCAATACTCAGATCTTTAATGTCTTTTTCAGATTTGATTAGAGATGCTGTTGAATTCTGCTCTTTCGAAAGCACATGTTTTGGTTTTTAGTCCAAACATACTTATAACCATGATTCTTTTCAAAGGTTCTGGCTGAGTAAAACAGTTAATGGGTAGGCAAAGAAGGTCCTTTACAAATATGTAACTATAAGTTATGGTGAATTCAATATATTTTGTTTTCTTGGGTGGAGAGCTAGAATTTCTAAAAGCCTGTGCAAAGCTATCTTGCCTCTGAGTTCGAAGAAAGCGCATTACTACAACCTTTTTAGATTGATTTCTATATGCTATGTCGATTTTGTAGAGAGTAATTGTAATTTTTTTCAACTCTGCCATTTTTATCACCATGTCGTTGAAAGATTCATTAGCGTGATGTGGTATACCTTGAATGTCTACAGACTTATTTAAAAGAAGAAGATCTTGTTCCTCTACATTATCTTTGATAACAGGCAGAGATTCCTTTATTAGGCTTAATTCAGATTTAGGTTCATCAATAGAACTAGAATTATAAGCTATTCCCTCTTCTATGCTGGTGAACTTTCTCTCAAGCTGAGTAATACGATTGGTTAGCTCTTTAAACTGAGAAAGAACATCCTTCATTATAGTCGCAGTACTTTCACTCTCAGAGTTACTTCTTGTGCCCTTGCTAGGTCCTCCCATATTTAAGCATATGTTTAGACTTACCCAGCTCGGGGTTGGCTCATTTAGATATACCCAATCCCCTTATGTTGACAAGACTCGATCAGTTGCTGTATCTCTGGAAGACTGTCATGAGTAAGACTTGAAGCTTGTAATAGCAGCTAGTTATAAGCTCTTTATGTGATTGTGTAGAGAGCTTAAAAAATATGAACTGCTCCCCACGAAATATCAGCTGCAAAAAAAAGGTGATGAAAGACATTCTGTGTAAACCTGGTTTTCTTCTCTGATGAGACAATGAGAACAGCTATAAACAAAGCCTTTATAATCATAGAAATACTAAACTTGAAGACACTCTACATCTGGTCACAAGATGACACAACTTCATAATCAGCCTCAACTAATAGTTGTACTTATTAATATTGTAACAGGATAGTTGTCATAATGAACTGAATTTTCGCTGATATTCACAACATGGCTTGTAGGATTTTGTGTCTCCCAACACCACCTATAAACATACACAAATATATGTTATTATTCGTGGTTATCACTTTCACATGGTAATCATATGTGAATTTTTAATTATTATTATTATTTTTATAAGAATCTTAGCTAATAATCTTTACTACAGCGAGAGCCGGGTCCTTCTGTCCGTCCAAAGCTCTAGTTAGAGGCTACAAAATAATACACCACGCGGGATTCGAACCTGTCGCTTTCAGCATGTTAGGCCAACTCCCTTTCACTGCACCAATTAACCTCCCATTTCTTTTGTGGAATAATGGTATGAATAATTATTACACCCGATGATCTCTCATGGCACACTAGACTGCCAGAGCATACTAGTAATAATAACAATCTTAGTTACTATTCTTGTGATAAGTTTATAACCTTAGTTTTTAACCCCAAGCTTAAATTGTTTGACCTGACTTGAAATAAGATTTATTTTGAAAATTATAGAAACACACAACTTTTTTGAATCTCTCTGGCTAGTTAGTTAAATGCATCAAATTTTAGTAATAAGTTCTTCAATTAGTAAGAGTGTCGATTGTAAACGCCCTTTCAATTTTTCAATTGGTGGTTATAAAACAGGCATTCAGCTGTAAAAGTTTTAGTGTAAGTATCCATTTCATGCTCTTCATCCCTTGACAGCTCTGCAACTTATTCGGGTCGATGAATTGTTGCTCACAATTTTAACTCAATTGTTTCCTACAGACCTCTTGAAATTGTGATAAATTATTGAGTAACCCTTGAAACTGACAGGCGAGTGAATTGAGATGCTTGAACTGAGATTGTGGTTTGATTGAAAGTATCAAACACGTGCTTTGAAAAACGGATGTAGAATAATTCCATGCATCTGCTACTGTAAATGAATATTGTAAAGAGGGCAATGTGATGCAGGGCTAATTAAAATACTGAACTCTAGTGGAACATCTGATTAGTCTGCCTCTATCAAACCTACAGCAGCAAGATCTGCATCACTAGTATACAGCCTTTGCTGCTAACAACGGTCATACTGAGGTCATACCTTGAAAGAAAAGCTAGTAAATTGGTCTGGTGAGTTGCCAGCTTCCACATTAACCTAAAGAAATTTGGTTCAAAATCTCAACCATGTTTTGGTATCTAGTATAAAATAGCGACGATACAAAGGGATATAGGCGATAATTCTTATGAATGGAGGACTGGAAAGAGTTGTAGGCGTGCCATCTCTACTACCCTCTATAGTATTTGTAAATATGTAGGCGTATCATCTCTATTACCTTGTATAGTTTTGGTAAATAGATGAGTGCATCATCCCTCCTATCCTCTACGTAAGTGTCTACAGTTGTCAAGCTCAACAGATACTCTGTAGCCACGATTGTTGACTCATGCCATGAGTACATGTGGGATGGGTGATATGTGGTTCTTGCAGGTGCATGTGTGATTGCAAGAAGTTTCGATACGTGCACCTGCTAGTTCGTGTAATATTTGCTATCGAAAATATCAATGAGTACGGAATAAGTGGTTCATTCATAGGCACTGGTGTAGCACACGCTGGACTAGCTTCATTCCACTAGATGAATATGTACATTAAGTGGCAGTCAATAAGCAATAATAATATATTATTTTAAGAGTGAACTTGAATTAGAAATAATTTAACGAAAGTTTTGAATGGCGCTTTTGTTTTAAACGAAAACTGACAATTTTTCACACCTTTGTTATTCTTCATGTTATATGATTCTCAATTTCTACAGCTATGACAGCCTCAGGAAATAATACTAAGACACTAATGATAAAGGTCACAGAGCAAGTAGTTGCTGTTTAGCTTTAAAAAGTGTCATAGAAATCAATGTTTATCAATGCAATACTTAACGTCTAATGTGAGGGTGTAACTCCAAATCATACATAAAAGTAAATAACTCCTAAATACACAATTTAATCAGTACATAAGTTTATAACACCATGTGTAAGTTACAAATAACTTCAATATTTTGGAACGAATAATTTCATAGCGCATGCTAAGGAAATCGAACATGCAAGTTTGTAAAAAGCTTATAGTGCCTGACTGCTTAAATATATATATTTCTCAAAGTTGGTCGTATGTGTATTCGTGTATTCGTGTATTCGTGTATTCGTGTATTCGTGTATTCGTGTATTCGTCGTTTTCATCGTTTAGCTATAGCTATTATTTTAGCATTATGCCGACACGTTACAATGCCTCTGCTAAAAATTTTTTTCGTAAGGTCCAATTACTATATATGGGGTCAAGGCCAATTTTTCTTACGTGGACGTTTATGGAAAGAGCTCCGACATTCTCAGAAGCTATCCATTCAAACTTTTTCATGATATACAATTTGAAAGTTAGAATGGCAAATTTTGTTATGTGTGAAATTCAAATCAATTTTCTGACCAAAGACTTTTATTACCCGGGCACCGCGGGTAGCACAGCTGGTTTTATATATATTTATGCAACTAACACCTGTTTTTGGTTTGGCAAATCTTTATAACTACTGTTTAAGATTTCAGTTAGTGATATCTTATAGTCATATCCTTTAATTGGGCTTCCTATTTGTTAATCATGTTCAGCAAATGGTATGACTTATATTTTGGAATCCGTAATATCTGCCGAACCAGCCGCACTGGCCAAATCAGCGATATCAGCCATATCGAGTAGCGTTTGCCGATACCGACCAACCGGCATTTGCTGGTTTCATCCTAAATAAGAAACCCACAATTTTTAGAGCAAAACAAGTTCAGTACGAGGAGTCAGAGATTAAAATCTGATTATCTAATTACACTCCAGGGTATGGAGACTGTTTTATTTAATCTATAGAGTTACTCGAGTGCACAACTCTATAGAATAAATAATCAAACAGGCGAAGAATAGATTTAAAAAGTGATTAGATTGAACAGGTGAATAGATTACATAGATTGAACAGATGAATAGATTACATAGATTGAACAGGTGAATATATTGAATAGATAGAACAGGTGAATAGAAGGAGAAGTCAAGCAGTTTCAATATCAATATAGATAGAAAAAAGTGCCAGTACTCTTTTACCATATTCTAAACGCTGGTGTACGATGCCATTGTCATAAATTCAAAAATCAATTTTTTAACAGAAGCATTTTGTTATTACGATTATTTGGTAACTGAAAGGCTCACCTCCCTTTCTGAAAATCATCATAAACTAAAAGAAGATTATGATAACAGCACATTTAGTACTAAATGAATCGATTCGATATGCACACAATTAGGTAGCTATCATTCTGAATGGGGTATAGCTTTAGCTCTGGTGTATACAAGTCAATCTTCCTTGTATGAAACTGTTCGTATACTTTCTGGTACTAGGAAGTATTAGGATGAGGGGTGAAATTGTCTAAAATCATGTACCTAACCAAAAGATCGAAAAGTTACCATAACAGTTTAACGGGCATTAATTCACACCAACACTAAGCATTCTCTCCTGAAGCATGCAATTGGTTACTTAGCAACAAACATGTTCATTGTTAGATGAATACCGAGTTTTTTTGTAAAATATCTCTGTAAGGGTAATGCAAGTAACAGAATGATTAAACGCTTTTGTAAGTTGTGTAAAGTCTCAACTTATCAGTGAATAAGGCCTTCTTGCATAAAACACATTAATGTTTGTAAAGTCTAGTGATAGTGGAAGGGTAAACCCTTATTACTGTAAGACACAACTCTTCGTCAGGGATTTAGCACGAGTAAGCAACTCTTTATATTTAACCAATAAGTCAACAATTTAAAAAACTTACAGAGCCAGCAACAAAGTGCTGTAGATCTAATTATAACATTTATTAGCTTAAGATTCATGCAGGTGAAAATTGGAATACCAGTCCTCCATATCCTATTGGTCAGCCCTACCCTGTTCCAACTATGAGGATATATAAAAAATGATTGACAAGTTGATGCTAATTGGTCAAAAGAAGCAAACTTTGTGATTTGAAGCCGTTCAAATTCTTTTTCCAACAGTTTTTACAAGGTTGTGAGAACTTGAAGCAAACATAGCCTAAAGAAAACCAATCCTTAAAATAATGAAAATTGCTAAACGTCTTCCAGAGGTTTCAGAGAAGCAAAGTAGGTTTTAATTTTGTTGAGAAGCTCATCAGTCTTGAAGCAGCAGAGCCGAACGTAATTACCAACAAGGTGCTTGTTCTCCTCACAGAAAGCCGAAGGTGGAATCGTTGCAATATGATGATTTTTTAAAAGCCAAATAGCAAACTGAAAATCTGAAGTTGCGTCTGTTCCATTATCAATCATTTCTTTAGTAGCAAATGCTGTCCAGTCAACCATGAGGAAATAGCTGCCTTCAGGAACACAGACTTTAAAACCTACTTCCCTCGCCATCTCGACCAGACGGTCTCGTTTAGCAAGAAGATCATCTCTTTGCTGAGTGAAGTGGCAGTCAGGCTGGTCAATTCTTGACAATTCCAGTTCTATACACCTAGCTATCGCCTCTTGGACAGGGGTGCCGCAGGTGGCGTCCCCATTCTGGTGAGCAATCATTTGGCAATCTATTAAATCCTTAGGTCCAACAGACCAGCCAACTCTCCACCCTGTCACACTGAATGACTTACTAGCTGAGGATATGGTAATTGTCCTCTCCCACATCCCTACAAAAACAGCCAACCAATATGAAGGCTATTGAGTGGTTAATATACATAATCAGGCAAAGAAAATATATCCAATATACTAAAGCGATATCTAGCAATTGTCTACTCATGTTTTTATTGAAATAAAGCACTTCATTTGTGACCTTTCTATTTTCTTACCAGTATAGTAAATGGTTATCACATGTAGATTAGATAATAATAGTGTTAGGTATATTGGTTTCTAAAATATATAAGCAAAGTACATGTATATGCATTTTTGTATACTTCACTTAATATTATTCTATTTTATAAAAATCAAATACCGTGAATCCTCTAGTTGAACGCCACCTCTATTTGAATGCCACCTCTAATACAAGGCCACTATAAAATAAAGGTTAAAAAATACAATGCCACCTTTTAATTGAACGTCACCTCTATTTGCCCGCTATTTTGCCATTTTTTGATCTTTACGAACCCACAATAGGAAGTGATCGGGAGTTTAGACTGTGTCCACAAAAAGGTACTAACTATGACTCAGCTATATCAATAAAAATTAATTTTTGTTGTTGTTGTTGCAGTGATTGCCATGATTTCAATGACAGTGTACCTGAGAAGATCGATCATCACAATCATCGGAACAATACTCTGATTCAAAGTCACTAAGATCATATCCATTGTTTTCCTATTCGTCCATAATGCTGTTTACAATCTCCCCTGAAGACTTTGAAATGTTATGATGGTCGATGAAAATATTCTTCAGGAACAGCAGCCACTATTATGGCGTATTCTAATAAACGTTAAAAACAGCTTAAAAAGTTTAAAACGTTGTGTACATTTTAAAACTAAATCTTTACGTTTTTGGATTTAAAACTGTAAAAGCTACGTCGTTGAAATGCTAAATTCTTCCTTACTCAACACAGTCTGATGCGTCGACGTATATGAAAAAAAGTTTAGAAAAAATGCTGAGGCCGACAGCATTAATGTCGATTCGCTTGAAGGAGAGTGTAAAATACCGTATAGGCAATATTAGCATTGCTTCACTCGTGAAAGGGTTAAATTTAACTTCCTAAAAGTCCGAGAGCTAGTCGAAGAATACAGCATCATCCTTTGTTTGAACACTACTTGTACTTAAACACCACTACAGGACAAAATGACACTACACGACAGGTGATAAATAGCGCAGCATCGAGTTTAAATAGAGGTTTTGGGGTATATGTGTTGGCAAAAGACACACACTTTTTGAATCAGCGCCAACAATTAGATAATCCATAAAGTAGCTATATTGTTAGCGAAACACACATAGTTTGCGGCAATGCCAACTACTAATTAACCAACCCCTATTATTATAACCAGTTATTACCAGGAAGGGTGGCGATTCTGACATGTTCGGCGCCAGGATACACCAGCCACTCATACACCTCATCGCTTATGCATATGACATCATGCTTTATACAGAGAGCTGCCAGCACCTCCAACTCTTCTCTCTTGAACACCTTTATAATAGACACACAACTGAGGTTGACAATCAGCTAGGAATAATTTTATATGCTGTTTTGTTTAAATAATGCTGGCAACTTGATACTTGCATTTTTAATCTTTATATTCAGCATGAATCTCTCAGAGGGAAAAGTCGAAGGCAGGTCTTCATATTAGGTAGTTACTGGTATTCGCCAGCCTTTTACTTACAACTCTGGAGCAGACGTACCTTTCCAATAGGGTTGTTTGGGTTGTTCAGGATCAGAAGTTTAGTCTTAGCACTAAACTTACTCTCCAACTCTTGGGGGTCAAGCGCCCAGTCCGCACTGCTAGTAGGAGACTCAACAGATGGCCTCAGAGGGACGTACACAGGGGTCCCCTCAACCAATTTAGTCATAGACTTGTAGACATCAAAGAATGGCTCTATTAGAATGACTTCATCTCCTGGATTTACCTGTAAATAGTCATCACCACATCATAACCTAATTTTAAATGTATCTGTATATATGAAATCAAGTGTCTGTCTGTCAATCGTATGTCCAATTAATAGTGCTTGGTAAAAACACGTGCGCTTGCACGCTTGCAGTTCAGAAAACCGTGAGAGATTAGGACGTGCAATGACTACATACATAATTGTTCTAAAGTGCTGCAAGGCAACTGCATGGTTTAGTGATAGTGTGTTTGACTTCACATCTGTGCACCAGAAGGTACAGGTTCGATTTCTGTGATTTCGGGCAGACACGGTTTCTTATTGTAGTAAAGATTAAAAAGATGAGCTTTATTAAAATACTAGCCTAAGCTACTTAACTTTGTTAAGTAAAGAAACTTAGCCAATGGCCACTACATTACATGCCAATGGCCACTACATTACATGCCAATGGCAACTACATTTCATGCCAATGGCCACTACATTACATGCAAATGGCCACTACTTTACATGCCAATGGCCACTAAATTACATGCCAATGGCCCCTACATTACATGCCAATGGCCACTAAATTACATGCCAATGGCTACTACATTACATGCCAATGGCCACTAAATTACATGCCAATGTCCACTACATTACATGCCAATGGCCACTACATAACATGCTAATGACCACTAGTACATTACATGCCAATGGCCACTACATTACATGCCAATGGCCACTACATTACATGCCAATGTTTATATAAGCTGTTTTAAACCTTGAGCCACTGCGTAGCATAAGAAATACAAAATATTTTTCAACATTCTTTTTCAGCTTGAGCTTGCTTTGAGCTTTTGAATATTTGAATTACGCAATGGCCGGACATATACAGAAATAAATAAATACCTTCATTTAAAAGTTAGAATAGTAAGTACTGTATATGGTGATTGAAAATAAATTTTTTATGCAAAATCTCTTTTGTATTACCTGCGCAACACTGGGCATTCATCTTGTAACATATATGGCAAGGTATCCGATGATAAAAGCCATATCAGTAAAGATATGGGCACGTCATGATCATTATAGTTCATGCTGTAGTTTTATATACAATTTAAAAATGAGGTTGCTGATTTGAAAGCTGGCCTGATTATAATAGTTGCCGCACTAGGAACTCCATAATATTACAACGTGGAGAAGAAAACTCCCTGCATCACTGGTTCAACAGATGAACCTAAATTAGCAATTTTAAGACTAACCAGACTGAGGAATGCTGTGTGAAGACTCTCATAGGCTCCATGAGTTACTATTACTTCAGTCATCGGGTCAATATCTCTGCCCAATAGAGGTCCATGTAATGCGGCTATTGCCTTAACAAGTCTATAAACAACACAACACGGAGTTGTCTTATTTTCATTTAACTGATGATTTTACTCAATACATATATCATCTCAACTCTTTATTATTATATCTGTTGAAAAATAGCAACGTCTACCAAGTTAGCTAAAGAAGCATTTAAAGATTGTTGTTCAGATACTTTGAACATTCAGTTTATTGGCTGTGTTCATCTTGACAGTTGTGAACAAAGATAAGGTATTATGAAAAAGCTATTGTAACAAAAAGCAGAACGCTTTCAGAAAGCACAACGAGATAGCTTTTAAAACCATGAAGCTGCTATTATTACAATAAAGCTGAACCTACAGAAGATTTTAATAGATTTTATAAGAAACTGGTATTTTTCAACCATCTGTGATTATTTTTTATGTTTGAGCCCATCTGGCAGCCAGGATGTCTCAAGATTAAAACCTACAAAACTTGATTGTGGTTAAAATACTCAGAAGAAAAAGACATGTGAAATGATGTCGCTAGTTGTTATCGGTGTGATATATAGTTGATATCGGCTATTGCGTCGAAGTTGCAGCGTGACACATTTTTGGTTTGTCAGTTTCTTTGCAACTACTGATGTCATAAATGTATTTTTGCTTGATCTGAGCGCATTAATCGCATTCAAGTTTTGTTGATTTTAATCATAAAACATCCTGGCAGCCAGACCACTTCAAACATAAAAAAACAATCACAAATGATAGAACGATATTGGTTTGTCTTGATAAAATCAACTACAATTTTGTGTATAGAAGTCGCACACAAAGTTCATTCAATGTTCACAAAGTTCATTCAAAGGAAGTGGGAAACACCTTAGCATATCTAGAATCAGCGTATAAGCCACTTATGATGAATATATCGTAGGAGCTAAGGCTTTAAACGGTCTAACATGAACAATAGTAAACAGGAAGTGGGGGACACCTTAGTGCAGGTAGTGGCCGGTAGTCTCAGCGCATAAGACACTATTGTTCAGGTTGTCAACTCATGATAAATAGACAGCAGGAGCTAAGGCTTTATTGTCAGAAACAGGTCTAAAGATTGGATTCGTCATCATTAGATGAGTCTCAGTTACAATATCATATTTTGATAAAACCTTTACCAACCCATAACTTGCTTATTTGACTAGTACATACAAGTAAGAAACAAGTTTTTAAGCAGTAGACTATAGAGAATCATACTTCAAACATGTTTGCAGCTAATAAATAATCATTCAAATATGCTGGAGCAAAAATAACAACTTAGTTTTAGTCACACTAAAACTATGGGCCCCTGCGATGCAGACTGTTACAACACCAAATGGTACACAAACACAACCTAATTATTATTCGTGTCTTACAGTCTTAGAATAAAACTGAACGAAATGTTGATCATATATGTAGCCGACTTTAGAACGTACCGTAAATGTCCTTGATCTCTCGTGTACTGAAGATATTCATTGCCCTCCAATGCAACATCAGACAGAGTTCTTTGGATGTACTCTGAGGGAGGGTAGTCAGGCAGCCCAACACCAACATCTACTTCGGAATACTTGGCTTTGATTTCGCAGATGTCTAGCCACATGTTTCTACAACAGCAAATCCACATAAATACACTGGATAACAACTCTGTAACTCAATAGAGTAACTACTTCTGTCATGTGTTAACCTAAAATAATATACTTTTTTGATCAGTGCCAACAACTAGGTAATCCATCGATTACCTGCCTATGTGTATTAGCGGAAGACAAATACGTTTTGGATCAGTGCCAATTACTAGCTAACCAACTATTACTCTTGTAACTAGCTACTACTAAAAAGAGTGGCGATTTTGAGATGTTCAGCGCCAAGATTAACCTGCCACTCATATGCCTCACGTTTGTATCAAAGCATGATGTCATATACTGATGCATATGACATGATTTGATACACCGACACATTGACACCCATCTTCGCAGGCTTACAAGTATTTAGATACATAGTGACATAGATTCAGCATCACTTAGACACACAAGATGGTTGGCAATGTGATACACAAATATCAGTGCTTCTATAAACTTTTTATAAAAACCAATAAAATTTGCAAAAAATTCAACATCAACTTTACAGCTGTTAAACAAAAATGCTTTTTAGCTAAGATTAATGCGATAATTGACTTATTGTTTAGTTTTTAGCAAAAATAGCATTTTTTTCAATATTTTCTTTTCAGTGTAGTTTCTTAAAACACACCGACTCACTACTTGTGACACCTTAGGCCTAAAACAATATTTGTAACACAGTTAATAAACTAGTTATTTAAAACATAGACATCAAAGCATAGAGTTAGCTTGTTAGTGGCAGTTTGTGAGTATGATATAATTTATTACAAACAGCTATATCAAACATACTCCAGGCATTGTTGATATCGATTAGCTAGTCTCTTAGGAGTTGTCATATCTGCAGAAGGTGAAGATTCCCTACTTCCCTCCCTCACAGCTCCAACCTGCGGGCATACCATGATATCCTTACAGTCTCACATTTGACAAAAAGAACTCATCAACATAATTGGACACTATCAAACAAGTCATCACAAGCTAAATACGTAGCAGTAGATTCTGTATTGCTAATAGTAAGATATCTAATTTATTATTATTTATTGTGATTATTAATTTATTATGATTATTTATTGAAGGTAATGATCGAATAGCAGGAGATTAAACTGTGTAAATTATGGTACAATAAAAATAAAAGCCAAAGTTTTATGCAGCAATGTTGTTACAATGAAAGTGATTGTACTGAAGAAACGGTGAAAATTAAACCTTTAATATTACCAATATACAATAAATCGACAAAGTATTGATCTCTTTGACCAGGATAAAAACTAAAGATGGTAGACACAACAGTTACAGTAAGACAATTGAATACAGTAGAGTTGATTGACGGATAAAAATTGAGACATAACATAATGTGCTTTATATTGGCCTTTAAATTGTTTTGTATGAGCTTTTTTGCACACTTCTATATGACACATTTACACTCTCCTAGAAACCAACACTTTTTTCCTTTACTTTATTATAAGGGTGGAATGACAACATTTAGGAAGTCTTATAAACTCAGCCAATATCAGAGGATAAGTGAAATGATGCAAAAAGTCTTCAATCCGTGTCACATACTATACAGGGTACACACAACTGCCACACCTTTTCTACATGTCTCCTTCAGGAGCAAGTCAGATTGGTACAAACCACTCGCTCAGTTATACAAGAACAAGTTGCATCACAAATACTCTTTAAGTGAGATACCAATATGGTTCTTTCTTCCTTGTCAAGTAGCTTCATGATTTCCAAAAATCACCTGAGGACTCAATAACGCATATAGATGAGTTGTGATGCATCGTAATATTTTTACATGTGTTATGTAAAAGAACTTGTACCCTTTTGTTATTATTCATTATTGTGTTTAACTTGAAAAAGAAACTGTTTTATGTTAGTGAAAATTAGATACATTCATTTCATGAATGAATGTATGCGCCCCGTGCGCGTGTGCAGGAGTGGAAGGCTATGAAATGAGCTTGTAATAAAACTAAAAGGCCCCGTGTGATTTAGTTCCAGTATCAGTCACTCTGAAAATTATCAAGTGTGAGATAAATTGCCATTACACAATTATATCATTTGTACGATTGGCGACATTTCTTAAAACGGTAGTGATTTTCAAATCGTCTACCTTAAAAACGCTACCGAAAGTTTCGGTGGCGGTCCGAAACTGAACATAGATTGACATCAAAATCTAAAAAGGTAAGATTACTTCTTCAAGAAGTCTGTTTAAGGAGCAACTCATACTGTTATTGTCGCTTCCAATTATAGTCCAGCAGTTAAAAATAATCGCAAAATTTTAGTCAAATTTATCAGAAGGTATTGTCATGTTTTATCATTTGCGATTGTTTTTGATGCTTGAGGTGATCTGACTGCCGGGATGCTTCAAGATTAAAATCGTCAAACTTGAACGAGGTTAAAACACTCAGACGAAAAGTATGTGTGAAATGACATCACTAGTAGCTATCGTTGCTACAGTTGATATTGGCTATTACAATCAAGTAGCAGCGTTACACTTCTCTAGTCTGTCAGTCACTTGGAACTATAGACATCGTAATCGCAATTTCGCTTGATCTGAACCATTTCAACTCAATCAAGTTTTGTTGATTTTAATCTTGAAACATCCTGGCAGTCAGATCACCTCAAACACCAAAAAGATCACATATGATAAAAAAATACCAATACTTTCTAATAATATCTACTAAGATTTTGTGCAAACTCATCTTCAAGAAGCTATATATTACTTTATTGCCAATAAAGTAATATATACATATCTATGCAGATCTGCTTTCGAGTCAACCTGTCTCGAAACTAAATACATATGCCAAGCAACTAAGCAGGAGAAACAAACTTTCGTAAGAATAAGTTGGTAAGTTTATAAGAAGCTTCTAAAAAGAACTGAGTAACCTACCATTTGAAGCATAATAAGTCAGGCTTACAGACTGTCTCAGCGGCAGTCAGCAGCTGCCGGCTAAAACTAATTGTAAGTGAACTCTGACCTTGTCTCTCTAAGCTAGCCAGGTTTTTGACCTCAATTGTAATCACTTATCTGAGACTTAGTAACCACATTGTTTATATTAGGAACAGAAGCTAACCTGTGTAGTATTAGTGCTACTATGAATTTGATGTACATGTATATAGAGATAGATCTCGTAGAATAAACTCAGTTATTACATGTTGAATATCTTAACAGCATGCGTTGTGTTTGGAGATGATTGTGATGACATATATTAGAGTAATGCTCTTGATGATTAATTTATGAACATTTAAAAAAGCTCTAACCAGGCTGAAAGATAACAAAAATAAATCATTAATAATAATATGTTTCTAATATTACGTTTGTTCATTTCTACTATTTGCAGCTGGTTATGATGGCAGTCTCTCATCTTCTGAGTTGATATCTAATGAGGCTGTTATAGAATATATATATAGGTTATAGAATATAAAATTGGAACCATAAATTGTTAATCCAACAATAATAAAAATGATAACACAATAATTGGGCAGAAATAGATAACAAACTGATGCATTGTCATCTCATTTGGTAATGTTTTCAAAGTAACTTGAAAGATTCGAGTTTGATACAGTTAAGAGCCACGTTTTTGAGATATGTAAAATGACTTTTATTTCTATCGACTAACCTTTGCATCAAAACTTCTAAGCTCTTTCGAAGACAACCACATTGTTTTCAATGTATTAATGATTAGTAAGCTTTTCAAGGGATATGAAATATTTGACAGCTTCATACTGTAGTTGTCAGCCCTTTTTTCTAAAAGTTGCACAGCTTTTATCTATATATTTAGCCAAGGGGATATGAGCGCTGGTTGATTTTTGCTATGATTTGCAGCTTTGAGTAGAAGATTTGTCTCACCACTGTAACAAATGTTGATAAGCTTGAATTCGGTGTTATCTCACCACTGGTATAGCTATTGCGCATGTAGCTATCTGCTTATACCCTCTACCTCTCTAAACAACTTTATAACCCTTCTCTTGACAACACTATAACTCTATCTCTAGACAACACTATAAATCTCTCTCTAGACAACTCTATAACTCTATCTCTAGAAAACTCCATAACTCCCTTCCTACACAACTCTATAAAATATCTGTAACTCTCTTGCTTTTTTTTTCTCCTAAGCTCTGCATTTTTCTTTCTCTTCGCCAGTATAATATTTTTTAGCACCAAGATCTTTGCTGTTTTCATTTTTATATTTGAGTTCAGGACTTACTTTCAGTAGTTGTCTAAAATTCTTCTAGTCTCCTTCTTTTGCAGCTGTAAGCTGCTTTCAGATTATCAAACCCACCTGGAACACAAGAGGCCAAGCCTTTCGTCTGAGCTACTCCCTAATCTTCTATGTTTGAGCATAGCCTTGTAACACTTCACTTCACACTTCATAATACTAACACGTAGCCAGCCGCATTTGGTTAATAAACCAACACCTCAAACATTTTGTTAGAATTACTGCCTAGTAGGCTGCGCTAAGTAATAATTGTCACCAGCAAAACACGTGTTCCAGTTTACACTTGTAATTGCCTACCTTTGCCCAATATTACTACGTTTATTGTCTGCTAGTAAATTAAATGAATAACCATAAGTTGATCATTTGTTATTTACTATGCAAATTATCAATTTTATTATAGTATTTTATAGAATCTTCTCTAAAGTAATAGTTGTATCCGTCTGTCCGTCCATCTAAAGCCATGGCTGAAGGTTGAGAAAAGCGATCGTTTTATACAAGAATAAAACTGTGGACTCTCAGCATGGTTGAACAACACACTAACAATTGCACCAGCTGACCACCTACTGGTGTTTCATATGGTATAGTTATAAGTATAGGTGTAATAACTATATGTATAGTTATTACACCTGATAACCGCTCACAGTAAACTAAACTGCTAGAGTAATACTATAAAATAAAAACTACCCTAGGACACTTATATTTTGCTAGTATTTAGTTTCGTGAGTAGCATACAGAGTAAAATTTCGCTGGAACTTAATTTCGCAGCTCTGATGAGTGCGAAAATATAGTGATGTGAAAATAAATGCAGTGGAACAAACATTAGATTACTCAGGTCCAGTTCGCTGGTACGAAATATTTTTCAATTTGGGACTACCGTACTGTTTGGACTATAAACTGCACCTCTATATAAGCTACATGTGCTTTATTTTACTGTGCTTTTTAACGCCATTTAAAACGGAACAGTGCAGAACGGCACAGTTTCGTATTATCCGACGCGTTTTAACTTAGTGCCTAACGGGACAGTACCGTGAGGCATTGTTTCGTATTTTCTTTCACAGCTAAAAGTGCACTAATTGGAGATTCCCGTTAGTGCGCCCTAGCGGTGAAAGAAAAAGTCACAGAATAAGCCACAGTGATTAGCCGCACCCTTGTAGGCCTACCTATAAGCCGCATAGCTCAAATCATCAGAAAAAAGTAGCTGCTAATTGTCCAAAAAGTACGGTAGTTTGTATTTGTGAACCGCAGGTAGAAATGTGTAGGCTAGATCAATAATGTAATTTGATCGCTTGCTGCCATTTGTTTCCTAGACTATCAATGACGTCAAAGCCGCAGTTACTGATTGGTACCAATATTAGAATTCAAGTATTTATAGCACGCGGTGCCGGTGGCCATGGCACCGGGTTGTTATTGCTTTTGGTTGGTAATAAAATTCATCACCACAATAATTATTATTCAATTTTATGACTTTTCCTACCAGACTGTCATCCTCATCAGTTACAAATTCAATGACTAAACTAATATCATCATCTTCTTCATTTGTCTAGGCTTTTCCAAAAAAAATTTATTATCTTAATTTGTTTTGCCAAGCTGCTCAGTCGGTGTATTAGCTATAATGAGTTTAGCAAAACTTGCCCAATGAGCCAACCACACACAAAAATTCCCTGCATTTCTAATATGACGATTTTATTGTGAATATCAATGAAGAAAGCCATTTAATTTCGCGTTTTCGCTCGTTCGTTATGATAGTTTAGTTTCGCTCATGAAATTTTCGCGAGAGGCTGTTGCCGCGAAAACGCGAAAGTTAGATGCCGCGAATACATAAGTGTCCTAGGGTAAAGCAGAAGCAAGTTTATGCATTATTTTATTCCTTTACCTGTTTCTATTAGCTTTTGGTTTATTCTTATGCAGGTCAACAAACCATGGAATGACCTGAAGTTTTACATGCATTATAACCTTTATGCACAAATAAAAACTTTTGTTTTTTTAGTCATTTAATATCCAATAAGTAATGTTGCCGAATCACTAACTTATACTAATAGCAACTCACAATATTTTACCGTTGTAACAGGAAACGAACTTTTTCCAATATGAACTATACTCTTCTCTCTCTCGATTTCGAAACATTAACGACTTACTTGTTAACAACTTCGTTAGGGAGCGCATCACTCGATTAGCTATCAATGACCAAATCCTACAACGTAACAGAGAGGAGAGGAGACTAGACTGCGCAACCTTTAACAGAACACTGCACTTATTTAACAAAATTATTTCTATTATTTTCTATATGAACTTTTTCTAAACACTTTATATGACTCCTTTTCTATATTTTTATTATTATATATTTACTTTGTTATTAGTTCGTATACAAAACACTTTACATATACTTATATGGGGTCTATATATAAATCTATTTACAACATTGTTCTATATCATAAACCATTATTCCATTTTTATTACTTTATATACAACTTTACATTCTCCATATACTTTCCATTTACAACATTCCTAACATCTTTCTATACTTACACTTCTAAAATAGAACTTTTTAACCTTTATATATCTATTTATATTACACTACCAAATACAACTGTAATATCAACAATTAACCAATTACTCATATACCTGGTTTCAACCCAACTTTACCTCCAAAGTTAATTGTTAGTTGCACCTGTTTGGAGTCTTGCACCCTCAAATTTATTTTATGTCATCTCGACCAACTCTCATTTACACTATACTCTGTCAATTCCTGCTGACAATTACTTTTTCAACAACCAGCAGTACCCTGTCTATTTTCCATTACCACTTTGGTCGTGGGCTGTATGACAGGGGAATTTTTGGTTTTATAAGTCGATGCATATTTTGATCATACCAAGATATGTGTTCAGACTGAATCTTAAAGGTCATAAATTTAAAGCGTAATAGCTAACAACGCACTCAGCGTTAACAAGCGTCTGGTGATGCGCGAGATTCTTTTCACCTTCAATCAGATAGCCTGCTAATAGGTGTTTAAACATAAGTGGGTGCTTGAGAGGCAGATTCTCGAGAACCGGATAAAGTTTTGGAACCGTATATTCTCAGTGACCTGATGGAAGAGATGTGGAGTATATGCGTGTGAAATTTGAATGGGATCGGGCAAAAAATGTGAGCATGCATAGCATTTACGTGGACTAATACACACACCTGCACACACCTGCACGCATGCATGCACATGTGCACACCTGCTCACACGTATGCACACACACATATGCTCATGCTCATGCTTGTCCGGAGTAAGCACTTGAACCATACTATGTCAGTAAGAAGTATTTGGAATGTCGAAGATCTGAAATAATATAGGTACAGAGTAGAGACTGGTACTACATTGCCTAGTCAGCAGTAAATTAAAATTAATAACTCAACCTTTTTGCCCGAGTTGGTAGTAGATAGTAAGTAGTAGATAGTCGGTAGTAGATAGTCGGTAGTAGATAGTCGGTAGTAGATAATCGGTAGTAGATAGTCGGTAGTAGATAGTCGGTAGTACATAGTAGTAGATAGTTGGTAGTAGATAGTTTGTAGTAGATAGTTGGTAGTAGATAGTTTGTAGTAGATAGTAGTAGATAGTTGGTAGTAGATAGTAGTAGATAGTTGGTAGTAGATAGTTGGTAGTAGATAGTTACTAGTAGATAGTTTGTAGTAGATAGTTGGTAGTAGATAGTTTGTAGTAGATAGTTACTAGTAGATAGTTAGTAGTAGATAGTTGTAGTAGATAGTTAGTAGTAGATAGTTGATAGTAGATAGTTAGTAGTAGATAGTTGGTAGTAGATAGTTTGTAGTAGATAGTTGGTAGTAGATAGTTGATAGTAGATAGTAGTAGATAGTTGGTAGTAGATAGTTAGTAGTAGATAGTTGGTAGTAGATAGTTGGTAGTAGACAAATAGTTTTATAACCAGAAGTTCGTTCAATTCAAGCTGCTTTAGATTATCTAAAGTTGCGCATCTCTGCTGCATAAGGGATTTTCGGGAGAGAGTCACTTCTATGTTACTAATTTTTTTGCAATAAAAACTTAACCCGTCTTGACATGTCACAGAATGATTTCATGACAACATCTGTCAGGAAGCAGTAATTTATGAATACCAGAGAGGATTGTTAAATTGTTTTATTAAAAAGAATAAAGTTTGAACCAGTAACTATAACATAGCTTATTAGGAAAAACCAGTGAGTAGTAAGAAGAAGAAAAGGTTAAAGTTAGAAAGTTTTTATAAAATATATACCAAGTAACAAGTTTTAAGACACTCGCATGAATGTGAATTGATGTGTGCCACCGATTGTTGCTCTGTTTGGTGAAATGAACAACGTTAGCAGTCTTTCAGAGGGTTCAGAGAAGCAAAGTAAGTTTCTATTTTGTTGAGAAGCTCATCAGTTTTGAAGTAACAGAGTCGAACGTAGTTGCTCATGGTGTCTTTACTTTCTTCGCAAAAGGCAGATGGTGGAATTGTGGCAATTTTATGGTTTTTTAACAGCCAAATAGCGAACTGGAAATCTGAGGCTATATTTGTTCCGTCATCAATCATTTCTCGTGTGGCAAAGGCTGTCCAGTCAACAAGAAGAAAGTAACCTGCTTCGGGAACACAGACTTTAAAACCAGCATTTCTTGCCATCTCAATCAAGAGATTTCGCTTTGACAGAAGAGCTGTCCTTTGTTGAGTGAAATGACAGCAAGGCTGGTTGATCTTTGCAAGCTCAATTTCCATACATCGAGCAATGGCCTCCTGGACAGGGGTGGCACAGGTAGCGTCCCCATTCTGGTGTGAAATCATTTGGCAATCTATTAATTCTTTAGGTCCTATAGACCAACCAACTCTCCAACCTGTCACACTGAATGACTTGCTTGCTGAAGAGATAGTAATTGTCCTCTCCCACATACCTATATAATTAAATACATGTACTTGTATTTAGAACAATATTCAAAATCTTTGGATCAGTTTTGGATCAGTTTTGGATCAGTGCAAACAACTAGATAATCCATAAAGTAGCCATAGTGTTAGCAAATGCATACTTTGGATCTGTGCCAATTACTAGCTAAGCAGCTACTACTATTGTAACCAGCTGTTACCAGGAAGGGTGGCGATTCTGACATGTTCGGCACCAGGATACACCAGCCACTCATATACCTCATCGCTGATGCATATGACATCATGCTTTATACAGAGGGTTGCCAGCATCTCCAATTCTTCTCTCTTGAACACCTTTATAATAGACACACAATTGAGGTTGACATTCAGCTAGGAATAATTTTATATGCTGTTTTGTTTAAATAATGCTGGCAACTTGATACTTGCATTTTTAATCGGTATATTCAGCATTAATCTCTCAGAGAGAAAAGGGGAAGGCAGGTCTTCATATTATGTAGTCACTGGTATGCACCAAACTTTTATTTACAACTCTGGAGCAGACGTACCTTTCCAATAGGGTTGTTTGGGTTATTCAGCATCAGAAGTTTTGTGTTAGCGCTAAACTTATTTTCTAACTCTTGGGGGTCAAGCACCCAGTCCGCACTGCTAGTAGGAGACTCAACAGATGGCCTCAGAGGGACGTACACAGGGGTCCCCTCAGCCAATTTAGTCATAGACTTGTAAGCATCAAAGAATGGCTCTATTAGAATCACCTCATCTCCAGGATTCACCTGCAACATATTATATGTATACACTAGCCCTAATACAGCCACAAAAAAGAGAGATGTATACAGGCTACAAAGAGACTGAATCTGATGAAAGGAAACTGACCAAACTGAGGAAAGCAGTCACGAGACTCTCATAGGCTCCATGGGTTACTATTATTTCAGACATCGGGTCAATATCTCTGCCTAGTAGAGGTCCATGTAATGCAGCTATCGCCTTGACCAGTCTACAAACAACACACCAGGGAGTTGTTTTACCCCAATAGTAAAAATTAAATGTGTGTGTCTAAGTAGTTAATTATACAGTACATAATAATCATGGTGTAAATAGTGGTACGTAAATGATAATTGCACAAGTTCTTATACATGTATATTTACCTAATATTATACAGTCAACAGGGTAAGTATTGAAAAAAAAGAGTGAACGAAGGTTAACACAAAAAACTGTAATAATATGCCTAAGGAATCGTGAGATGTATACAGACCTACAACTGCTAGGTAATAATGGGCATTTTTCGATGATGCACTTTGTCACTTCTGTCGCATAACAATGTTACAGTTAAAACTGGAACAGCTCCTTCATGATTATAAATAAAATGCATTTTAAAAGTTTTTACTGGTTTAGTAAGCACCAATCAGTGAGGTTGTACAAACGTATGTGGCAAATCATGTGAAATGGCCTGGAAAACCAAAGAAAACTTTTGGCCAATTTGCAAGTGGACCCATTAGGGGCAGAATAATAAATTACCTGGGATGGCCCTGATCTCTTGTGTACTGTAGATATGTATTGCCCTCCATTGCCACATCGGCCAGGGCTCTCTGAATGTGTTCAGAGGGAGGGTAGTCAGGCAACCCAACCCCAACATCTATCTCTGAATATTTTGTCTTACATCTGGTGAAATCTAACCAAATGTTCCTAGACAAGGTAACAACATGATATATTAATAACAGTCTTTACCTACAGATATGAACAAAGATAGACATATTGGCATATAGACATATCAACACATGAATATATCTACACAGGAAAATATCAACATCTAAAGATAACAACACAGAAAAGTATCAGCCCATCGATATAAAACTATCAACACTTCAACACCCATACAACTTTCAACTTGCCTATGTAAAATATATATGCTCCAATATATAACTATACAACTAGGGTTTTACTATATTATCAATTAATACAGTAAAGTAATACTAAAATAAAAGAGCTCTACAAAAAATTGGAGCAACTAATCATGAAAAATAGTTGCGCATATCTTTGCAGCTATTGGCAGTTTTATGACTTTTTAGTCAATCCTCAGGCCTTAGTATTAGCCTGAGGATAGACAGAAGACCTTAGTATTAGCCTGAGGATTGACAGAAGAAGTCATGAAACTTCCAGTAGCTGCAAAGATATGTGCAACTATTTTCTTGAACTAGTATATTCTAATATATATATATATATATATATATATATATATATATATATAATAAACACAAAATATCGCTAAGTGTTACAAGCAACAAAATACAAAAAGAATGCATATATATATATGTATACAGAATAGACACAATACATTGCCAAGTGTTACATACAAACAACACAATATATATATATATATATATATCTATATATATATAGATATATATATATATATATATATATAGATATATATCTATATATATATATATATATATATATTGTGTGGAGATATATATATATATATATATATATATATCTCCACACAATGACTTGTGACACATACTCAAGACAGTGATGCAGTCGATTGGCAAGTCTCTTTGGAGGTTGTGTAGTCATGCTTTAAATTAGAGTATCTTCAGTGTGATGAGATGGAGTAGGAGATCAACTGTAGCAATATAACACAAATTCAGATATAATAGACTGCACAGAATGATACACTGATACTGAGACACTGGTAGTGAATACTGTTGATTAAATTTAATCATATAATCGTTGATGCAATTTTAGTTTCCAAAAATATGAAGCAAATAGATTTAAATTTGTTATAGAGTGGAACAAGATAAAAACAATTTAGTGCTTCAAATGTATTAATAAGTGCTACAAACAACAAAATATGTTGCTAGATATTACAAACAACACAATATATTGCTAAGTGCTACAAACAATACAATATATTGCTAAGTGTTACAAACAACACAATATATTGCTACGTGTTACAAACAACACAATATATTGCTAAGTGTTACAAACAACACAATATATTGCTAAGTGCTACAAACAATACAATATATTGCTAGGTATTACAAACAATGCTATATATTGTTAAGTGTTACAAACAATACAATATATTGCTAAGTGTTACAAACAATACTATATATTGTTAAGTGTTACAAACAATACAATATATTGCTAAGTGTTACAAACAACTCAATATATTGCTAAGTGTTACAAACAACACAATATATTGCTAAGTGTTTTAAAGAAAATGTATGCATTGCTTTAAAAGGTAATAATAAATATGTCATGTTGCACTTAAAAGTCCTAATCTATAAAAAATATTCAGTGTTGCAAGTTGGTAAGAAACTAAATAAATATACATTTTTAGCAAAAAGCCAGACCAAAAAATGTTTTGTTTCAAATATAAATAAAAAATCAAGATTGCTTACCACTGAACGTATTTAATTGATGTGATGGCTGGTTCAACCCGCAACATGTAAAATGCCTCTTTGGGCTACTCAACATACAAGCCTATACTCACCGTAATCTTTTCTCCTCGAGTACTGGAACAGGTGTCAGCCAACTGGTACCATGTACCAAGATATGTATTGGGGTCAAAAGTCAAGCTTGGCCTTAAAGTGCAAGCTTATATTTAACCACATAAACAAACCTGGCTATATTTATAACAGTTGAACTGCCCATTCAAGGATCATTGATTTGAGATTCAAAGCCTTGTAGTTATGGCAACAGAGTGCGTTGACTAAAGCCCTAACAAACGACCAATTGCAATTAAACCTTGACGGCGCTAAATATGCTTTTGATAATAAAACAGCTCGTGATCCAGGAGTGATGCATTTAATACTGAACTAATCAGCTTACTAAGGAATATACACGTAGTTAAGACTTCTAAGGTACACGAAACTCTAAATATGGAGTAAATGTTTTACTAATAACTGTAGGTGCTGACACTTTAAACAAACTAGTTGAATCGAGAGTTGCGTTCAAAAAGGGAAAAATCTATGGAAACAAGCAAAGATTGATAAGCACAGACCTTGCCAACTCATAAAAGTGAAGCCAATACAAGTAATTACAGACCTTACCAACTCTCAGAAGTGAAGCCAATACAAGTAATTACAGACCTTACTAACCCTCAGAAGTGTAACCAATACCAACAGTCACAGACTTTACCAATTCTCAGAAGTGAAACCAATATAAGTAATTACAGACCTTACCAACTCTCAGAAGTGAAGCCAATACAAGTAATTACAGACCTTACTAACCATCAAAAGTGTAACCAATACCAACAGTCACAGACTTTACCAATTCTCAGAAGTGAAACCAATGTAAGTAATTACAAACCTTACCAACTCTCAGAAGTGAAACCAATACAAGTAATTACAGACCTTACTAACCATCAGAAGTGTAACCAATACCAACAGTCACAGACTTTACCAATTCTCAGAAGTGAAACCAATATAAGTAATTACAGACCTTACCAACTCTCAGAAGTGAAGCCAATACAAGTAATTACAGACCTTACTAACCATCAAAAGTGTAACCAATACCAACAGTCACAGACTTTACCAATTCTCAGAAGTGAAACCAATGTAAGTAATTACAAACCTTACCAACTCTCAGAAGTGAAACCAATACAAGTAATTACAGATCTTACCAACCCTCAGAACTGTAACCAATACCAACAGTCACAGACTTTACCAATTCTCAGAAGTGAAACCAATGTGAGTAATTACAAACCTTACCAACTCTCAGAAGTGAAACCAATACAAGTAATTACAGACCTTACCAACTCCCAGAAGTGAAACCAGTATAAGTAATTACAGACCTACTAACTCTCAGACGTGAAACCAATACAAGTAATTACAGACCTTACCAACCCTCAGAAGTGTAACCAATATCAACAGTCACAGACTTTACCAATTCTCAGACGTGAAACCAATACAAGTAATTACAGACCTTACTAACTCTCAGAAGTGAAACCAATACAAGTAATTACATACCTTACCAACCCTCAAAAGTGAAACCAATATAAGTACTTATAGACCTTACCAACTCTCAGAAGTGAAACCAATATAAGTAATTACAGACCTTAAAACTCTCAAAAGTGTAACAAAAACCAACAGTCACAGACCTTACCAACTCTCAGAAGTGAAGTCAATACAAATAAGTACAGACCTTACCAACCCTCAGAAATGAAACCAATACAAGTAGTTGCAGACTTTACCAAATCTCAGAAGTGAAAATGGCTGAAAGCGATGAATGGTCCACAAAGAATGAGTGCGCAGAGCAACAACCAGCTAAGCAATAAGCAATGAAGAAAAGCAGGAACAAATAAGTAGAAAAGCCAACCTGCAGAGTCACAAGTACGCTTTACATCTGACATTGATGAACTACTATAGACAAAATACTTAATTGTTGTTTAAAATATGTATTTGGGTCAAAAGTCAAGCTTGGCCTTAAAGTGCAAGCTTATATTTAACCACATAAACAAACCTGGCTATATTTTTAACAGTTGAATTTTGTTTACTACGTAAACAAAATTCTTCCCTTAAAATATTAAACCTGCAGCACTAGTTAGCTCATAAATTGGTAATAGTTATGCAACGTTTGGCTTGTCTCCATCTAAGTTGCATCAATAACTGTTGATAGGCTGGCTGTACAATTGTCTTGTATTGCAATTCGACAATATCCAAAACCTCCATAGCAGAAGCCTACTTTAGTGCAAAAAGTGTGTCGTACATTCCATATATTATTATAGATAATCTTGAAGTTCATTCTTGAGCTACATGCAACTTTGTAAACGTTTCTATGCTTACCACAAATACCAGTGAACAACGATTTTGCAACTGCGGAGTTACAGTGTTGATTAGAGTATGCATCAAGCAGTTTGTAAAAGTAAGGTATTCCTACAGCTGGTCATAAAAGCAATAAATTGTTGGTTCATTAAACTGTAACAAAAAGCCAAAGCAGACAGACAAATAAACGAGACAAACACAAAAATAAATATTCTTGGACTGCTATCAAAATTTCTAAGCATCCAACTAATTTCATGCCTTGGAGTATCTCCAGCACCCAGTTATCCTATTTATTGACTTGAGGGAGGAAGGCAGTATGCTTACAATTCTCAGTTATAAAAATAATTTGTGTTAATTTAGACTCAATGGAGGTCAATCTTCAGCAACATGTGCATAAAACTTGATTATTAATCAACCAAGTTGTAAGAGCAAAAGGAAAATTAAAAAAAGTTCTGCAATGTATATCGGCCTAGGTACAACACAGAAGTATCAGTCAACAATTTTAATTTGTTAGTAACCAATCTCAGAAAGTATTGTGATCCAACATCATAACAACAGAAATTCCCTAAAGCAATTTAGCATAATCTAGCACAAGCTGACTGACAGTGTGGCTTGCATATGGCGAGTGCCAGCAGTAATCCCTAAGTATTTTATGAAGGTACTATGCTATCATCAAGATATGTCATTACTCTCGTGAGGTCACTTAATTGAGGTATCTTCACAAACCTTTTCAGGTATCTCTAACTTTGCCATATAAGACTTCAGTTTTTGTCAGTCAACTTCTCTGAATACTAGACTCTACAACCACAATATTTTCGAGTGCGCTACAAAGAAAAACTGTGTAGATGAGGGTAGGCAACAGATTGGTTGAAGGTTAATCACCCAACTGTTACTGCCATCTCTGGCTTTTCACTTTTTAATGTGGAATTCTTGCTTTAACCTATCTTCATTTTGACAAGCGTTATCAGCTCTGTGCCTTCTCTTCCAGCCTTACCTTCTCTCCCATCTTTTTCTCCTCTCTCATCCTTACCTTCTCTCACATCCTTGCCTTCTCCCCATCCTGCCTTCTTACCCATCCTTACCTTCTCTATCCTTTTCTTTTCCCCCATCCTTGCCTTCTCTCCATGCTTGTCACCAGATGAAAATTCAAATGATAAGAACACTAAAAAATAATTTAGTATAGCATATACAAGTTATATATCATATATTACATGTATATTTGATATTATGTGTTATATTATACCATACATATTACCATAAGCTGGTTATCATGATAAACATGATCAGTCATATGAATGGAAGTACTAATTGCTGCTTGGTCCCTTAATATACTTCCATTGTGGGTGAAGGTTGACTGTGAAATGACTAAACAAGCTTTGTTTAAATGAATAACAATATTACTGTGGCTAAAAGCTTAAAAATCAGGCTGCAATATCAATGCATATTCATAAGCAGTTAATCATGATTAGAAAGAAGCAAAAGGGAAATATTGTGTTAAAGATGGAATATCGGGTGAGAACTAAGTTCAGAGAATAATTATACATGTAGATAAAGCTGCATGGTCATTTCATATCAATTCCTCAAGTTTTGCTTTTTGCCAACAGGTAAAATGACCGCAATTACACAAAAAGCTTATTGCATACGAGCATATTTTAGCATTGAACATGTTTCTACATATTTTGGCAAGCTTATAAAACTAGAGTCAGCCAAATTGATGTCAATAATGAGATATAGATGAGAAATGTTTTAACCATTGCTCATAATTAACCTTCATGTATCCAACAGACCGTGTAATGATGTCTACACCGTACATGTTCATAAAACAACAGTCAGGCGCGCTTGTTTCTGGGCAATTGACCATATGATGGAAACATATAGAAAACAACACTTTTGCATATGGTCAATTACACAACCAAATTTGTATAAAAACACACTATTCACCTTCTTTTGTCACTCATTGGTATGAAAATTCATGGATGAAGAAGCTCTATGACTGCATCTGACATCATGCTTTCTATTTCGAAATCTGAACAAGATCACGTCGCAAAGTAATGCATTGCAACAGCGCAACAATTGATTCAGGCCCCATGATCTATATCAATCAAACTGGGCAGTCTTGCGGGCAGACTATGCAAGCAAAGACTTCAGTCTAAAATTATCAATCTAAATGCTGCTTATATAGCTTTATCAGCAAAACTCAAAAAATTGCTGTTATAAGCATGCTAACATACGTGTAGGTAATAAAGTATGCTAACATACATGTAGGTAATAAAGTATGCTAACATACATGTAGGTAATAAAGTATGTTAACATACATGTAGGTAATAAAGCATGCTAACATGCATGTAGGTAATAAAGTATGCTAACATACATGTAGGTAATAAAGTATGCTAACATACATGTAGGGAATAAAGTATGCTAACACACATGCAGGTAATAAAGTATGCTAACTTACAGGTAGGTAATAAAGCATGGTAACATACATGTAGGTAATAAAGTATGCTAACATACAGGTAGGTAATAAAGAATGCTAACATACAGGTAGGTAGTAAAGCATGCTAACATACATGTAGGTAATAAATTATGCTAACATACAGGTAGGTAATAAAGTATGCTAACATACATGTAGGTGATAAAGTATGCTAACATACATGTAGGTAATAAAGCATGCTAACATACATGTAGGTAATAAAGCATGCTAACATACATGTAGGTAATAAAGCATGCAAAAATACATGTAGGTAATAAAGCATGGTGACATACATGTAGGTAATAAAGTATGCTAACATACATGTAGGTAATAAATTATGCTAACATACAGGTAGGTAATAAAGAATGCTAACATACAGGTAGGTAGTAAAGCATGCTAACATACATGTAGGTAATAAATTATGCTAACATACAGGTAGGTAATAAAGAATGCTAACATACATGTAGGTAATAAAGTATGCTAACATACAGGCAGGTAATAAAGTATGCTAACATACAGGTAGGTAATAAAGTATGCTAACATACAGGTAGATAATAAAGTATGCTAACATTTATGTAAGTAATAAAGTATGCTAACATACAGGTAGGTAATAAAGAATGTTAACATACATGTAGGTAATAAAGCATGCTAACATACATGTAGGTAATAAAGTATGCTAACATACATGTAGGTAATAAAGTATGTTAACATACATGTAGGTAATAAAGCATGCTAACATGCATGTAGGTAATAAAGTATGCTAACATACAGGTAGGTAATAAAGTATGCTAACATACATGTAGGGAATAAAGTATGCTAACACACATGCAGGTAATAAAGTATGCTAACTTACAGGTAGGTAATAAAGCATGGTAACATACATGTAGGTAATAAAGTATGCTAACATACAGGTAGGTAATAAAGAATGCTAACATACAGGTAGGTAGTAAAGCATGCTAACATACATGTAGGTAATAAATTATGCTAACATACAGGTAGGTAATAAAGTATGCTAACATACATGTAGGTGATAAAGTATGCTAACATACATGTAGGTAATAAAGCATGCTAACATACATGTAGGTAATAAAGCATGCTAACATACATGTAGGTAATAAAGCATGCAAAAATACATGTAGGTAATAAAGCATGGTGACATACATGTAGGTAATAAAGTATGCTAACATACATGTAGGTAATAAATTATGCTAACATACAGATAGGTAATAAAGAATGCTAACATACAGGTAGGTAGTAAAGCATGCTAACATACATGTAGGTAATAAATTATGCTAACATACAGGTAGGTAATAAAGAATGCTAACATACATGTAGGTAATAAAGTATGCTAACATACAGGCAGGTAATAAAGTATGCTAACATACAGGTAGGTAATAAAGTATGCTAACATACAGGTAGATAATAAAGTATGCTAACATTTATGTAAGTAATAAAGTATGCTAACATACAGGTAGGTAATAAAGAATGTTAACATACATGTAGGTAATAAAGCATGCTAACATACAGGTAGGTAATAAAGTATGCTAACATACAGGTAGGTAATAAAGTATGCTAACATACAGGTAGGTAATAAAGTATGCTAACATACATGTAAGTAATAAAGTATGCTAACATACAGGTAGGTAATAAAGAATGCTAACATACAGGTAGGTGATAAAGTATGCTAACATATATGTAGGTAATAAAGTATGCTAACATACATGTAGGTAATAAAGTATGCTAACATACAGGTAGGTAATAAAGTATGCTAACATACAGGTAGGTAATAAAGCATGCAAACATACAGGTAGGTAATAAAGTATGCTAACATACATGTAGGTAATAAAGCATGCTAACATACATGTAGGTAATAACTAACATAAGGTGCAACCATTTGACATGGGAATATTTTCACATTACAAATCTTCAACAAATAGTTCAAAACTAAATATACAAACCAGTTTGCTGTCTAGATCTCTTGGTTATCGTTTGAAATGCCATGTAGGCTACTCTAAAGATTTCAGAGAAATCATCATTTGAGATGATCCAAATGTGCAGCAAAACACATTAGCAGTGATTAAACATGACTAAATTTTAACTCTGTGTTCATCATACTTTTCTCACTTGCAGCAGGATGCAAACATTTACAGAAATAATAACTTTTTATTTATGAACTAAACATATAGTGGCGGTTCTGAAATCTGAAAAAAGATAGAACACGTTACTTTTCTGTAATAAATGTTAAAGTGCCAAGTGACTGGCTATAAGTTTACAAACAGCCAGCTGGTGGCAGCACAAGGACTAAACTGACTTCTGACCTGTTTTGACACAAGCTGAGATTATAAAAACTTGAGATAAGTATAAATCAACTTATATAAAATAAAATTATTTCCTCACCCCTGTTAATCCAAGTGGGTGGTAATGTCTACTCAAGCTTGGGTCAAGGTCAAATTGAAACGCAAGGTTTGGTACGTTGGCTGTACCAAACCTTCTGCTAATCAACAATAATAAATTTATAGCTAAATATAACATTTTGGAGAAGAACATAAAAGGTTTTACTCAATTTATTCCAACTTTTACCAAAAATTATGATTTATATTGCAATATACTTAAACTTTCACTCATTTTTCAATTCAAAACTCTGTGAAAATGGAAAAAAAGCAGATTTAAAAAGTTATAAAATTGAATGTGAACTTGTAGCAGGAACTGCATATTTCTTCTTCTGTACTTCACTCCAAGCTTTGAGCAACTAATGGATTTAGGACTCGAGATTCATCGACAATTACTATGAAATCTTGATATAAAGCAGAGCTCACCTGCTCGGGCGGCCAGTGATGAGTGAGAAAGGATCTTTTATGGTGATTATAAGAAACTGGGCACAAATGATGGCAGTGTTGAAAAATTTGGGATTTAAAAAAAAAGCCAAAATCTGCTTCATTTCTATCATCATCAAAACAGGAATGATATGTACACAGTGCATTATTGACAACAATTCGAAATCGTTTACCTAAAAAACAGGAATTGTGAAACACGATTACATTTGAAAATCATTTATAAATTCACATGAAGCAATAACTACCTGACACATATTACACATTTGGGATTTTTCCTCTTGAATCTTATGAAGAGGACTAAGTTTTCTTTAAACAAGGTACTCACCATAGCTACTTAATTTGTGTAGGAGAGGATGATTCCAACCGACTATGGTTTAAACACCTCCCATTGGTCTTCAAGCCAGTTGGCCAGCATATCAGTGACAAAGTCAACTGTTTATAAACCTAGTAACAGATGTCGAAGATTACACTGACTTTTTACAAAAACTTTAGATACCGAGCTGAGAAGTTAATTAACAAAGATTTAGTACAAAAATATAATGCTGTTCCTTTGTGAACGCTGAGACAGAAAGCAAATATTTACAAATTTCGCAGTATAAAAATTGCAGACAATATTGAAGTTTTGTGTTTTGTAAAAGATTAAACACTTTTTCAAATTCTCTACATAAAATAACTTTATAAATACATTAACTAATATAGTCTGTCGTCAATGGAGGAATAGTAAAAGAGATTCAGAACATTAACCTCTGCCAGGTTGTAATACCCGATGCCTTTATCATACTGCAAACTCTCACCACAGGCAGCTGTGAATGAAACAGGGTAGAAACAGGGCTGATCTTCCTTAGCTTCTAGAATGCCAGTATAGAAATAAAGAGAGGATTATCTGACAAGATTGGTGAATCTTGGATCTGTAGTTTTCCTTTAACGTGACTAAAACATGAATATAGAATGATTAGGAAAAGGCCATCATTATTTTTAAAGAATATAAACAAACTTTGCCAAAAGTCCCAAACCCCAGTCAGGTGTGTAAACTGAAGCCATCTTGTACAACTACGTCCCACTTGAGCCGTCTTGGAAAGAGATTCTAATCTACGGCAGTCTCGTGATGGCGGCGATTAACTGTTCGCTATTAAGGGCTTGTAATCCCATTTCCACATATTTTGCACCTTCGACACAACAGAGTAAGACATAGTGAATCTTTTGATACCAAATAACCGTAATGTGAATTCTGTTGCAATTCAACCTTTAAGATTGATGGGCTAGACAGGAATTTAGACTTATTAGATGAGTAGTGACTCAGAGCCATCCTACTAACTGCAAGCATCAAGTATCTCTAGCTAGAGACAGCAGCCACATTTTGATTGAATGTGTTATAGCTTACCTATACATTCAAAGGTGTTTGGGTAGAGCCATACTCATCTCATAGACTCCTGTACTCTACAACTGCGACATGATTATGTGTATGTTCATGTAAGATTGTGTGTAGGCATCGCCTGCTAGCTGCTTGAACCAATTAAGGTGTGATAGATGGTCTTTGGTGTATCCTTGCACAGTCTGCATTTAGGGTCATTTCTATTGTGAGTAATCTGTATTTGGAGTTGCCTTGTTGCAAGCACTTATTCCTGTGTTGCCATGATTAGCGACTCTTTATTGGCCATTGCTTGATTTTTGTTCAGTCACACATATGTCTGGTGAAGGTCGCCAACCTCAAATACTGCTGGTGGTGAGCATCATGGTTGTCAGGTTATTCATCATTACTGAGAGATCTATTGTCACTACAGTTGAGTGGAATTCATCTAGTAACTTGTCTATGGCAGCTATAGAGGCTGCATATGCATGTTCTTCTTCTTTCATTGTCTGTTGTACACTGTTAAGCCCCTGCCTCCATCTTCTCTACTAAGATATAACCTAGTAGTGTCTGACTTTAAATGGAGTGGTCTATGCATAGTCACTTACTATGTCTGTTTTTTGATGGCTTCTTCAGTCCAAATTTTATGTCTGCTAAATACGTTATACTGGCGTTGAATAGCAATGTATTTCTGTGACTTGTTTACTTGCTTCCAGCATTGAGCTGGCTTCAGAGGAACAAGTTTTTAGTATGTATTTTTATTTATTAATTGCTAGTTTTTTCCAATATGGAACTATAAATATATATGAAATGGCATAAAAACCCAAATAAATGTTGCTCTCAAATTAAAACAAAACATGAATTCAATAATGTTGTATTCGTAAAAAAACAAATGCATTATTAAGAGTTCTTCTTAAAAGCGTTGAAAGACATCATAATTAATTGTATTCATTACGCATTTTGGCTCATTTCATTGTTATTAGCTAGTTGTTAGGCTAGATGACCACTCTTATTTTGAATGAATCTATAGGTATTGTTGGGACTCTTTTTAACACAACCTTAGAAATCTGAACTCTGTCAATTTTAATTTTATTAGCTTAATCTCTCTTAATCTTAATCCATCATAGAATTATAAAAAAATACTTCTTCAACAAAGTTATTTGTTGTCTAGTACCCAATTAAGCTTGCTATTTCATATAATTATTTGTATATTTTGAACTTGTAAAAGTTCATGTTAAGTTAGCAGTTCTTCTCAACAAACTCAAGTGTTTGTTTGTTTCATTTAAATTAAATCATAACAAAATGATAAAAAAGTGCAACAAAGGACCATATGCACAGTAGCATGGCTATTTGAGGCACAGAGCTCGAGTTAACAGATAAGATTGTCAATGAAGAAAACATAGATAGTTTAGGCAAAGAAATCAGAACAGATCTATTCAAGAGAGTCCAGCGAGTCTGTTTCAAAGCAGCCCTAAAATCATAACTCTCAATTTTCCTAAGCCAAATTGACAAGGAGTTCCATGCTGATGGCACAGAATAGGCAACCCGCTAGGCCACCAGTAGAGAAGGAGGGTGAAAGGGGTAATGAAAATAACGAATGACAAATATTTTAATGTGTTGACAAGTTAGTTTGAGATTTAAATTGTGTGAAGGCTAAAAGCCATATTCTTAGTTGATATAATTGCTGTATAGGAAAAACAAAAGGAGTTGATGGAAAATAAGTTTTTATGATACATGTATATTATTCTAAGCAATTGCTTATGGATGACCATAATTTTGTTTAAGTAGCTTATTGGAGCATTTCCCCATGCTTCCAAACAATAAACTATTTTAATGTTAATTAGAGTATTATATAAAAGCAAAAGAGGCATTTCCAGTAAGATCAAGGAGGCCTGGTAAATAAGTCCCATGCATTGTTGCAGTTGTTTTTTCAATAGTTCTATGAGTCTTGACCAGTTTAGTGTACTATCTATTGTAGCGCCAAAAATTTTAAGCTTTCTGTCATTTGTATGTTCTGTCCATTCATGGAAATGTTTTCTGTTAATCAAAATTTATTTTGTGAATTTTGAATAATTATAAAATTAGTCTTGACAACATTCAATGTTAGTTTCTTTTGGTCACACCAGCTTCTTATCATGTCTAATTCTTTGTTAATTATAGCTATACCTTTATTCAAGTTTTTAGCAGTATGAAATAAGTTAGTATCATCAGCAAACAAAATAGTTTTAAATTTATCAAAACTCTTTACAAGATCATTTTTATATAGCAAAAATAGTATTGGTCCAAGGATGGATCCTTGGGGTACTCCACATTTAATGTAATTACTAAAGGTTGGGATATTTTCTGAGATATTACAACATTTTGAAGACGATTAGACAGATAATTTTGGATCAATTCTAAATTTGAATGAGAAAAATCTATTTGCTTTAGCTTATTTATTAAAATAGAGTGATCTATTGTATCAAAAGCCTTTGAGAAGTCAATGAAAATACCTAAAACAGATAGACTATTGTTTAAGGCTGCAAGTGTATTGCTTGTAAATTCTATCAGTCCTTCCACGGGTTCTTTTCCTTTCTGAAATCCAAATTGAGTTTCTGCAATGTTTTCCTTAATAGTGTAATTATGGATTTGTAGAGTAATTAGATGTTCAAAAATTTTTGGAAAATCTAGAAATACAATAGAAATAGCATAGCTTAATGGTTGGTGTGCTTAGTTTCACACCTTCACTTTACAGTTTCAATTCCTGTGGAGTGCAAATTATTTTTCTTAAAACTCGCTTCAGATGGACACAGCTCTTATTACAGTAAAAACTTAGATTAGCTTAAGTTACTTGAATTCATTGGGTAAAGAAACTTAGCCAATAGCAATTACATTACCTGCTGCTGTTTATAGGCTATTTTAAATCTTTAGCAAATGGGTAGAACAGAAAGTTTGAAATGTTTTTCAACAATCTGTTTTAGTTATGCGTTGAGCTTTCAAATATTAATTATGCTAACCATTCTTTTACTTAATGTAGGTATGAGACAAATCATGTGTTAGTATAACTAATGTCTAGTAATACGGAAGCTTAGCAGCTGGCTGTTGATAATATTTATTCTGAGTCTAAAGTAATCATAAGGGTGCTGGTATGGCATAAGTGAGTGCAACAAATATGGTTATAAAACAGAACTTTCCATGTAACATGACGACTACTAATATGACGACTACTAACATGATGACTACTAACATGGGGACTACTAACATGACGACTACTAACATGACGACTACTAACACGACGACTACTAACACGACGACTACTAACACGACGACTACTAACACGACGACTACTAACACGACGACTACTAACATGACGACTACTAACACGACGACTACTAACACGATGACTACTAACACGGCGACTACTAACATGACTGCTAACATGACTACTAACATGACTACTAACATGACTACTAACATGACTACTAACCTGACTATTAACATGATGACACGGGTTGCCTATCATGTGTCATCAGCATGGAATTTCTTGCCAATTTGGCTAAGGAAAATTGGTACTCATGATGGTTTTGCAGCTGCTTTGAAGCACTACTAGCTGGACTCTCTAGAATAGATTTGTTCTGATTTCTATTGCCTAGCCAACCTTCATTTCTTCACTGTCTATCAATCTCATCTGTTAACTCAGGCTCTGCGCCTCGAATAGCCACTCTACTGCGCAAATGGGCCTTCATTGCATCTTAATTTTTCAATAACTTTGTTATATCATAATTTAATGTAAAATAAAACAAACAAACTAGGTTAGTTCAACAATAAATTTCATTTATCGTTATATTTTTACTAATATCTCCTATAGAGTAAGAGAAAACCAACACATTCACTAATGCACTAGGTAAATTTATGTGCCAACCTCTACTAATGATATTTGATCGATCTTGAATCACTTCCATGAAGACAGGAATTAGCCTCCACAATATGTAATCTCAAATAGTTAATAGAGAACTGCTGCAATACTTATTCAAATTTGATATCCAGTATAACCTTTGTTGGTTTTGTACTATTAAATGATTTTTATTATTTGTTATTTGAATGTTGCATAGAACTCTCGAGACTATTATTTTGATGACATTTAAACTTTACCTGGTAGTTTGGAAATCTCAAGTTAGCTAAGAACTACTACATGTAGATTTAAGTACTAAAAATATGAGCCGAGCATCAATCAAATACGATGTTAATACTGAAGAAATGACACTTTCTAGCATGAGTTGAAATAATGTTTTCTTTCCGAAATGACTCCATATGGCATTGTTGAATTAATTGCAGAATTCAGAGCAGTTTTCCGAAAGTTGTTGTTCAGCATAAAGAGCAGCTAGAAAGGCTTATCTATGTCAATCCTGAAGAACTATCCTTGGATGGAAAAGAGCTTAGGGAAATGTTTACAGCAATAGGTAAGAAAACATGGAAAACAGTTGAATCTTTATATAAAGTAACATCTTTGAATCATAATCGTAATCTTAAGGTTTCTTTAGAGCGTACTTAAGTTTTATTTCCTTTTAACAAAGACTGTGAACACAAATTTTTTTAAAGGAATATTTCTTGAGCGCACTTGAATCAGTTTTGCTTGAACTAAATTTATGGCCCGCATCTGCTTTTTTATTTTGATGCTGGATTAGAAAGGCCCCTCGAATCTCGAATTTTTCTAAGCAGTTTTTAATCTGATGTTTTATCTAAGAAGAGGTAATTTGTAACATCATTCAACAACACAGAATAATGGAATGATAAAGTAGGATATATTAGCTGCCGGAATATCGGGAGGATAACTATGAAAACACATCATGATATTTAGACAAAAAACTGCAAGGAGAACAAAGAGAAAGCGGTAAGGAGATGTAGTGGGGTGACAATCATAAACCACAGAGAACAGCGAAACGAAGAATAGGGTGGTACAACACAAGGACTAAAAAGCAAGGAACTGTTTGGTAAAAAAAGAACAGCAGAAAACAGAGAATCATAAAGAAGCTAGGTATCAAAACAAGGAACAGACAACAAAGAGGTAGAACAATGTAGAATGAGGCAAGGCATTGAGAACAGGGAGGTAGAACAGTGTAGAAGGAGGCAAGGCATTGAGAACAGGGAGGTAGAACAGTGTAGAGGGAGGCAAGGCATTGAGAACAGGGACGTAGAACAGTGTAGAAGGAGGCAAAGCATTGAGAACAGGGAGGTAGAACAGTGTAGAAGGAGGCAAAGCATTGAGAACAGGGAGGTAGAACAGTGTAGAAGGAGGCAAAGCATTGAGAACAAGGAGGTAGAACAGTGTAGAATGAGGCAAGGCATTGAGAACAGGGAGGTAGAACAGTGTAGAATGAGGCAAAGCATTGAGAACAGGGACGTAGAACAGTGTAGAATGAGGCAAGGCATTGAGAACAAGGAGGTAGAACAGTGTAGAAGGAGGCAAGGCATTGAGAACAGGGAGGTAGAACAGTGTAGAATGAGGCAATGCATTGAGAACAGGGAGGTAGAACAGTGTAGAAGGAGGCAAGGCATTGAGAACAAGGAGGTAGAACAGTGCAGAAGGAGGCAAGGCATTGAGAACAGGGAGGTAGAACAGTGTAGAAGGAGGCAAGGCATTGAGAACAGGGAGGTAGAACAGTGTAGAAGGAGGCAAGGCATTGAGAACAGGGAGGTAGAACAGTGTAGAAGGAGGCAAAGCATTGAGAACAGGGAGGTAGAACAGTGTAGAATGAGGCAAAGCATTGAGAACAGGGAGGTATAACAGTGTAGAAGGAGGCAAAGCATTGAGAACAACGAGGTAGAACAGTGTAGAAGGAGGCAAGGCATTGAGAACAGGGAGGTAGAACAGTGTAGAAGGAGGCAAAGCATTGAGAACAGGGAGGTAGAACAGTGTAGAAGGAGGCAAAGCATTGAGAACAGGGACGTAGAACAGTGTAGAAGGAGGCAAGGCATTGAGAACAGGGAGGTAGAACAGTGTAGAAGGAGGCAAAGCATTGAGAACAGGGACGTAGAACAGTGTAGAAGGAGGCAAAGCATTGAGAACAGGGAGGTAGAACAGTGTAGAATGAGGCAAGGCATTGAGAACAAGGAGGTAGAACAGTGTAGAATGAGGCAAGGCATTGAGAACAAGGAGGTAGAACAGTGTAGAAAGAGGCAAAGCATTGAGAACAGGGAGGTAGAACAGTGTAGAAGGAGGCAAGGCATTGAGAACAGGGAGGTAGAACAGTGTAGAAGGAGGCAAAGCATTGAGAACAGGGAGGTAGAACAGTGTAGAATGAGGCAATGCATTGAGAACAGGGAGGTAGAACAGTGTAGAAGGAGGCAAAGCATTGAGAACAGGGAGGTAGAACAGTGTAGAAGGAGGCAAGGCATTGAGAACAGGGAGGTAGAACAGTGTAGAAGGAGGCAAAGCATTGAGAACAGGGAGGTAGAACAGTGTAGAATGAGGCAATGCATTGAGAACAGGGAGGTAGAACAGTGTAGAAGGAGGCAAGGCATTGAGAACAGGGAGGTAGAACAGTGTAGAAGGAGGCAAGGCATTGAGAACAGGGAGGTAGAACAGTGTAGAATGAGGCAAAGCATTGAGAACAGGGACGTAGAACAGTGTAGAATGAGACAATGCATTGAGAACAGGGAGGTAGAACAGTGTAGAAGGAGGCAAAGCATTGAGAACAAGGAGGTAGAACAGTGTAGAAGGAGGCAAGGCATTGAGAACAGGGAGGTAGAACAGTGTAGAAGGAGGCAAAGCATTGAGAACAAGGAGGTAGAACAGTGTAGAAGGAGGCAAGGCATTGAGAACAGGGAGGTAGAACAGTGTAGAATGAGGCAAAGCATTGAGAACAGGGACGTAGAACAGTGTAGAATGAGGCAATGCATTGAGAACAGGGAGGTAGAACAGTGTAGAAGGAGGCAAAGCATTGAGAACAAGGAGGTAGAACAGTGTAGAAGGAGGCAAGGCATTGAGAACAGGGAGGTAGAACAGTGTAGAAGGAGGCAAAGCATTGAGAACAGGGAGGTAGAACAGTGTAGAAGGAGGCAAAGCATTGAGAACAAGGAGGTAGAACAGTGTAGAAGGAGGCAAGGCATTGAGAACAAGGAGGTAGAACAGTGTAGAAGGAGGCAAAGCATTGAGAACAGGGAGGTAGAACAGTGTAGAAGGAGGCAAAGCATTGAGAACAGGGAGTTAGAACAGTGTAGAATGAGGCAAAGCATTGAGAACAGGGAGGTAGAACAGTGTAGAAGGAGGCAAAGCATTGAGAACAAGGAGGTAGAACAGTGTAGAAGGAGGCAAAGCATTGAGAACAGGGAGGTAGAACAGTGTAGAAGGAGGCAAAGCATTGAGAACAGGGAGGTAGAACAGTGTAGAAGGAGGCAAAGCATTGAGAACAAGGAGGTAGAACAGTGTACACAGTAGTTAGATACAAGAATCGGAGAAAAATGAGGTAAAGGAGTGCTGTAATAGGCAAAGAGCTAAAAATAGAAAAAGCGAAACTCATCTTCTTAGTCAATTGTAATCTGGTCACTTGATCTTTGAATCCGTTTGATCTTTCAATCCGTTTGATCTTTTCAGGTTAATTGGTGTTTGAACGCTGTTATTCTCTATCTATGCACCGTGTGCTTAATGCTATGTACTTAATTCCGTACAATGTTTTCATCTGTTTCTTTCGTTTTTTTTTTAAATCCGACTGTTTTTTATTCTTTTTGTCAATTTTTAATTGTTTTGCTCCACAATTTTAAGAGTTATTCAACTGTAATATTTGATATATGATCATATCTAGCTGAAGTACATAAAATAAATTACAATAATTGTACAAATGAGAGCTCTGCCTGAAAGAATAGTTTATAGTGGATGAGTTGATAAATTGTAACATAACAAAACAATCAAGAGAAGTTCGTTTTACTTTTTTTTTTTTAAATCCAAATTTCAGCTAAGCAGAGCTACAAATACATGTAATGTAGTTCCAATTTGCTCAGAGTGACACAAAAGGCATAGCATGCTATGAGAAGTGAAAAATTTTGGAGTATATTAACCCAAGTTGTTGTCGTCTGTCTCCAGGTCTATAGAGAGCTACTATAGTTGATTTTATAACTTCTGTAACTCTATGTTCATCCTGCTGGTTTTTTACATAATCAGAATGACTACACCAGAGCTAGTGAGTGATTAAGGTTGCATACTCACTAGTCACTTTTTTCTCTGTTACTACTAACACAAGCAGTAAAACCCCAAAACAAAAAGGTAAAAGCTGCATACATAGACATTCTATGGAGATGTCTCATTTAATAGTTATTTATAATTAAAAACATACGAGTCAGTGTAACTCTATTTAGACTACCTTTAGATAAATATACAGAGTTAATTTAGCATTTTGTACAAAACTTGCCATAATATTTTCTAAATGTCTTAATCAGATTTTTATTTTATTTCAAAAACAAAGATTTGACCCAAATTTAAAGTAAGAAACCATGAATTTTTGCTAATGGGAAAGTTCAAAGTTCACCCTTCAAACAAGCAACACATGACTGTGGTTGGAGAGCAAAGTGCAGGATTCAGTGATGTGGAGGTTGTTTTGCTGAAGCATTTAAAGCCCTACTTCTTGATGGAGATGTTTATTGGGAAAGGATTGTAATGGTAACAAGTAACTGTTGTAAGCACCTGTAATTAGCTGCACAATGCATTCAGGAGATAACTCCACAACTTGTAGAGTTTTGTTTGTGTGGACTTGCAGTGTATGCTAAAGAGAGCCATGGCTAGTTAGTAGGGTATAATATTCTTAATCAATATACGCGTATATATAAATCTCGATGTTTGTCCGTTTGTCTGTCTATCAGCGTGTCCAGTTGCAGCGATATATTTATTACTCGTGCAGTGCTAGGCATTCAGCTGGTCTTTGCTATAACACAAACCTTGTCTGTTCATCTGTGTGTCTGTTCGCAACCAGGTTAAGGTTAGAGGTTGAGAAAAAAGAATTACTCTATGTGGGATTCACACTCTCAATTTGTGGCATTAGAGAATGATACTCTGACAACTGCACCAATCAATCATTAGGGTTTAGGAACAATTGTACACGTATTTATTACACCTGAGATTCTCTGCCTCTAGACTGCCAGGGTGCTGGTCTGACTAACAGATCAGCTGAAACAAATCTTAAACAGTAACAATTATGAACTCTTCAAGTGAAGTTGCCCTTCTGTAGAACTGTCTATAAGTGTGACTTTTCTCAGAGTTCCAATGATTAAGGGTACAATGCTGAAATTGTTCAAGGAGACAGCTCTGCCTCATTACTTTACCACTCTAATCTATGAGTGTCAGGGATTACACAAAAGCAAAAACACCTCTTTCAAATACTTTCTATGGCTAGCCTGCTGGCGTTTCCACAGCGTGTACAGTACATCTTCCAATGTTGCTTGTCTGTAAATAAAAGAACATTAAGGTGTAAACACTTGGCCATCTCACAGACAAAACGATAATACGTATCTATGCATGGTAACAGTTTTATGTAACGATTCCTTTTTTTGAACATCTGCATGTGATTACTGAACTTAAGAACATGGACATCTGCGTGTGCATATAAGTAAATATTGATGTAGTTGTACGAGAACTTTGCAATGATGACATTGATATACTAGAATTTTGCAAGCTTTGATATAATATTTAACAGAATAATTATATTAATAATAATGAGAAATTTCTCTATCGACACTTGTTCATAGATTAGACATTTCACCACCACCAATTCTCAGTGTCAAATTCAACATGTATTAAATAGCTCACATATTCTGGTAATCTTAAAGGTTTACTTGCAACAAAATTCACATTACAGTTATTTGATATGAAAAGATTCACCATGTCTTACTCTGTTGTGTTGTAGCTGCAAAATATGTGGAAATGTGTTTACAAGCTCTTAAAAGCTAAAAAACGAACAGAAAATCGCAGCCTCACGAGACCACCACAGTTTGGATTCCCTTTCCAAGACGGCTCAAATGTGATGAAGTTGTGAAAAATGGTCTCTGTTTACATTTTTATGCAACCTTATTCGTCGAAATATTTTCACAAATATACTTCACGCATTCAATAAAATTATGTCTATTGTTATTATGCATCTCTTTTATCGTCATCGCAATGCTGTCACTTTTAGCAGTGATATCTTATAACTTACCGTAAAAAGTCGTTTAATTTTTTAGCCTTAGCTTGAAGGAGTACATATCATTGTCTGATAATCATGAAGAGCCTGTTGGTCACCTGTGATAATCGAAAAGTGCTACAAAAATTATTTGCGAAGTATTGGGTCACATGATCAGATTACGACTTGCCGATTAGACCAGGCCGAAACAAAGCTCTAAAGTAGCGAGCATCTATATTTGATACGGGTTCTTCGGTAAAACCTGCAGTGTTTGTCATAAACTAGTACTATGATAAGTTTTATATTGAGCTTTGTTGTGGCCTTTCAATTCACATGAGAACATCACGTGGCAAGACGATAACCAAATTTCGTGGCTATGTCATCGAAATAAAGAGATTCTAATTTACGGTTGCTTTTCGTTTTTGAGCTTTTAAGAGCTTGTAATCACATTTCCACATATTTGGTACTTACAACACAACAGAGTAAGACATGGTGAATCTTTTGATACCAAATAACTGTAATGTGAATTTTGTTGCAAGTCAACCTTTAATAAAAACATATGGTCTCCTTATAAGATAAGTGTATTGAGATGGCATAGTCGATATAAGTCGAGGTGGTGCTAGTAGATTTTTCTAACTCAATTTTTTGCAAGAATAGAAATTCGTGCTTCTTAGTTTCATTACTTTTTTTCCACAATAAAAATAGTTAGTCATAGTTTTCAAGTTTTTCTATTTTTAGCCTTTAATAAGCCTTTAATAAGCTTAATATTAAGCTAATATATATTAATATATATATAATATTAAGCTTATAATTGAGCCTTTAATAATGCTATATACGGATTTTAGAGCACAAAACTTCTTGCCACTATTATAGCGTTTCAGCCCAACCATATCCATTTGATTGATAAATTGGCTAATCAGTTTGAGCATACTCTAATTAACTGCCAAGGGAATACCCATCAACAAGAGAATACTTCAAAATGGATTCTGGGTAAGAGATTATAATTTTTGCTGCCTGTACAAGTTTTGAATTTTAGATGTTTAAAAAGCTGATGACAGAACCTGGAACTTCTCAGGTTCAGTACAAACAATAGATAAATTAACTTTTAAACAAGAGGTCTTAGAGCCCTTGGAGCAGTTCTTTTGACATGTTACAGTCATCTTTGAACCTATCAGAAGTATTATAACAAAAATATTTTATAGAACTAGAAATTCCCCTGTCATACAGCCCACGACCAAAGAGATATTAGAAAAAAGAAAGGGTACTGATGGTTGAGAAATGCAATATTATCAGTCAAATGGCACTGCAGTGCAATAGGATAACTGCAATGGTAGCTGTAATGCACTGGGTGTGGGTGTTATTATATACAACAAATAGCAATAATGAGAGGAAAAGATTATATGTTTGTATCTCTCCCCCTGCAATAGGAGAAATGCAATATTGGCCAATGTTAGAAGTAAAATGCACTGATGTTATTAGAATAACCAATATTATTAATATAGTAATAATATAAAACCAATGCACAATTTTGTTGACATTTCTAAATGTCATGCTAGCAATATCAAGAAGTTGTGATATTTATATAGATTTTTCGGAAATCTGTACAACATAGTCATTGTCCTGTAGTCATCCAAACTTATAATTAACTATTGTAATAATCTCATAAAGATCGTTAGAAAAAAATCATCGTCATTTCCTTTACTTACACTTCGTTGGACATCAGTTAGAATACCAAAGTACTCAGAAGTGCCTAAAATGTCAGTTACTTTGAAATCGGCAAAAATGAAACGATTTCAGTACTCCGACATTAATTACAGAAACCTTTGGCAATTCGACAATGCTATAGACTGGTGAAATGTGCACGTTATTTTTCCGTGAAATGTGCACGACTTAATCATTCTATTCTCTGTCGCTAGGCGTTTCAATTTCCGGTCTTAACTTTTATTAAACCAAGCTTGTCAAGCGTTTTGAGAAAAATTTAAGCCAAATTAATTTGTCTATTTGTGTATAATTGTTCAGATGGGTAAGTTTTAAGAGAGTTTCGACAATTTACAAAGACTTGGTAACATACTTAAATAAGCTTATATGTGTTTCGTATCGTTATTATATTTTAACAACTCTACAAAACGATGGTTAAATTTGTTGATAAAATTTCGAGACAAGGGTTCGTCTCATTGTTGATGAATAATTTTCGAGAGTTGTGTGCACATGTGCATTTATCATAAATCTCCCAACCAATCGCTTCGCTTGTGTTTGGTCGTGGGTTTAGTCGATCAACAGTTGGAGCACTGCCAAAAATGTAAATGACTCTCAAAAGCTTGAAAGCAAATGACTTCTGTGATACTCAATCTGGTTTGGCCTGCCTTTACAAAAACTAACATTTCAGTGTACAATATATTATTAACCTTTCCAATGATTATTTTATTTTGTCACAATCTACCAATTTGTAGGTACCAATTTGAGCCTTGAAATATACTTTAACTTGTTTGAATAAGTGTACAAAGTTTGAGGCAAGTTTGTCACATATGTATATAGTGGCTGAATTTCCAAAGTTGCAGGGGTTATAAAAATGTTTTTGCATAAAAAGTTTATTTTTAATCAACACCCAACATTTGCCATTTTAATTTCTAGATGAACGTGTTTGTTTATTTTTGTGTGTGTCCAGCCAATGTATAATTCAAATATTCAACAGCTCGATGCATAACTAAAACAGATTGTTAAAAAACATTTTTTACTTCTTATGTTACATATTTGCTAAAGATTTAAAATAGCCTATAAACAGCAGCAGGTAATGTATTTGCTATTGGCTGAGTTTCTTTACCCAATAAATTTGAGTAATTTAGGCTAATATTTGGATCTTTACTATAATAAGAACCATGCTTTTCCTTCAGTCTGGCTGTTAAGAAAAATGAATGCATATCACGAGAATCAAGCCCATAAGTTTGGATGCACAGATGTTAAGCAAAGCATTACCACTAAACCATATAGCTACTGCGCTAAAGCTTAGGATACCCGTGCGTACAATCGCTACATATCATGACCTCTCATAGCACATTGGCAGCAAGTGTGCTAGTATTAGCCAATGGTATTATCGCAATTGATGCATTTCAACCAATCGCTATTAACTAGACATACAAACGACGAAAAAAAAATTGTTTTAGTTTATATAGATATAATTGTATAAATGAAGTAGTATCTGCTACAGATATCAACAGAAGCGACAATACATATATAACAATAATATTAGCTTGAGTAACATACTGACTAGTGATAAATTATTGGATGTTGCGAGCCGATAACAATAAAACTTGCACAGGGTAAACAATGAACGGCAAGATTAGGACTTATAACAATGGGAAATACATTTGTAATTTTTCATACATAATAAATACTTGCAACAAAAATGTTCTGAATTTTCGTTTTGACATGAAGTATCTTCATAGATAGCTAGTACCTACAACCGCAAAATCTTTCCAACAGTAGCTTCTGAAGAATTTGTGAAGAAAACTTAATGGTAAACTTGAAATACTGTCGGTAAATCACACTACGAGTATGTAATTTAATGGTGGTTTATAGATTGACAAATTTGAGCATATTTAGGAGTTTCGCTCTCTAATAATGTTGTGTAGTAGACAACTACTAATAACTGCTTCCCAAATTTTTTGATTTGACACCGCGTTTGTTTAAAAACTAAATGTTCACAAAATTCACCATAGACTTAAATAAATTTTGTTAAAATTTATTACTCGTGTGACTGAAACTATTTGATCTATTTTATTAGTTGTTATTTATGGTATTATTTTTATTGTTTTACTTCCATTTCTGGCTAAACTTGATGGCTGGTCAATAAAATGGCATTTCACTAGTACATTGTTAATTTTTTAAGTAGCCTACATTTATTATAGGCCAATAATCATCACAGTTTATAAACTTTTGTTGCTTTGGGTGTGAAATGCTCCCACAAGCAATGAACTGGTTAAAGAGAAAGCATAATTTAATGTAATACAGAGTTATACATTTTTACTGCTACATGTATAATCGTGGATACATAGCAAAAGCATAAAATAACAACTTTGCTAAAATTCCCTGAAACTAAAATATTGTGATGTAAATCTGGATAGTTTGAGAACTTGTTGAAGCTGATTACTCAGTAATGTATAACTTTTATCTCTCGCTGCCAAATCTCTCTACAAAGTATTTATTTTAGGTTTCATTATTTGATTTTCACTATGACATCGATGCCAAGTCTGAATATTCTGAAAATCCACAGCTTCCAAAAGTGGACTTGATGACAAAAATGAAACTGAGAAAATGTGCGAATTGTGGCATTCAAGTTCCGGATGCAACTACCAAGATAAGCAAATGCCTAACCTGTGGTGTTCATTAATGTATGCATCCTCAGTGTTCTTTTTTTAAACTGTCGCAGCGATTCATGTTTGTTTCATTATTATTGGAAACATATACAACATCTTCCAAAACCTAGAGAGTTTCAAACACCAACAAAACACCAAACTCGGAAAAATGTTTTTGCAAAAATATACTTCCAATAACAAAAAAAATGCTCAAAAGTGTAAAAACTGTAGGTATTTTGTATGTATGTATGACAGCTGCCAAACTAGACTCAAAAGCTACACCGGCATCAAATCTCATCAAACGTATCAACATCCGGGTGAAATCTTTTCAACAAACTTATGAACCATACTGCATTTGCAACCACCCAAAGCACAGGGATCTCGGAGTGGCCTATTTGAAATGCCCCAACTCTGAGTGTGACTATATCCGGTGCTTGTTGGACAGCTGCGACCAGGTATACTTGACTCATCAATCGCTAAAAAACCATCAGTCGAGCAGACATAGCGACAAGGGTTTGCATCAGTGCAGAAATTATGGGAAAGGAAAAAAGTTAAGGGATGGCAAAAATGTCAGTGCTCAGTGCGATAACTGTGGGTATTTCTTTTGTCTCATTTCGAGTTGCATTGTTGAGTTTGATAATGAAACCTCTCTTAAAAGGCATCGTTCTTCCGTTCATGGAATATATTACAACTGACTAGTGGTGGTTTTTCAATAAACAATGCACTTGTTTGTATGGTAATGAAATACAAAATAATATAGCAATAAAGCTATATATATATTTTATTTTGTTAAATCATTTACTACACTAAACACTTACAATTACATACAAAGTTTTACTAGCTAGATAATGCGATATTTTTCACATTACTGTGAGACGCGAAATAATTAGGCAGTTAGGCTTCTATGCAGGCTGGCTCTTGCATTACTAGGTTCAACACAATAAAGCTGGGCAGATCCATGACTGGTTGTTCAATAAAAAGCTACATTCAACTCCTGCATTAGCTTTTCTGCTAATTTATATTATAATGCGATATCTAAAATGCTACAAATAGCATTTAGCACATCACATTTCTAAGAGTTATCTAACCATGGGGAAGACTAAGAGCGGACAATAAATCTGTGCTATTGACTGGCAAGTACATATGTCGCATTTATGGAATTTCTAAAGGCTAGAATATGTTTCAGAATGAAAACAGGTTGTTGTCACTACTTCCATTAGCCATCTACATGTATATAACAGGGTTCATCATTCCTCAGCTGTACCATGGAGAAATAATAACTGTCTTCAACTTGAAAATAAGTTTTAACTATGTTTGTTTTTAACATTGACTACAGCAAACAAAATTTTACTGTGAAACTATATCTGTACCACTTGATGTCTCACCCATGACACACAGAAGTACGGGCTGATGGCGGATGCTACTTATAGCTTGTGATAATCTGATGCCAAACGCTGTTTACCAGACTGTATGGTATAATAACCAGAATGCAATATATAATCATCTAAAATATATTATAATAAAGTGATGTATGCAAAACATTATAATTATAGGCAGCATACAGAAATCTTAGTATAGATAAGAACTCTCAAAATTCAGTAGCACAGCTGAAATATGCGCGTTGAACGGATTTAGAGCGTGATGAGACAACTCTCTAATAAGAGTGTCAGCACACTTATGATAGAGTTTGTAGTGAAGTTACATGGAGAGGTAAAAATTTTCTCCTTGAAGACATTTGCATCAAAAATAACTAAAGAGTAAAGTTTGGACGGAGATTTGACAGAATTCTAATGCTTATTTCAGCTGCTCACTGCAGCCTTGAAATTGGCAGCGGCTCCCCGGGTATAGGTGGTTGAGCTGGAGGAAGGATATGGCCTCCTTTATGTGAGAGCATTACTATTTCTTCCTTGAGAGCATCAACTTCCTGCGCTTGTAGCTGCACCAACTGGATTAGCCTCTGTTTTTCGTGCACGTCCGCTTTACGGACTCCACTAAACTCTCCACCCTGTCAAAACATCGGAGCATGTCAACAGCTGACTCTGACAACTAACTAACAGCAATGCTTTACTTAGGGTAAATCCGGTAAGTCTAAAAAGGCATGCCTGACACAATTTAAAGACAATACTTATTGTGGACGGGGTGTACACAAGCAATAATTGTCTTGGAGTTATCCTCTAAATTCAGCTTCCAGTGAAATGTGACTGACTCAGTAAATTACTCTTTCATGAGCTGTTGATGAATCTGTATACCAGATATAATAGACTAAAGGCTGATATATCAATATATCCCACTTTTTACTTTGTTATTGTATTTGTCTATGTGTCTATGTCTATTGCACTTATCAAACATTCAGCGTAGACTCCATGCTTTTCCAAATCTTTGGCTAATTTCATTCAAACTCCACACACATACAGTATACTCCGTGCCTTCCACAAGTTTGTTAAAATAATTGGCTTTAAAACTCTGTCTGGTCCCTAAAAATCAGCCTCTCAAACACCCACCTGCAGGCTATTTGATTGAGAATGAAAGACAAAAGGGTCATTGCCCGGCCAGTTTATTATAAAACAAGCATACAGTTATCGTAGTCTAAAATAAATTAAAACATTTGGAGAGATTTCGAGCCAGTTTTTAATGATGCTCCCCAAGCATATGCTTAGCTACTTACAATAAAACACTTGATTTGAAGTTATCAACTCTTGTTTGTGATAACTTCTTAATTTACTCCAGATAAACCTACTAGAAACTTCTTAAAAAAGTGAGATTTACACAATTAAATCCTGAATGCTTTACGAAAGCCCATTCGTATGCCCCTTAAATGTAGCGGATCCAATAGTATCGTTAAATTGTTCAATCTTCAATTTGTGGCGAAGAGAAATAACACAGTATTAATGCAAAGATACAGTCCAGACTCACCAGGCTCTTCTGTTTACTGTCAAGTTGAAGCTGAAGATCTCTTTTCTCTGTCTGCATCATGTTCAGTGTTTCTATTCTGTTCGTATTCTCTCGGATCAAGTCTGTTATTTTGTCTTTTCTTCGACGGATCTTTTCCTGTGAATATCGGACAGCATCAGAATTTAAGTAAAACTTTTAATCACAGTAGTATAAAAATATGTTGAGGCTTTGACATATTAAAGACAAGATAAAACATTTTCTGTTAGTTTGGATAGCCTACTGGACATAATATCATGACTATTAGAAAAAAAAAAGACTAAAAGATTTGAAAAAAAAACTTTTTTCGCCATACTTCTAGTTTTTTTTTCAATAGCCTACTAGAAGTTTTTGAAAAAAATTATTGTTTTGATAGCTTCGAAGTTATGATTGCACATTTATTGACAGCGCCAAATAAACTTTGAACTTGAAGGAATAAATCTTAAGAATGTTGAATATTTACTATAATAAGATCTGTGTCAGTTTGTCTGTCCAAAGCTACTGTTAAAGGCTGAAAAAAATATTTTGCTCTTCACCAGATTTGAACATATGACCTTCAGCATGGAAGATCGACACACCATCAACTGTGCCAATCGACCACTCACTGGCTTTGCAGAATAATTGCATGTATGTTATTGTACTTGATCATCACTCGGGGCACAATAGACTATCAGAGTATTAATTTTCAATAACAATAATAACCACAATCGCCCACTTACTTGCGATGTAAAAACTATATTGATGATTGAATGATAACTACCTCATATCTCTTTAGATCGTCTGAACATTCAATTTCTGTAACACGAAGTTTTTCCTTGAGCTCTTCCACCTGTCTATTGACGGTCACCTGCTCCAGTTCTTCTAGGTCAACAATCCGGCCAAACTTGAGAACCATTTCTTCATCGCACTTGGCTTCCAACTCTCCGATCTTCCCATCAAAAAGCTTCCTGTCTTTAATGAGCTGAATGTGTTTTTTCTTGTTGTCTCTAGACAGACCAACAACGAGAGTTGTATACAAGAGCAGCATACGAGTCTCAATATCTCACCTACATAAAAGTGATATAATAACTAACGAAACTCATTCTTAACTCAATATAATTAGTAAATCTCTCAGTTTTGTAAACTGAGAGATTTACAAACTATGTTGAGTTCAGAATTAGTAAGCACTGTAAAGAACATGAGAGTTAAAAACCGACTCTCATTTTTCTTCCTTCTTGCTAATAAATGGCCTGCAAAAATTTTCATAATTTAAGATGTAGGTTTCATACTGCTTAATTTCAATAGATCATTCCAGATAGTTAAGCTAACTTTGCGGAATACACAACCATCTTTGTGCCTTTCAGTTGAAAAGTCACTCAAATGTTAAGAATAGTATTATGCTCTAGAATGCCCAGAACTCAAACTATATGGTAAGTCAAAGCCATCATGCTGTCTATGAAAGACCAATTTAAGGATGACAACTTTGATGAAATCAGCCGTTACTTACTTCTGTTGTCGCTTCTGGACAGCTTTTTCGTGTTCGAGTTCTTTGATTCTGTGAGAGAGTCTGACGAGGTCGGGAGAGTTGAAAACGAGGCACTGTAGAAGATCATTTGGTAACCTTCCGTTCTCATTGTGCAGAATCTGGTGTAACCTCAGTGTGACTACGATGTCAAACTCGTTCAACTTCTGTTGTTTCTCAAGCTATCAATTGAGAGTAATATTAGCAAGTGAGAGAGAAAGGCACTTTAAAATATGAAGGCACGAAAGGAAAATAGTGACATCTAGTTAGACAACAGAGAGCTAACTTACTTGGAACGCTTCCAGGTCTGCCTCAGCTGACTTCAAACCTGCCAATATTACTCGAGTCCTCTTGGTGATGTTTTCTGAATCTTTTACTAACTGATCTCTGTTCTTCTTTTCCTCTGTTAGCACCTAAACAACCATAATGAAAAAGCATAAAGCATTGACAACGTATTTGTCCCACTTCATTCTAAAACTGTAGCATACAGTTGAACATAAATAATATCAGACGATTAGAGGCAACACAAAAATCTGGTTAAATTGCAGATGAATGTCTTTTTCAACTGTCCAGAACTTAGTTCTCAAAGTCAAAAACAAGTTTCTATTTTATTGGGCAACAAACAGCAATAGGTAACCAACAGACGCAACATAAATTTTCAAAAACTTAGCATTTCATTTTATAATGGTTAGCTTTCTGCAGAAAGTCTCTTTGCATGTACCTCTTCAATATCAAGTCGCCTTTCCCGTAATTGTGTTGTATTATTGTAGAGGGACTGATCACAGCCAGGCGGACAAATATCTAGGTCAAACCCTCCTCCCTCTGAGCCAGACTCATCGTCTGATTCCGACCAATCCTCATCATCTGAAGACTCCTCTTCGCTCTCATCATCTGAATCTATAGAACCAATGCATATGAATAAAGTTACACTAGCTAGTTTAAAGGTGAACTATTATCAACTCATTTAATAATTCCTGATTTCTACCTTCTAAATCTTTTTCTATCGGAATGTAGCAAAATATATCATTTTGTTGATGATAACCAATGACAATAAGAAGTTATACAAACATACATCAACTGACCTCAACAACAAGCTTTTAGTGTTGTCCAACTACACAGCACAGTATCATTTAAATAGTATTTTGCTTTGGCCTAATCAGTTAGTACAACCATGAAATCTACTGCCATTTTACTGTTATACAGCAGAAACTGTCAAGATCTACTAATAAAGTATATATAGCAATATGAATCTTTTAGTAATAGCCGTAATAATGGCATATGTAATGCATGAATGATTGTGACAACAAAACATGAGTGTAGTTACCTCCCCCTGCATTCTCCTTCTTCTTTGAGCGCTTTATTTTTTTCTTGAAGACTTTAGTAAGGTAGTCGCTAAATTTGTTGTTATCTCCCAAGGACTGAATGAACATGGCATGCAGAGCTTTCTCCTTTTCCTGCAGCTTCTCAATGTCCTTCTTCTTAATTTCAATTTTCTGAGCGACCTCTGCTGTCTGAAATGTTGAAAATTCATTAGCTTGATAAACATAAAATGATTAAATGTTTAAATAACTTCAAATTAACTTAACGCTTAAAAACAACACAAGTTAAAATGATTAAATTTCGGTAGCTGATCATATTATCTTTCATTTTGTGGATTTGACTGTCAACTTAGAGAGCTTCTAATGTCACGCACAAAAACCCTCTAACCCAACTCTGTCATATTGTAGTGAGACTAGCCTACACAATTGAGAGTTGCAAGTTTTCAGAGTTTAAAGCAATCTGTTATTGATACACATTTAACACCTTATAATGTTTTCTATCAAACTTATAACCCCACCCACCTTCGTCTGCTGGTCGATCTTCTCCTGCTGTTTGGCAGCGAGTCTGTTTCCGAGTGTATTTTCATGTTTCTCATACTCTTTGAGCAAGAGGAACTCCTCAAACAGAATAATGTACCGCAAATCAGCATTCTTCAAGTCAACATCCAGTTTGAGCTTCTCAAAGTAGAGGTAACGCAGCTCTGAGTCAAACCTTCCCAGCATTTCAGAGATCTTCCGCAGAAGAAAATCTTGTTGGTAAAGCAACCTAAAATGATGTGAATATATACATTATCTGATTCTAGTTCAAACTGAAAGATGTGACTAATAAATTACACTGCATCGTTTTAGCAATTCTTTCTATGAAAAAAGGGACAAAGTTTCACTGTCGAAGATCTGAGATAATGAAAAAGTAGCAAAGAACGCTTGTCTAATGAGCGGTGTGGCAGAATGCTCTGGGGGTTAGGACAATATAACCACCAACATACTACAACCACCATCATATGTTTCAGTTTATGAACTTTCTGTTAGTACAACCTTCACTATCCTGGCTCCTCAACAATACTATTGGATTACTAACTTTTGAAACACGTCTGTTCAAATCACAAATTAAATCCTGATTTCTATCTTCTTTTTTTGCTTTGGCGTACATATAGTAGTTGTCAACTACATATAGTATACATATTGTAGTTGTCCCCTCATACATAAGATAAATATCAAATTTACAATTCAATGACACCAACATACTACATCCACCATCGTATATTTCAATTTATGAACTTTCTGTTACTACAACCCACTATCTCCACTCGCCCACAATTAGATTAACAACTTTTAAGGCTCTTTTGTTGAACCCACTCAATTATTCCTGATTTCTGTATTTTCATTTTTTTGGCATGTAACAAAAACCATCATTAGGTTGATGACTGTAGTGTATCAGGGTCATAAGTATGCCACCTGAATCATACTGTCAACAATTGCAATAATGTGGCAATATGTTTGTTTCTCGGTGCTGTTGTCTTTGCACATGAAATCGTCACTATGGTGAATCATTGATGACTTGCATACACATATATTGCTTGTAATGTAAAAATAAAACAGTCTTGAATTAGCCAGCCACCAGAAGTCTTGATACACTAAATTGGCGACGAGGATGCCAGATAATAAAGCCATGGCTAATTTGCCAGAATTTGACAACTCTACGAGTGTTGAGTCATATTTGGAGCGGTTGGAGATATATTTTGCTGTGAACAAGGTTACGGGAGACTCTCGTCAGCACATGCTGCTCATGGGCTTAAAAGGCTATCAATACGATACAATACGAGATCTGGCAGCCCCACAGAAGCCTAAGGATTTGACATACAGTGGCCTAGTTGACCTTGTATGCAAGCACTTTGGTACGTCAAAGCACTGGCTGGTGGAACGACTTTCATTCAGAGAGATGAGACAGAATTCGGGTGAGAATCTCAATGAATATGTCAGCCGCTTGAAAAGGACAGCTCGCCAATGTGAGTTTGCCAGTAGTCTGGACGTCAACCTAGTGGAACAATTTCTACGTGGCATGCGGGACACAATGCTGAGGTCAAAGCTGATCGCACTTGAGGAATCAAAGCTAACTGATATTACTGTGTTATTGCAAGAAGCAAATGCCAAGGTCGCTATAGAGCAGATTACACTTCCAGATGTGAAATCTGAAATGAATGCAGTCAAGAGGAATTGTTTCAGCAAGGGACAAGCAATCTGTGGTGATTGTGGTTTAGAGCAACGGATTAACCACAAGTGCCCAGCAAAAGGGCGCGCATGTTTTAAATGTGGGGGCAACGGTCATTTAGCAAAAGCCCCTGCCTGCCCAAAGAATAACATCAGAGCTGTTGAGAAGGCACAGAAATTATTTGACTACGAGGACGACGATTCCCTGTTTTAAGTCAGTCAGCTTAGCCAGTAAATCTACTAGTCAGTTAGCCAGTCAGCACTGTTTGCTCAATTTTGAAATGTGACGTTATTCAGCCATTCACTGTGTGTGATGTCTCTCTGCTATCTACTGTGTGTAGTGTTTCTAGTTTAGTCCAGCCAGAATTTGAGTTAGTACTGTGTGAACTTCTCAACAGATCTTGCATATGTTTCATGTGAATATTTCTGCTTTTGGAAGAAAAGGAAGGAATATGTTTATATGTTTATTGAATTGTCAAAAATTGTCATATCCTCCTTTGTAGCCTATGTACCTGTATTACGTAAGCTTTCAATTTTGTAAAATTGGTAAGGGATGTAGTGTATCAGGGTCATAAGTATGCCACCTGAATCATACTGTCAACAATTGCAATAATGTGGCAATATGTTTGTTTCTCGGTGCTGTTGTCTTTGCACCTGAAATCGTCACTATGGTGAATCATTGATGACTTGCATACACATATATATTGTTTGTAATGTAAAAATAAAACAGTCTTGAATTAGCCAGCCACCAGAAGTCTTGATACACTAAAATGACTATCAACGCCAACAAAAGGTTATACTGAGAGCAAGTTAACTGCATGCAGAAAAAGAGAGACTGAAACAATATAGTAAGTTGCATGGCGAGAAAGAAGGATCTTGCGAGTGTTCAATTGACAAACCCAAACTGAAAGATAATGACAAGTTAAGTTTTAGGATGTAGAAAAGTTACTGCAGCTCTTGACACCGAAAGTTTCATCGCTTCCTTAGCCATAATAACAGAGATGACAAAAGGCTCACCTAATCTCTTGTGCCTTTCGAATCTGTAGCTCTAGGGGTGTTGGCTCAATAGCTCTCCGCTCCAGGAAATGATCAAAGCTTTCCTCACCAGCCGCTGATGAACTGTCTTTATCTGCTTGTTTCACCGATTCTTTCTGTGAATTGAGAAAGAGACTTCGCTTAGATATTACAGCAGTAAAAAGGTGAGTTTATCAGAGGCTATTTGAGCAAATTTCACAACTTCATGGTGAAACATTGCCTTAGATCACATGTGTCCAACTCACAGCCTCTGGGTCACATCTGGCCCACCTTGTAATCAGATCAGGCCCGCAAGATCCTTTTACATTATTGTTATTCGTAGCCCATTGATTTGGAGCACTGATGACAAAATACTGCACAGAACTACAGATCCCATAATGCAACGCTTCAGCTGCCTTGCTGCATACTTATTGCCTCAATTTAATCAGAAGTTGGTTTCAGAGTGATATTCCTGTCATTTTTTATCCATATTTATGTTCCAAAAACATTTAGTTTTAGTGTGTTCAATAAATGTTTATCCTGTTCGGCCTGCGATCTAGATTGTGTTTTGAATTTTGGTCCTTTATACAATTGAGTTTGACATCTCTTCCTTAGATAGTCATAGATCTTCGAGTGTGCCAAAATTTAATCAGCTTTCTTCAAAATGTGCCATAATGTGAATGAACTAGAGTATCATATGGAGTATCATGTCAAAGTTGCCCAAATAGACTTTAGGTATCTCTAGGAACATAAGGCAAGTTTTACTGTTATGTAACGGCAGAGCCCGTGACCAGGGCCGAGTCTCATTATCACAGCAGGAGACTCGGCCACTAGGGAGCTGGCGGCATGCTTAGCTACGCAACAATGAGAAGATCAGGCGCTGCGATAAAAAGGGCGGAGCCTATCGCATTCCATCGATATATAACGAGCTTGCTACCAGTAAGTAAGCAGAACTTGTGCAGTCTTTCTGTACGATTGTTCATTGTACGCACACACATTGACTTCATATATACTTCTGTATACTTTTATATTTATGAGAAACATATATTTTAGCGACTAATACACTCATGTATTTATTTTCTGCGGAGAGTAAAGGAGACTGGCAGTTTATTATATGGTTACATTTACCGAGATAATATATGCTAAAAACCTCACAATTTGCATCTTCAACCTTTCCTTGAGTTTTTTGTTTCAAATGCTCCAATACAATTTTAACTTATGTTACGAGCTGTCAAGCAACTCATAGAGAAGTATTATATTAACAGATATGATCTTGCAAGAAAGTAGAACAAGGAACTGCAAGGAACGAGAGCAACAAAAATAGAGAGAAAGATAATAAAACAAGCAGCCATTCATTTACTTTTTTCTGAAACCTCGAAAGATGAGAACTGGAGGTAGGAGAGAGAGGAAATGGTTTGGTCTTTGATTGAGACGCTTTGCCTAGCAGACTACTGAGAAGTTTGATAGACTTAATCTTCATCAGAGGGTTGGCAGGTGCCTGAGATCCCTGCATTGAAGTGCAAAACAAGTTAATTTTTATCTGATCCACTTTCACGCTTTGTACTAAAATATTCAAACTGCATAACTGTTTATATAAGTCAGGGAAATTGAAATATTTAGTCTTCAGATAAAATTGTTGACAGGTTCTGACAAACTTAGGAGAAGACATTTTAGTGCTCGAACATAATACACCAACAACTAGGATGTATTTACAATTTACCACTATAATGAATGAAGGAATCTGATCTTGCTTGGCTATTGTGTAGGTAAATGTTTAATGACAGCGTATGAGTGTGAGAGTTTAGTTAACACATAGAAGGAATATTTTTGAGGGAGAGAAATCAATTAATACTAACCAGGCATGTCCACTGCCCACTCTATGCGCCTCTTCATACGACGACCTCAACACTGAACACCTTACCTCCCTCCCAACAGTAACTTATATACATGTTTTGTGAAACACTAAAATGGCACTTGCATTCTCTAGTTGTGAAAACATACTTATCACTGAATGGTTTACATAATGTGCAATCGGAAAAGCCTACCCTTTTAGCAAACTTGGAGTTATCCCCTATGACATTCAATGATATGCTATAGACGAGAAAACCATTTTATTCTCAGGATGACTGACTATAGAACTAATAAAACACTAACATTCAGATGTTGCATAGTGAGCAGACAGCTTAGCCTACAAAGATTTATATTATTATTAGCTATTGTCTGTCCATCCGTTTGCTTCTTCTTTCCCAAAGTACAGAGAATAAAGATTAGCATGTCTGAGGCTCCGAAAGGTTGATGGAGGTACTGGGTTGATTAGCTCAGGTGGTTCGACCTAATAAGCTAAATAGTATTTAATCTAATAAGCTGAATGTCAAGGATTTGAACCCCATATTGGTCAACCTTTTAGTCATCTCATTAATTGCATGTACAGAAATTTTGTGGCTACACGGAGGTTGGTGCATTTAAAATAATTGCTATTGTAAGACAAAATTGAAGGGCTTTAACATCCATACTGTTTATCATTTCTCATCATTTACCTTGAGTCAAAAGTCACCATAAAACTCCCTTAAATACATTTCAAATGCAGTTGATTTCAGAGGGAGGCAATTGCAATAAAAATTTAATTGTTTCTCGCTTCCCCATTCCTAAGGCTTATGAACGCAGGAAGTGGTAGCTACCATCAAACTTGTTGAAAATTTCTGAAATTTTCAGGCTATGGTTGTTAATATAGCACTGATGGTTTCCTGCTTACCTGCTGCCTCACCGGCTCTGCTATCATGCAGTAAATTCATAACAAAATCCACTATAGTTCTATACAACTGGTTGGTGTGTGAGGATGACGATCTGAACCCCATATGCATATCACCTACTCACACTACCTATGCATTAGAAAGCTTCCTTAAATCCCAATTATTCTAATTCTAGAATTACTTTGAATGATGTGAGATAATATAAACAGAAAGTTAAAATAATGGGCTACTCTTACCACTCTTAGGCTGATAGATGGCTATAGGTATAAAACTGTTGACCTCCAAGTGAATAAAAAGCTGTTTGCCGGAACCACTGCAACCCCTTACCTTAACGCCGGCTTTCTTTTCCGCTCCAGCACCACCACCACCACCACCAAAGCCTCCAAAACCTCCTTGAGTACCTCCAGTCTTGGCTAGTATGGCCTGTTTCTCCATTTCAGCTTTAAAGTCTAGGAGAGACTCCCTAGTATACTCCATCCTCCTGCAGGGGGAAACAAAAGGTTAGATGATGTAGTAAGAAGTACTCAGCTTGTACTAGCAAATATTGGAGCGACTGGCAAATTATGAGAGACAAACAAAACTAGATAACTAGGTAGTCTAACAAGAAATTCCTAATTGTAAGTAACTCACATGATATGAAGAAGTAAATATACTTTATTTATCACCTTATGATAAGTAACTGCAGCTTGCAAAAAGTCAGTGGGATTTATGGGGTGGTGCCGGTTGGTCAACAGCTATGTAGAATGATTCATTGAGTGTTAAATAGGGCATTGAGTGTTGGAGAGGTCATTTGTAATGTTAAAGAGATCAATAGTAGTGTTGGAGTGGTCATTGGTAGTGCTAGGGCCGTCATCGGTAGAGATAAAAAGTGATTCACTTTTTAGTAGTGATTCATAGCGTTAGAGAGGTCAATGGAGTTGTTGGAAGGGTTATTGGTAATATTGACAGAGGCATTGGAGAGTTGATGCGATCGTTGGCAGTGATCGAGAGTGTCAGGCCTTAGATGCAGTAGTCAGACCCTAAATGCAGTGGTCAGACCCTGAATGCAGTAGTCAGACTCTAAATGCAGTAGTCATACCCTAATGCAATAGTGCTACAATGTACATGCACACCCAGGGGGTGTGTTATAGGCACCCCCTAGCAAATCAACAACTGATTAATTAATTTTATTGAGAGTGACGCACCTTTCTGGAAGCTCATCGGGATGCATTGTAGGTACTGGCGGAATAGCCTTAGCTCTTTCATTACCGAGCTGAGCTTTGATCTGAATTAGCTCGGCTACATAGTTAGAAATTTGGTCTATGATTCCCATTTTTTGATCTCTGAGTGCTAACACTTTCTTGTTGAACGCATACTTGACTTCATGGATCTACAAGAATAAGTAAAATTTAACTTATTAATGCAAACAAGCTTTGGTTTAAAAAGTAGGAACAAAAATAACAGCTTGCAAAGCTAACAACTGGCTAGAGAAGGCTGAAATTAGGTTTAATGTCTTTTTCATAAGTTGAAACCGGCTCCACCTACTAACTGTGACTGAGATTGGTTTATTAGCAGCCTGAGTATATTCACATGACTATGGTGTATAGCTAAAGCACAGGTCAAACCATAATTGCTTCTAGTAGGACAACAAAATAACGGTGGAAGTTCACTGCGTCATTTTACGAACTGAGTACTCGCTCAGATGATGTGAGAATTTTCACAATACCAGCCTCTGTTTGTCACAATCTGCCACTAATTCAGTTTATGCTCAAAAGATAAAGATGTAAGAACTTGAATTAACTAATCCAATGCTATATGACCAAAATAATAACGATGGCCAATCAAATTCTTGTTAATTATTTTGAAGCATTCTATTCAAGAAGAGAAATAGTAACTACTAGTAACTACTAACAATAACTCATACAATCAGTGATACCTACCAACTCTAGTAACTATAATAGTAACTCATACAACCAGCGATACCTACCAACTCTAGTAACTACTAATACTCACTCATACAACAAGTGATACCTACCAACTCTTTGAGTACTAGAAGTTTCATTATAGCCTTCTCGACGTTCATTCTCAGATGATCCGGAACAACGTAGTCATCGGCAGTCTTCAGTTTATAGTCTCCCATGTTACTCTGTGCCTCCGCTATAGCTGCCACATCATCTGGGTCCTCGTAGTTATCATCTACAAATGAAATCAAATCATCCTTCCTGCTGCATATACATTAAAAACCAGACCAAGTAGCAAAAACTTCAGAATCAAGCAAACATTTACATTGGTTACTATTTTTACAGCAGATTTTTCACGCAAATAAAAGGTCATCATACAAGCTGCTAGATCTAGTGCTAGGACCATGCTGAAATCAAGTCACCCAGATAGATATCTAGTGTCTTTTACAACAAGGTAAAGGGATAAAATTATTCAAATGATGACTGTGCAAGTTATAAACTACAAGCATGTCTCAGCAGTTTTACTTTTATTTTAACCATGAATCCTCCTAATTGTAGCCTATGCGCCAGTACATTTTGCAGATTTGGTATCTAAATACAGTTTCTAGAGTAGATAATCTAGTTTCTCAAACTGCATAACCTACCTGGTCGATTTGCGTACAACTCATTCCACTGAGCTTTTCGAGCCGCTCTCTTTTTCTTCTTCTGTTCCACCTTTTGAAGAGCCTTCTGTATCCTCTGGCCCATGCTTCCTTTCAGATTAGTTTGTGTTTTCGCTGCCAAGCTGTCACCTCCAACATCTCCACTCGCAGAGTCTTTTCTTGCAGCTAAAGATCAAACTCAAGAATGAACGCCCAAATTCAGTATTAATACAACACGGCGTCAGCTAGAAGAAATGCCAGCTTTAATTTTTACTTGAGTCTGAGCAACAAATATAAGCTATTTGAAGATGATTTTTTTCCAACCAACAAAATGTACAAATACATGGAAATAGTGAAAAAGCTATGTGACGCTCATATGCCGACCAACTAACACTAGGACAGGAGAGCTTCAAGTTAAGGAGAGACATAAAGGAACAGACAACTAGCCAATGGTTAGACACAAGTTCAAGACTAGTCGATTCCAATCTGGAAAAAAGCTAACCAGCCAAGTTTAAACTTGTTGGAGATCAACTTGGAAATCAAACGGAAGTTTTTGAAATGTTAGCAGTATGATAAAATCTGATGTACATGAATTATGTAGAATTCTGATTCTCAACCTTACGATGTTCAAATTATTCTCACTGTCAAATGGCTGTTTTGCAGTGAGTTGAAAACATGTTGTCTGAAGTTGTGTCTAAGGGAGCATTACATCAGCTAGCTCAGCTTAAGCTAGTCTGTGTACAAGTACTGCATACTATGACAAATGTCCACTAAAGAAAGTTGGACTTTAGTATCTAAGAAGAAAGTAACAAACCTGCGGTATGCGGCGTGGCTATAAAGACAAGAAAACACGACACATAAAACAGAAGATGAATAAAAGTGACAAACATACAGATGTCAGATAAACATTTCATTGTACAAGCTTTAACATTCAAACTCATGTACAACATATTAGACATGCTCAGCATGTTCATGCATCTGCCATTGTAAATTTGGTAATATACATACATCAAAAATTTTCAATCAGAAATATTCCTTTGAAAAACTTTCGAATTGTCTTAGCGATTGTTGCAATTTTAGACAAATGAATAGGTTTCTTAGTATTTATTAATAAATAAGATACATTCTTTAAAGTCAAAGAACCACGTTTTACAAGAGTACAGACAGGCTATATGTTCAATTCTGACTTATTCCATTCACTCCGCTGCAGGTATTGTTATTTGTTATTTATAAACAATCAATAGTTGTTGTCTCAAATTTTCAACCTTGAAAGGTTTGGCAGCATTGGACTTTAAGGATATGACTAATCGTTTCATCTATACAAGAGCGTCTGACACCACCAATGGAAGTTTGGAGCTTTCTGGAACTTAATAACAAGTATGATAGACATGATATATATATAGTATGTTGTATTGGCATGGCAATGTATATATATATTTCTATAGGCAATGTATATGACAGGCATGTCTGCTATAGGCATATTATATATAGGGCAAGTCAACTATTTATTTGATATGCTGCACAAGCATATTCACCACAGACAAGCCATGTGATGTAGGCATGATTACTATAGGCAATGCATGTTGTATAAACATGCACACTGTGTATTTAGATGTTATGACATCTACTTTAGGCTTCATGCAAACCACACTCAGGTATTAAGATGAGAGACATAAGATAACTTACAAAAAACATATTATGTACTAAAATTGTTGAAGGCCTTTTAAAATGGTATTTTACACTAACACAAGTACGCTAAACAAACCAATAAAAATAGGAAACAATTATACTCTATAGCGATCAAAGTTTGATGATTTGATACAAATCACAAATAAAACTTAAATTGGTTAGAATTGAAGTTGCGCGACAAATACTTAAAATATAATAATGTCATATATTTTATAGCTTTATAAGCTGTCATATGTTGCATTTGAGGGCAGCAAACTTCTCCCAGAGTTCCTCACTTAATCTCAACCATTAACTAGAGGAGTTATATTTACCATTTAGTAAACTGGGATCTCTGCTAAGGTCAGAGCGAGCTTTGGACATAGACGTCTCCTTCCTTTGTTCGAGCTCAGCCTTAAGGGAGTAGAAGTCGTCAGACAGCTTTGCTGCTCTGTATGTTGATACTTCATATGTACTTTTAAATGATTTGACAACTATCCTCTCACACTCGACCATCGCCTTGAACCTATTGAAAACATACCACAGGTACCTGTCATGTCATGATTGATAGGCACACAAGCCACTTTAAATAAAAGTTGTATTCTTTTTTCCAACGTATTTTCTAGAGATTTTTTGTCTTCTTTACTGACATTTAATATTGTTTATACTGTTTATACTGATACTATATTGTTTGTTCATTTTAATAAGGCACTAACAACCCTCTAACTCACTTGAACCTCAAAATATAATTATCATATGGGTTTGATAAATTTGGCAAAAATACAACACATTTAAAAACAACAAACAACCTTTAATGAGTCTAAAAACAGTTAAAAACATCCATTTCTTGTGTTTTTTTTCACCTTTCTCAAAATGCAGTAGGTATTGTAAAACTTGCATGATTGGATGGGGACACTAAAAAAGATTAGATTCCACTTTTGACCATGATATGTGAACTGAGATCACAATAGCCCAGCAATAGCAAAATGGCTGATCTGCATGTTTACAGAGCAACAGCTCCAGTGATCAGATAAGTGTTGTCGATCACACGCATACAGAATCATCTAGCAAATCAGATAGACTTGGTGTAATGATGTCACTATAAGCAATTGATCCCAAAAAAGCTTTAACTATACCTCATCTTAAGCTTATCGAGAGCAATTTGTTGTTTTTCAGAATCCCAGGCTAGTTCTTTCTTGACCGTGTCTATCTTCTCTTGTGTCTGCCTTGCAAGCTCTTTCTTAATCTCTGGATCCATCTCAAATTCCTAGTTAAATATGATTTGTCGTTTTAGTACAAAAAATAGCTACTACCATTGCTACAGTAGTCAGGCATAGAGCTACCCAAAATCACGAGCAGACGACTCTAACTCTAATTAGTTCAACGAGCCATGAGCTTGTTAATAAGAAACAATCAAGATTTACTGTCGTAGTTAAATTCATGACTTAGAATAATTAGCAGACTTCGTAAATCTATGAATTGACCACTTTATTGGAGCACAGACTACAATGCGGAGTTAATCTATAATTGACTAGTAGGGGCAGACAATTCCAATCTGAATGAAAACTAGTCGAGCTCCTAGTCATCACTGACTTACGATGGAATCAAGCCTAAGATGAACTGGCAACTCATGGTTCTTCTCTAGCAGTTTTTTAAACTGCCGCCTCAGCTGAGTGATGATACGCCTCACTTCCTGTTTACGCTCCTCTGCCTCTCTCATCATCTTATCATGCTCAGCCTTTTGTTTGGCATCTTCAATACTAAAAAAGAAAACTGTAACTATATTACAGCATTACTTGTATTTGTAAATACTATAGGGCAAAACAATGTTATATTGAATGACCAGATAAGCAAAATCTCATTCCAATTGGAAAGAAAAGCGAACTTAAAGTGGCTATAGTATATAAACCATGACACTGCTTTGCCCGTACATAAAATACTATTAAAGCACAAATTCCATATATGCATGCGTTAATTGGATGACATTCAGAATTCAATTCCGTATAGTGACACCTCCGCCTGTTTTGAGAAAAGGTCTAAAACGTATGGAAAAAGGCTAAAATACTTATAAGCAGCTACCTATAAGCTTGTGGATCTTCGATATCATCTGGAAGCTGCTTGTCTTCAGGAAGTTTGAATGCAGATGGGATCTTCGCTTTGACAACCTCTTCATCCACTTCCTTCTGGGACATGTAGTTATAGGCAAAGAAGTTACCATCCTGACCTGTCAAGTAATATGCATCATGCGTAGGGTTGCAAAAGATGTTAGCCAAAAAATAAAACATGACATGCATCAGTAAAGTCAGTGGAGAAACAGATAATCTAAGAAAAGTATCAAAAGCCCAATGACAAGTGTTAAAAGCAAAGATGACATGTCAAAAAAAATATGACACATGTCAAAAACAAAGATGACATGTCAAAAGGAATTTGACACATGTCAAAAGCAAAGATGACATGTCAAAGGAAATTTGACACATGTTAAAGGCAAAGATGACATGTCAAAAGAAATTTGACACGTCAAAAGCAAAAATAAAACGTCAAAAAAGAAATATGACACATCAAAAGCCAAAATTACATGTCAAAAGAAATATGACACATGTCAAAAGCAAATATGAAATGTGTAAAAAGCATTATGACAAGAATAAACTAGACCATCAAGTTTTTCAGATGTACCAAGGCATTTGCTAATTGTAGAACACGTAGAAACTGCTTGTCTTTGCCAAGACTTTGCAAAACCAACAAACAGGTAATAACAGTGTTATCTATTATAAATCAGTACCCAGCAATCAACAACTACATCCATGTCGGCCTGACAACATAGCTTTCACTCTACTTACAAGCGATTGTTACTAGCATACATACCGACAGTGATAACATAGGCTCCGTCATAGCTAACTTCTATTGCTGATATAGCTCCAACATGATTGTCATGCATGGACAACTCCCAATAAGAGTTGGTGTTAGAGAAGTCTGCGGACGAGAGAGGATGAGCCCTGATGACACCAGTTTGGGTACCACAAAGCACCTGCTTATGTGTATCACTGCAAAGAAAACGAAAGATTTGACTTATTTGAGAGCTATTATGTTTGTGAGAGTAATAAAACAGACATACAACATCCATAGAAATTTAACTTGTTATGTTCTACCATGACTGAGTTGGGCGCATATTTACATAATGCCTATTAGAGAATACGCTAAGTTTCAAATAAACCAACTATAAAAAATCAAAAAAATCGAAGGATTGTGATAGACTGAGAAAAGTTTGAGATGTTTTTATAAAACCTCAGGCTCAACTTACACTCATACTTTACAGTCAGCTTTTCATAAACATTACAAGTGTACACATACCTGATGGGACATCCCTTTGGATGATTTCAATAGACTCTCGAGAATTACTAAAGGCCTTCTATTAGCTAACATGATAGATTGGCTAACGAAAGATTACAACGACTCACAATTCAATTGGTTGGTATTAACATAACTGACCTATGGAATGCTTTAAGACATTAGCTATACACAAGAGTGAGACCAAGAGAAAAGAAGGAGTAGACTGAAGGACCTTGAATTGTGAAACTGAAGCATTAATATCTCTATCGAATCATTTACATCACAAACTACTAGTGAGAAAGAGTAGATGAATCCAACAATCAGCTGGATAATGGGACCAACAAACCTGAAGTGAATAACTGAAATCGGAGTCTCCCCAAGATCGTCAACTGCAACTGTTCTGATTGGTTTGTATCTTTCGTCTTCTGGAACTCTCTGTAGTTCCCCCTCATCAGTGAATTTACACTGGTACAGGTAGCCGGCATCAAAGTCATCCATAGACAGCCAAAATGTCCCTAGAGCGTGAGAGACAACTTCCATTCAATTTTGACACCAATGGAGATATAAAGGGCTTCAAATAATTGTTTATAAAGTTGGTGAAATATTAGTAATGACAGCACCCTGTATATTAATAATGTATATAAATACTAGAAATTCCACTGTCATACAGCCCACGACCAAAGTGATAATGGAAAAAAGAAAGGGTACTGTTGATTGTTGAAAAAGTAGTTCTCAGCAGGAATTGACAGAGTATAGTGTAAATGAGACTTGTTTGAGATGATATAAAATAAATTTGAGGGAGCACGATTCTAACAATTTATTTTGGAGGTAATGTTGGGTTGAAACCAGGTATACAAATAATTGGTTAATTGTTGATATTACAATATCTGTTATAAGTAGGCTATACAGTATCTGTTAAAGGTCGCGCAGTTTAGTCTCCTTTCTTTTACGTTGTAAGATTTGGCCATTGATAGCTAATTGAGTGATGTGCTCCCTAGCGAAGTTGTTAACAAGTAAGTCATTGATGTTTCGAACTCTAGAAAGAGCAACAAACGATATTCCAGCGGTCATTACGCGGTGGCCTATATCAATGACAGCAGCTTTAGCCGTGGTAGGACCTTGACTCTTGTGTATTGTCAAACCCAATGCTAGATCGAGAAGAATGCCTCGTCATAAAGGGGCATTGTAGTTCGGCCCTAGCTTGTATATAAGTTGTAAAGAATTTCGGCTAACATTTTAAATAGTTCAATGAAACCTTCGGTGATTAGACAAAACAAACATAGGCTGATAAACTGTGTACCACAATTTCGTACCAATAAATCGGTCTACGCCTCAAACGGTCTACGTTTATTACAGAAACCACCGAATAAATTCGATTATAAGTAAACAAGGCCATAGACTTGTGAAATTAGCAAAATTTTCTCGTGAAATGCGCACTGCTAAATAGTTCTACTATCTGTCGCACGGCTTTATTGGCGTTTCAATTTTCAGTCTTAGCTTTTATTAAACCGAGCTTTTCAAGCGTTTTGTGGCAATTTTCATCCAAATAAATCTGTCTATTTTTGTATAATCCGATCAGATGGGTAAGTTTTAAGATAATACCGACGGTTTGCAAAGACTTGGTAACATATTTAAATTGGTTTGTATGTGTTTTGTATCGTTATTATACTTTACCGACTCTACAAAACGGTGGTTAAATTTGTTGATGAAATTTCAAAACAAGGGTTCGTCTCATTGTTGATGAATAATTTTCGTAAGTTGTGTGCACATGCATTTATCATAAAAACTCTCAAACTTCGCTCCGCTCGTTTGGTCGTGGGAATACATATTATTAATATACATACAATTATATTACGTATATTATCACTATTATAACTAATAATAATATATGAATATTATAATAAGATTAATAATATATAAACGTATACTATTAATATACATTTAATCTATACTAATATATTATTATACACTTTGCATATTATTATATATTATATTATTATTATAACATATATCTGTATATTAATAATACATGTACATTTCGGTTTTACCTGACCAACTATTTTTCAGATTAAGAACAGCGATTAATGGTTTAACCAATATACTGCTTCCACAAAAAGCCTATGACTATCAAAAACTCCAAAGCGATGCTTTATACATTAAAAACCAATATGATATAACAGCTTGGCTTTTAAATCTCTGGCGACACTAAGTGAGACAGGCCTCTGAAATCAATCTTAATCAGACAGAAAAAGTGAAGAAGCACCAACCAGGCTCGTCCATAGAGTAATATCCCTGAAGTATGGCTGAAGGAGTTGATGGGATATAAGGCTTCCACTCCTCTTCTTCCTCTTTAGCGTCTACCTCTTCTGAAACACACAACCTTTACACTTAATAAAAACATGGCGGTTGATATAATGAAACTGTGTCTTGAAGCAGATGCAAAATGCAACCTTGACAAATGCTGGCTCCGTCCAACAGCAATTCAATGACTGGCTACTCATTGATTGGCTATCCATTGACTGGCTACTCATTAATTGGCTACTAATTGATTGACTATGCAATGGCTGGCTACCAATTTATTGGCTCATTGATTGGCTTCTCATTGATTGGCTATTCATTGATTGGCTACTCATTGATTGGCTACTCATTGGTTAGCCTCTTCTTGATTTGCTAAAGTAGTTATCTATAGTTGCAGGCAGCTTTATGATTTCTTTTAACGATTTCTTTTTTTTACGAACTTTTTAAAAATTTCGAGAAAAGTTACTTTAAAACCAGAGTCGCATGAATTATCAAACTAATCAACAAAAAAAAATTGTGATCTTTAACTTTTGAGAGTTGTTAAAGTTGTGATTTTATTAAACAAATTGCAATACATAATACAGAAGCACAATAACAAAGCTAGATTTTTTATTTGTATGACAGCATATTACTTAACATGACTATGTTGTTTTACGCACATCTTAATGCCTGAATAGTTTAGCTTTAGTATTGCTTGTTTATTGAACATTTTATACGCAATTCAGGAATTGTCATGAGAGTTGCCGCACATAAAGGTAGCTTTATTACAAATACCTTCATCTTCATCATCAGAAGCAGACGCAAGACCTCGCTCTATTCGCAGCCGCCTTTCTTCGTCCTTCTTCTTCTTGGCTGCCTCCTCCTCCAGTCGCTTCCTTTCCAACTCTTCCTCGTGCCTCAGCTCTGACCTAATAGAGACCCAACTCTTGGATATAACTTCAAAAAAAACTTTAAGGAATTTTGAATACATTTAATTCAAGGTTGATTTTGACGAGTTATCATCGTTTAATAGATTTTCTTATAACAATAATTTTAGTTTAAATAGAGCCAATAGAACTATATTCTACGCTTTATAGTTAAAAAAAAAAGCTGATGGCCAGATATTCGTAAATATTATGACAGACTCTGTTTGAATTTGTAGAAACCTCTAAGGCAGATTAAGGCAAAGTGCCCCAAACCTGTGGAGTCAATACAAGGCAGGCCTGTATTCACTGGTTGAAAGTTGGGGCGGCTAATGTTAGGCGACTAGTTATGAAATGATAGGAGGGGGAGGTGTAAGCCCCCCCCAAAAGGTTTCTCTCATGTAGGGCCTCAGCCGGGCTTCTCATGAGAAGTTTTAAAAAAAATTTATCGGCAAGTATCAACATTTTTCTATTTTTTGATATTTGTTTTAGGTGATGTGACTGCAGGAATGTTTTTAGATTTAAATAGGCAAAACTTGACCGCAGTTAAAACGCTCAGAAAAAAAGACATCTTTTTCTTTTGAGCATTTTAACCAAGATCAATTTTGCCGATTTTATTTTAAGTCCATCCGGAGGTTTCCACGCTTTCGATGGGACATGGCCAAGCGGATGTTTGGTAAAACTTGAACTTTTGCAAACCTTTATAAAAGTTGTTAATAAGAATATTTTGCCACGGATGATAATAATGACGCCTAAGAACTACTAAAAGTGGATGTTTGTCTCTATGGCTTGAAATAAAGTGACATTTTACAGCGATAAAAACCGTCTCTTTAGCCATTGGGAAAATAACTGTTCGAGTAAATGATGTTGAGGTCGAGTTATCTGCAGCAATACGAAGCAATATTTGGGAACGAACCAAACAAATCTGTTTTAGTTAATCTCCTGTTCGAGATGAAATGTTACATTTTATCCGAGAGCGAGTTATGCGAGTTTGACTGTACTTAGCCGCGGAAAGTTCCTAAAAAGTTGGGGCGGCTCAGCCGGCCAGCCGCCCTAGGGAATATGGGCCTGATACAAGGAACACCTAGATGGACGCAAAGAGCAATAATTACACTTTCAAATGTAGAAACTGAGAGAATGAAACCCAATGTGAGAGATTTGTCGATTCTCACTCAGTAAGAGAAAATTTTATCTCAAAAACGAAAGATGGCTCTGTAAACATGAGAAGATAACTCCTATAAATGTCTAGACAAAAGGCCTGAAAAATCAACAATTATTTAGCAAAAAAAGGTGAAATATTTCTGTTTTTATGTAAATATTTTTCACTAACTTTAAGTCAAAGATACTTACTTCACACTCTTAAACTGATGAGTCCTGATTGCGAGGCCCTCTATCTGATAAGAACGGGATGTATCGAAGGTGCCTGGCTCTGGGCATTCAATCTCTTGGGCAAAGCCATTTGCGCAGCAAACCAGTAGCGAATTCTTTTTCTGAAAGTAGAATTGACGCGGAGTAGTCCAGCAGCTGAGAATCATTTTAAAAAATATGAAGCGAGCAGCGATAAAACAGAAACAAAGGAAAGCATGATGAATGAATACATAAGAGAAACAGCTATAAAAACCTACAGAATTCAATTTTACTGGAAGTATGTATTACTTTTTAATAGCATTGGTAATCATAAAAAATGATGTTCTTCATTACATGCCAAAAGAAAGACGCTAGTAAAAAATCAAATGCAGCGAGCTTATGCAAAAAGCAAGGAAGCAGCGGGCTTATATTATTGGGCTTGCTGACTAATTGATTTTATAATAGTTCTCAGTAAAGTGATCTACCAGCTATGAATTTCAGGCTGCTTAAGCAATCACATGATGTGTAGAGGCAATAATAGATTTGACTCCCACTCTGAACACCTTCACATACATCAAACGAAGGAAACCAGTAAACCATAAAATTTGGGCCAGTTTATCAGGCTGGGCTGATATTTCCAGAACTTGCTCATCGTCGGCCAACAATGGGAGGCTGTCATTGGCCAATGTAACTGCAGCTTAATTTTCTGAGCCAATCAGAGCTCTATTCTCATTCCAAGTTCAACTGACAGTGTGATAGAGATGGTCAAAAAAGGGACAAACCTTTCTTAGAATACTAATCTATAGATGAAAAAGAACTATAAATGCATTAGGGCATTGTGTAATACTTACATAGGCACCAGGTGACCAAGAGATGTGAGTGACGCTGCCGGCAACGCTGACGAAGCCAATAGGTTTATACTCTTTGTTGGAGACATTAAAAAAGAAGACACTTCCGTCTTCACTGGCAGTGGCAAGTGTTTCTCCGGCGCTGTCGAATGCCATGCAGGTTACAGCCTTCACATGAGGTTTAAATACCTGTAAAAAATATAGACTGAGTCATGTATCGCAGGCGTAAAGGAAAGTGTAAGTGTGAGGATAAAGGAATTATGAGAGTGACTGACAGCTCAGCATAACTAACAGAGATCAATCAAAATATTCAGCTACAGTATTTATAAACACAACAGAAACCAGTTCAAAAGAAACCCGTTCTAGAAAACCCAGTTCTATATTTTTTGCAGTATCTTTTGTATTCAGAAACCTAATTTTACAAACTCTTCAACATCAGAATGACACTATAACGCAAACAAAACATTAGCCTAAAAACCATACACCAGAAAGAAAATCAACAGTCATTAGGATATTATGACTTTGGCCTATTGATAACAATTTTAATCAATTTAGAGGTGCTAAGAACGTTCATAACTTGTTACGAGAAGGCTTTGCCTTAGGATGCGCATCTAAGTTACCCAAGTCACTAGATATCCTACTAGTGGTGTGAAATGTCAAAAACTTATCATTGTTGTATAAGTAATTGTTAAGCAAGATTCTCTTGCTAATACTAGTAAAACAATCTTGGTGCAATACAGAGTATGTTGTAAAGTACAAAATTGTTGTAACTTCATATAGAACATAAGGGAGGTTACAACAATTTTGCACTCAACATACGACATACAAACAGATTAAAGTTGAGAGTTGTCTAACCTGAGTGAGAAGCAACTCTGATTCACTGGCACCTTTCCTATTGCTAGACTCATCTTTCTTGCTTAAAACAAATGATCGGACGACTCCATCACCAAACCCAGCGATTATTGTCGCACCTTTAATGTCTACCTGTAGTGGCAAAAAAGCAAAATAAAATCTACTTGTGTAATAATTCAGTGATATCATACAAAGAAAATTTGCTACAAAGTGTCTGTCATCCTTAGTATAGACTATAGACAGAGCATTTGTCCAAACACTGAATTTGGACCTTATTACCACGTTGAATAGTCTTCCAAATTAACACTCAAACCTTAACAAAATTGGTGATATTCTAACCAACTTTGATAGGAGAGCAAGCCAGCAATGATAATAGTGGTTATACAAAGTAACACATACTGATTAGAGAAAGAATAACGTATTAATTAGAAAAACTTCAACACTTTCTAAACAAAGTTTTGCGAAAATCTCCACAACCCTCTCTGCAAAAACACACAAACTGCTTACAAGTTTAGGAGCCCAGATTATGCTGGTTCCCTCAGCATTGAGCAGACTCTCGCAGATAGTCACATTGTTGACATAATCATGAACTCGGACTGTTTTGTCAGCACCGGTAGTAGCCACAAGATGAGTGACTGGAGATGCTGAACAACCAGCTATGGCTCCTGCATGGTAATACATCAACCTCTCAGGGGTGGCTGATGTGTGGCTAAAGGAAAGGTCCAGCTTCCAGATTCCTCCATTAGCATCCTAAAAGAGGTACCAGCATATATTTTAACCGTGATAATAGTATTAATAATAATAGCATTAATCGTAACAGCTAAAATATAATTCTAGAAACTTGTAAATATATTTAATCTACATTGAATAATTTATGTTAATCTATGCTGAACAATAGAGTTAATCTATGTTGAACAATAGAATTATCGAGGTCCTCAATTTATCAAGCAGGTCAAGCAATCGTTTTACAGAGTAAGTACCAAACAATTTATGGCTCATACACATTTTTATACATTTACTACAAGGAAAACGGTGTTCATGAGCTTCTTTTCGTTCAAGCACAAAGAACATGTGGAGGATTTGTAAAGATTTTGGCTTCATGCAATGTACAATTTATGGATCTGAGCTTTATGTACTGTATAATCTAAAGAAATTAGTTTTGTGTACTGCGCAGTATAGACATAATGACATGTGAGCAGGAAATTGCATCTCGCTTGAAAACTTGGCGTTTAAAATAGACCTTCAGGTTAACATAGCTCCAAAACCAAGGATTGTCTTCTCTTTTCTTATTGAAAAACTAAGAGAAGACAAAAACCAGCAACTACTAGAGGATATGAATAAACTTGAAGGCATCAGTTTGCGGCTACAGACTATTTCATTATGGCAGAATTCTGATGTTCAAGTACTCGCACACAAAATAATGCATCAAGAAAAACCTAAGATCCTTACCTGGGCATACCAGATTGTGGGCTCTTCTGCCTCATCTACCGACTTGACGATAGACATTAGACTAACATGCTCCTGTCCTCCTATTTTTATCTCATTCATTGGCTCCATCTCAAACAGCCCTGTCTCATCTGTTGAGTCAGCATTGTCGATAGTCTCAAAGTCCCACACCTGTCAAGCGCAGTGAGTTAGTTATAATGAGCTGCAACCTGCTGCAGTTGTCCTAGACACAACCTTATGAGAATAACCAGATTACTACTGTGGTGACAACTATGCTATTGGCAGACAGGTTCTCAACAAGTGTTTTGAGACAGCAGAGTTTATCTGTGTAGACTTTGCTAGAAGCTTAACAAGACTGTCAACATTGAAAAGAGATTGCACTAAGAATTGTCTACAGCTTGAGTTCGATAACATTTGCACTCTATATACTGAAAAGCTACATATGGCCAGATGGTATGAAGCAACAATGCCGAAGCCTTGTGGGAATTTTCCACTCACACATTGAAGTGGTTTACAAGCAAAACAACTTAAACCTCATCGTATCCACAGTAACACCGATAGCAAAAAACATGAAAAAAACAGAAAATATATGTAATGATCAGAGAACAGTTGAAATTTGAGAGTGTGTCAAGCAATGTGCTGCTTGCTATAGCTCAAGTTCTAAAGGTGATTATCAGTGGTATTTGCAAAAGTCGGAACAAAATTGTAGTTAGCAATTTCATAGGTAAAGAAGTTGAAATCTCACTAGCTACCAGCCAAAAAAAGCATTCTTGCTAGCACTTAACAGCCATGTGTGTAGATGGCCGACCAAAAGAGCAAATGGATGCAAACTGATTAGACACTGCAGGACATGCTTGTTGAAGAACTTAGGGAGAGTAAACCAGATCCTTTGCAAAGCTCTACCTAACCTGAGTATCTAAAGGTCTGCCTAGCTTGAATATCTAAAGGTCTACTTAGCCTGTGTATAAAAATGTCTACCTAACCTGAGTATCAAAATGTCTACCTAGCCTGAGTATCAAAATGTCTACCTAGCCTGAGTATCCAAAGGTCTACCTAGCCTGAGTATCCAGAAGATCTACTTAGCCTGAGTATCTAAAGGCCTACCTAGCCTGAGTATCTAAAAGTCTACCTAGCCTGAGTATCTAAAGGTCGACCTAGCTTGAGTTTCTAAAGGTATACCTAGCCTGAACATCCAACGATCTGTCAAAGTTTTTGATCTCTAGTAACATGTTATAGAGTAGAGTGGAAGGTGAATTCACCACATGCTGATGCTGCTACATATCACATGATGCTACATACCAAATGTTGCTACATAACACAGGATGCTACATAGCACATGTTGCTACATAGCATGTGCTGTTACATAGCACATGCTGCTATATAGCACATACTGCTACATAACACATTCTGCTACATAGCACATGCTGTTACATAGCACATGTTGCTACATAGCACATGCTGCTACATACCACATGCTGCTACATAGCACATGCTGCTACATACCACATGCTGCTACATAGCACATGCTGTTACATAGCACATGCTGCTACATAGCACATGCTGCTACATACCACATGCTGCTACATAGCACATGCTGCTACATACCACATGCTGCTACATAGCACATGCTGTTACATAGCACATGCTGCTACATAGCACATGCTGCTACATACCACATGCTGCTACATACCACATGCTGCTATGTATCACAGGATGCTACATACCCTAACACAGCCATCCTCTCCAACACTCATCAGCTCTCCTTCATCCATGATGATCTGTTGAATCGGACCCTGATGACATGGCTTCTTTCCTTTTCGACTTATCTCCACCTTGATCAGCCCTCCGTCCCACAACAACATGTTTCCATTCTCACATCCTGACAAAACCTGCAAGTGAACACAACTCCAATTTTTAATGCTGACCAATTAAATAAACTCAAGCTTAGAATATGTATTTCCAGCCTCTCCATAAGATTATCACCTGTTTAAGAAGACTTCTACAAAGAAATACTATTTTTTAAATCAATGTAAAGAATATACCAGGCAAATAATACATAGAATTTAAGATCACACTTGGTAAAAAGTCATAAGAAGCATAAACAGCGCACACTAGCTTCATTTTGTACAAGTCGATGTATGAGCTCCCAAATATCTGTTGAAAACTCTAACAGTATAAAACATGGAATGAAAGTGTATAACATATAGCTCCGAGGGCTGGATGCATTAAGGTCCATGATGCTTGCTTATACAGTAGGTAGCTAATGGATTGCTACATGCGCAGTATCGCTCGATTGGTAGACCCGCGCTAAACCTCTCTAACTAACTAGAGACAACTGAAATAAATCCAACAGAAGTTATCATATTTGGTGCTATAATGATAATGCAACTAGTAGTACCATTGTTATTAACTCCGTTCAAGGTAACGACTCAAGGAATAGTAACCAGAAGTATTGCCCCTACGAATAGGAGCCGAGTAAAATGGGAAACAGGCACACAAGCAACAAACTAGTTAATACCTTGCCATCTGGTAGCTCAACGTAACCCTCAATATCAGATATTTCTGTCTTGCCAAACTTTCCTAGTTCTCCTTGAAGCTTGAGGCCAGTGAAAGTGTGAGCCATTTTCCAGAATCTATTAAAATATTGTCAACTTTATTGGTCAGAGAGTTCAAACCTTACGGTTGCAAATAAAAAATAACCATTTTTACAACAAATAGCAGACCTGACTTCAAAGAAAAGTAAGTTTTAACAGAGATGGAATAGACCAATCAGACGTTGTTTAACATTTGAAATGGAAACTTACAGTCAAACAAAAAAATGAGAGTAAAGATTACCCACTTATCTTTTGCAAAAATTTTCATATATAGGAGCTTTGTGAGGTCAAGTATGAACTGGCAATAACCAGAATGACATGTTTTTTTTGTTAAAAACAGCAAAAGAAGCATGATATATGAGAAATTTGAGTGTCATCTCAGCCAAGTCAGAATCTACTACAGATGACAAAAGCTATGGCCTTCACCTTCAGTGCTTAAAAGCTGCAAATCTCAACTAGATCAGCAAAACTCACAATGTGCAGATAGCCAAAGAGTATTTTACCTGATGTGTCCGGTACCGGCGGAGGTCAACTGTCCTTCTAACTCTGTTGAGAAGCTGACTCTAAAGACATCCTGAGAAAAAGCTTTAGACCTGAGCACAGTCTGTTCTTCCTTCCAGTTCCACAGAGTCAACATGAAGTCTGGTTCGCCACCAACTGAGGCCAGAAGCTTGCCATCAGGGCTGAAGAGGCAGAGAGAAACAGTATTCAAGTCGGTGAAAGATTGGAGGTTTCTAAGCTAAGACATATCGTAGATATGCTTAGCATAAGTCTGTATACACTGAGAAATAGATGTATTTACATAGAAGTATTTGATAAACTGATTAAAGAGGTGGTTCACTAAACTACCTCTATAACTACCTCTATAACTACCTCTATAACTACCTCTATAACTACCTCTATAACTACCTCTATAACTACCTCTATAACTACCTCTATAACTACCTCTATAACTACCTCTATAACTACCTCTATAACTACCTCTATAACTACCTCTATAACTACCTCTATAACTACCTCTATAACTACCTCTATAACTACCTCTATAACTACCTCTATAACTACCTCTATAACTACCTCTATAACTACCTCTATAACTACCTCTATAACTACCTCTATAACTACCTCTATAACTACCTCTATAACTACCTCTATAACTACCTCTTTAACTACCTCTATAACTACCTCTATAACTACCTCTATAACTACCTCTATAACTACCTCTATAACTACCTCTATAACTACCTCTATAACTACCTCTATAAATACCTCTATAACTACCTCTATAACTACCTCTATAACTACCTCTATAACTACCTCTATAACTACCTCTATAACTACCTCTATAACTACCTCTATAACTACCTCTGGGCACAGGAATATATCTTCATTTAACTTTTCATATTTTCCTAAATAATTTTTTGTCTATTTGGAACGAAACCTAATTTATTTGTCTGAAAGTCATTTTAGGATGCCTCAGCTGTAGATTAAGAGAAACAGCTATCATCGCAGGGAAGACAACCTCCCTAAAAATTCCTTCGGATCTTGGCTTAGGATTAGCAGTCTGGGAACTAGACCACTTTTTCGAATGAGAATCCCTAAAAGCATATTGTCATATTTTTACTGATAGAAAATCAGTGAAGCTTACCTAAAGCAAACATAAGCGTAGGAAAGCTGGGTGCCACCCCGTAAGATTCTGTGAAGCCTGAGGCTAGAGTACTCATAAATGTTAATGTCAGGTACAGTCCCTTTTTCAGCAACAGCCAGCCACTTCCTGCTAGGATGCAGCTGCAACAGAAAAGGAAAAAGTTTAAGATGTGAATATATCAACAATGCCCTATAAAATAGACTGTGGTACCATATCAGAAACATCAAGGAACTCACTAAATAGGATACTAGCCAATTATTGGTTTGGGGGGGTTGGTGCTTACACTAGAAGATGACTTGAAATTAAAATGTGGAAGTTTAAAATCCTGAATATTATAGATTAATAAGATTGTAACAGGAATAAGCCTTGTAAGGTACAAACAGATACAGAAGTATGTTTTGATAGCTGGACTATCGATTAATCGATAATCGATTAATAAATAAGAAACATTCTTTAAAGTCAAAGAACCAAATGTTACAGGAGTACAGGCAGGCCATATTTTCAATTTTAGCTGATTCCATTAACTCTGCTGCAGGTATTGTTATTTGTTAGTTATGTAGAATTATGAAAATGTATAAATGCAGCACTATATATATAGTGCTGCATTTAAACATAGTATAAATATATACTATAAATTTATACAAATATATAGAGCTGCATTCATACATTTATATATATAAATATATGTATACATATAAATTTATGTATATATATATATATATATATATATATATATATATATATATATATATATATATATATATATATTAACTAAAAGCAAGTGCAAAAGCATATAAAAAGAGAAATCTACACTAAAAACCTAAAAGATTATTAGTGGAGTATGAAATATTTGAAAAATTATTGCGAAAAAAGTAAACTTTTAGTATTTGCGTTACAAATTTGTTTCGTGCGAAGCACTCCTCAGACGCAATTGTATATATATATATATATATACAAGTGCGTCTGAGGAGTGCTTCGCACGAAACAAATTTGTAACGCAAATACTAAAAGTTTACTTTTATAGTTTACTAGTTAAAGTTTACTTATATATATATGTATATATTTATATATATCTATAGTCATATCTAGATATATGACTATATATAGTCATATATCTATATATACATGTATATATATACTGTATATATATTATATACGTGTGTATATCTATTTGTAAAAAATGCTGGTTTTAAAAAGGTTAGTAAAGAAAGGGCACTCAAGGAACTAAGTGTAGAGTGAATTATACCATAGATTTGACTGTATAATGTACTTAGCTGTTGATCAATCACTGCAAACTTGTTTGGCACAGTTATACATCTCCTCTAATCTATATTATTATACTGCAGCTGTACATGTTGTACTGCAGCTGTACATGTTCATATCATATAAAAGTTCTATGAAAGCGTACGACACACCTAGTTTGCTACTCGCTGGTACACAGGCTAAGCCATGATACACACAATACACACAAATATACAAACACACGCTCTTCTGACCCAAACATTGGATCAGATATGGCAGACGAGATTGATGACTCCGATAGAACTCACAGCTATGGCTCCTATTGCCACTCCACCAGTGCTCCTGATGTACTTCTGCTCTTTGCTGATGATGTCAACCAACTGTACGAGATTTCCTGCTACATAAGCAACCGTTCTTTCATCCAACACGACTAGATTTCCTCTACGTCTGCAGTCGTATCCGAAGCTGTGAGACAACTGCAGCATGTTGGGAGGTAGACCAGAGTCCTCTGTAACAGTAATGAGTGTAAACCGATGAATATGAACTTTAGTGTAGCGGCAGTATGTGACAAGATCTGAGGAATTTCACCAAGTATTATATTGAATAAGACAAGAAACAGATACATTACAGTAAGTAAATAAAAGCCACTACAATGGAAAGCTATTCTAATTCTCAAGGATATCGTTACAAGATAAGATAACTCTCATGATTATAAGATGATTTTAATGTTTCGGTAACGTTTTGGTAACAAGAAACAAAAGGCAAATAATGAAAACCTACATGTGAATAATTGTGACTAATGGGTAGTTAGAAGGAAGAGAGCTATAATCAGATAGTATAATCGGTTTCTTTGCACCTTTGTTAATATATGGACTAAGTGCTACACCTCTAGTCGTAGTACAATACTCTGACATACAAGGCTACAAGACAACCCACCTGTTATCTTTGGCTTAGACACACAGAGTTGATAATCATAGTAATGGTCATCTGGTATCGACGGCTTATCGTCTTTCTTCACCTCATCACTCATCACCGACTCTTCATCGCCTCTGTACACACACTGATAATGAGCTCTAACCTAAGACTATCACAGTAGTGCTCTCGCCTAAGGCTATGACAGTTTTTCTTCAATTTTAAACAAACTTGGAAAGAATCTATGAATTAATAGAAAGGCCTATAGCCAAATAAATAGGTAAAGAACAGATAAAATAAGTAGGTAAAGACTTATATAATGCTGTAATTATTTTAAATGGTGGATTTAAAACAGAAAATCATGAAAAAGATAATGAAATTAAAAAAGGAACTTGTTACCACTTTGCCAAAAGCTGAACAGACCAGAATGTAACACAAAAAAGGTTGCTTTTAGTTTTCTGAGGCTGGCTGAGGCTGGCTGATGCTAAAGCGACTAGTTCTTGCTAACACATTATTCACCAATAAAAATATAAAGTACCTAATGTTTGGATCATCTCCCTTGACAAATCCTTCAGGTAGTTCCGTTTCTCCCTCAGGTTTATCTTTTTTTTCTCCATCTTCTTCTTTAGTTTTTTCTTCTTCTTTTTGCCCATCGGCAGCAGCTGATGCCTCACCTTCCTGTTCCTCTGCTCTCCCAGCAGTTGCATCAGCTTCGGCACCCTCCACAGGTTGTCCTGACTTGTTGACACCTTGAGCTGCTTCGCCTGCTGTTGTTTCATCAACTGTTCCATCTACAGTCTTTTGGTGACCTTCTTCACTTGCTGCCATTCCATCAGCTGTTCCAGCTGCCACCGTTTCACCACCTGTTCCAGCTGCTGTCGTTTCCTCACTTGTTCCAGCGGCTGCCGTTTCCCCATCAGTTCCAGCTGCTGCCGTTTCCCCACCTGCTGCCGCTTCTCCACCTGTTTCAGCCGCTGCCGTTTCACCACTTGTCCCATCTGCTGCCGTTTCATTACCTGCTCCATCTCCTGTCTTTTGGTCACCTTCTTCACTTGCTGCCGTTTTATCATCTGTTCCAGCTGGTGCCATTTCATCCGCTGTTCCAGCCGGTGACATTTCATCAACATTTTTAGCTGTGGCTGGTTCGTCAACTTTTTCCACTGCTGCTGTTTCATCAGCTGCCCCTTCTTTAGCCACATCATCAGTTTTTAGTTCTTCAGTTTTTGAGTCTTCTTCGGTTTTCTCTAAAGTTTTATCTGCTGCTGTTTCATCAGGGGCAGCACCAGTTTCTTCTGCTCCTTGTATTTCTTCTTCCTTATCTTGCTTCGCTTCTATGCCAGAATCTGCTTCTGTTCTAGACGGCTCTTCTTGCTCCCCTTCTACTTGTTCAGGAGCCTCTCCAGATGGCTGCTTGCCTGAAGAGTCTGAAGGCATAAATTACATAAAGTAACTTACAGCAGTTTGATGACAAAAAAAGAACAAGATGTGCCATATTTAGAAAGTAATGTTTATAAATTTATAGTCTTTAACACTTATCAAAGACATACTAGCTGAAGTAATACTCCACTTAAAACACATCGTAAAAGTTTATTAAAAACTGACATGGTGCCTTAGCACCAGTTTTTTCCATCTTACTAGTAGGGTCAGTGGAAGTATTCTATAAGTATCTTCATTTACAGAAACAAAATTTTTTAAAAGTCAACACAAATATTCGGATAAGTCCAACCCCATGGTAGTTACAATTGGAGCAAAAGGAAACAACATTTGAAAAGTTAGATGATCAAATGGTGAAATCAAACAAAGTAGCCAATAGCACACAACTCTACCTTTAGCTTGTGCAGCAACTGCTTCGGTTCCATCCGCTTTAGTGTTTTCGCCTGATGCTACAGGCTCACTCGTAATATCCACTGGGGGCTGCTCACTTTCAGCTCCTGTTCCTGTTGGAGTTATCTCTTCACTAGCTCCTACACCAAATAAATCATGGAATTATAAAATACCTGCATTTCAAGATGAGACGCTCGGGTTGAAAAGCTAAAACAAGCATACAAGTATGCATAAACATCATTAAACCTGATCAAAAGTTCTGATCAAAAACAGCCCAGTAAATAAAAAAAAAATTAATACTAAATGCATAGGGTCTAGTTGTTGAGTAGTTGGTGAAGGAGAGTGCTTAAAGAATTCACAGTGCAAAAGGGTGCTTGCTAAGTTTTAGAAAATTAGTGTATTGGTGTAACATGGATACAAAAATATTATGATTTGATAGACATAATATTAGATGAATCTCACAAGGAACAGGAGAGAAATTATGACTCCTTGGCACTTCTAACTTCGGACAAAATGCTCAAATTACATACATATCTCTTTTGAACTGAAACAATATAGAAGAGGTTAATAATTTTTTATAACAAATTATTATAAAATAAAGTTTAATTATGCTTAGTATTTCTATATGTAAACACTTTGAGAAACATAAAACAGCACAACATCTGCTAAAGCCATTGACATCGAAAAAAAAAGTTAACAGCTGTATATATGAAATGACGACAACAAGCTAGCTCAGTCAGTGCAGACACAAGTCACAAGCAATAAAGTGATAGAGTATAGCATCGGGTCACCAGACGCAAGCTAGACGAGTTTGCTACCTTTCGAGCAAGCTGCTGTTGGCCTCGGCACTATTGGATCAGGTCGCCGATCAAGATTGACGTGCGAATCTAAAGGCTTTAAGTAATCAACATAAAGCTCTCTTTTCGTGATAGAAGGAAAGGGTGCAACAAATAAGTGACTGGATGAATTCAACTCAAAGGGGGCTTCGTCATCATGTGATTGATAAATAATAGTGGGGGTGGTTTGATGGAGAGATTTACTACCTCTGGGGCTACCCAAATTTTCAAAAGCTCCTTCTTGCCGAGCAGCTAGCAGGTCTGGATCGATGACACCTGGTGGACTCAAAACGCGTATAATGTCATCCTGTTCATCTGGACTGGGTTCCCAGTCCAAAGGTGGATCATCCCCTTCATGATTTCGGCGGTAGCGCTTGAGTGCCTCTTGTCGCAAATGATATGTAGCTTCTCTTAAATTCCGAGACTTTCTACCACTAGATGTAGAAGCCCTATCAGTTGGTTTGTCTTCTGTGACACATTATGAAACAAATGTGAAGATGAATTAATCTATAACAACTGTCATACCACATGGATGCGCAATACCTTTGTAGATACACAAAATTTTGTCAAAAAAGCATCAACAACGATGTAAATTGAATAATAAAGTGTCCAAATTAATATCAAGCAACATAGTTTTCTATGCTATTAATAAAGAGGATACTTTTTATCATTGCTGCGAATTATACACCCTTGCAATGGACTTGCGGTCTTACACAACCCGAAAATGTTTTATGAGTACTTGAACAAATATGCAACATATTATTTGCAAAAGCTATCTACATCTGTTAAGCATCTCTTAATGTAAACAGAATGTGATAATTAGTAAATTACCATCATTTTGATTCGTTTCGGAAGGTAATTGAGCATCTCCTTCGTCCTCCATCTTCAATCAGTGTTGCTATGGGTTTTGCGCACGCGCATAACAAAACTAGAAAATTGACTTATGAAGTTTATCGAAACGTTAAGCGACTCTCTCGTTGCTAGCTTTTGTTGGTTCTCAATCTATAGTTTGATCACGTGATCACATTCCCTCAACTGGAATCATTTTTCTCATGCGTATTTTTTTATATGTAACGGTGGACGTTTTATAGCGATAAAACACCTTGAATATATTAGCAAAAAGCATAAACAGATTTAATTAAGATGGATCCATTATTTTTGGCGTACAGCTTGTTCCGTCGGAGAAGGTTTCAAGAATCAGCGGATTTGTGCACACAGCTGCTGGAAAAGAATCCTTACGACCAGGTATAACCACGTTTAATACTGTTACCTCATTAGGCATAATTCACTTATTATTTAAAAATATACATAGTTTAATAGCATTGTGAGCATACCTTTTGCTTCGACAGACCGACAATGATACTTTTTCACCAGCAGCGAAGCATAGCTTATACACAACGCTGCAGGCTACCACTCTTTCTTTAATTTCAACAGTCAATCTGATATAGCATAAGAGAGTTCTCTACATATTAAACATTAAGTTATTAGATTGGTTGACGTCAATTATTGATTTTGATGCACTGTTTCCTGGTTAGACTATCCCTTGTGTTAGATTTCACTTTCCTTTAACAACATGGGAAACAGTCCCAACATCGACAAGTCCGAACCTAGACAAGTCCCAATCTCGACAGAGGTTGGTCCGAATCTAGACAAAGGTTGGTCCGAACATCGACAAAGGCTGATGCAGTTTTACAATAATTTAATCTTCAACAAATAATAAATGTCTTTTTGCAGCTCTATCCTCACTTCAAAAAATAAAAACCAAACCTACTCACTGAAGTTTAGTCTTCAAATAAAACATTTTGCTAGCATAACAGTCAACCATATTTATGATTGTTACTTGTTTTAGCATTCGTTCTATATTTAGGTTGGGCAAAATATTGTTAGGCCTACATAAGCTGGGGAGTGCTGCATCAAATGGATAACAATATATTTTTGCGCAAATAAATCTTTTACATATAAATCGCTCATTTACGGTTTATAGTCCGAACCTCGACTGGTTTGAAACTCGACGAGTTTGTATATCGACAACGGTTGGCCCAATCTCGACAGCAGTTTTACAATTTTACCATCTACTATTTTCATAATAAATGAGCGATTTATATGTAAAAGATTTATTTGCGCAAAAATATCTTGTGATCCATTTGATACAGCACTCCCCAGCTTATGTAAGCCTAACAATATTTTGCCCTACCTAAATATAGAACGACTGCTAAAACAAGTAACAATCGTAAATATGGTTGACTGTTATGCTAGCAAAATGTTTTATTTGAAATCTAAACTTCAGTGAGTAGCTTTGATTTTTATTTTTTGAAGTGAGGATAGAACTGCAAAAAGACATTGATTATTTGTTGAAGATTAAATTATTGTAAAACTGCATCAGCCTTTGGCGATGTTCGGACCAACCTTTGTCTAGATTCGGACCAACCTCTGTCGAGATTGGGACTTGTCTAGGTTCGGACTTGTCGATGTTGGGACTGTTTCCCCTCATTTACTATGAAAATAGTAGATGGTAAAATAGTAAAACTGCTGTCGAGATTGGACCAACCGTTGTCGATATACAAACTCGTCGAGTTTTAAACCAGTCGAGGTTCGGACTATAAACCAACAACATAGGCTACATGTAGGCCTATGAACCTATCAAGACGATATTTGAACAAGAATAGCACTTGGGCATTTTTTTATTTTGCAAAAAACGAAAAGTTTTAGTAGTAGTAAGAGAATATTTGAGTCAACGAAATATGAGAAGGAGGGAGACTGCTTCATGGTGTTTTGTATAAAATTGTCCATTCACTCACAATTTTACATTTTTGTACAAAGAGAAAAAGCACTTGATAGGCATTGTTTGTAATAACATCTTTCATTGAGGTCTTTGAATTTAGTGAGCTGGCAATTGTACTAGTATATGTTAAGGATTGTGCAGTAGGCTACTTATATTATCAACAATGCTTAGGTAGTGGGAAAGTTTGAGGGTAGGCCTACATACTATGAAACCTGCTGAATGTGGGGTTGCTGAACCAAAGGTTAGACAACCCCACAATTTTATATTTCATACTAGATAGCATGAAGTTTGTTACAATCATTGCGTTTAGTTGGCGTGTAAATCAGTAAATCAGTATTTTGAAGTTGCTTATACAGTTTTGTAAGTAGCTATGTTCATCATTCAAGTGGGAATGTTTTTTCATCTTTCTTAAGTTTGAGAAAAAGGGTGCAGGATCGTTACGAGCTAGACATGAAACTTCTTAGAGGCCAACATCTAGCTACCTGCCCACTAGCATGATGAAATCGATCTCAATATTATACCTCTGCCTTGAAATGTTGAGTATGCAAAATGATTGTTTTAGTTTTGTTAGCTAGGTTTTGACAATGCAATGTTATGGTCACAGGTGAAATAGGGAGTTAAATTGTCTTCGTAATTGTACAAAAACTGTCATGAGGAAAGTAGATTTTTGTGCTTATATTAGCTGATTATATGTAATCATATGAAATGAACAGACTTGGTGTCATTACTTGAGGCGGAGTACATTTACCATTAGGCCCTAGCAATGATGCCGTGCAGCAATGATCAAGCCATTGTATTCACATTTTCATTGTTAAGATTTTATACATTCGAATTTGAAGAATGAGTTTATATTAGCAAGCTCACTGCAGTTAAGTAAAGAGTAAAAGTCAATGTGAAAGTCTATCAATTCAGTTACCAGTCACAAGTTGAGTTGGCCAAATCAACATTCAAGTACATACATTTGCAAGCTGCATATTCAAATAATTTTTTAACTTAAAAATACATGTAATTTATTGGTGTTGCTGCCAGGCTACATGGACCCTAAAGACGCGAGCGCTGACAGAGCTGGTCTACGTTGATGAGGTGGAGAATGATGAGGAAGGGATCGCTGAGATGCTGATGGATGACAATGCTATAGCCAATGTTGCCCGACCCGGTACATCTCTGAAGAAACCACCAACAGCAGTCACTGGTGGGCCATCAGCTGCTATGAGGTAGGTCAGTGGTTGGTCTATGTGAATATTGTCATAGCCGCACATGTCTCATTGGTTCATGTGTTTATTCATATGATGTTTTATACTTTATAATCATGGATTTATTTTGATATTCTGTACAAGAATTGGTTCGATAGTTAAACATACCCATTATCTAAATATAATCAATACTCATCTGTTAAATATGTCAGAAAGGAAACGTTGTGTAGATCCAACTACCTACATCATGGAAAAAAATTATTGATGTTTATTTCACTCCAATCAGTTGCAATTATCAAGATAACACAATTCTTCTTTTCATATCAAGAGAAGTCATAGTAGCCCTCGTGTTTTTTTAGGTCGCAGTCATCCAAATATGAATATTTATTCAACTAGTCTATCCAGAATATAATATTTGCATGTAATTTAGCATGGGGACATGTTATCTGAATCTTCCATTATTCGAATAAATGCTCGGATTGACAATTGGTACATTTTAATACATAAATGTATGTAATTCCTTTGTAATACCTACATGTACTTGTGTGTTGCGCTATATAATCCATCCTTCCCTAAGCTTGTTATGAAATGTACAAAGCATATAAAATACTACTAGACTATAAGTTGAGAAACACAAACAGTTTAAGATGACGCTAGTGAGACGTACAATGCGCAAGGTTTGAGAATGTTCTGCAATGATTTAAATTACAAACTTTCTCCATAGTTTCATTAAACTCACCAGAATTCTTGCTCGCATGTTCACCCATCCTGTATTAGAGCAGTGTTTAATGTCACCCTTATAAATCCGTACTTATCCTATTTGTAAATCACCTATATTAACATTCATATAAATGCTATAATTTGTTAATTTATGTCTTTCTCTGGATGAAAATGTAGTAAATCATGAAAGCTAACCACACACTCCTACTGTATACTATATATTGTATTTACACACAACAATCCTTTCCTACTGAAGTTGCCAAGTGTAATGAGAAGAAATGATTATAGTTAAAGATTTTGGATTATAATTGACCTGACAGGATTATTTTAGAGGTGTGATCTTTATTTTTTATGAAATATATTCTACTAGGCCTATTTGAGGGATTGTTATCTTTGTTTTGTATTGCTATCTAAATTAGTTCTTTGTAAACATAGTTATTGAGTTATATCCCTCAATTAACATCACTCTGTCATACATTCACAATGCTGATAAGTAAGAGAGGACAACCCCATATTGCTGTGAACACTAGCACCAACATGCATGATTATATGCATACCTACACTGTTTATTTATTTACAGGCCCACTTCTCAGAGTGGCAGACCTCTGTCTGGATTTGCCAGACCTGACACCCAGGGAGGGAGGCCGGGCACTATGGAGCAAGCCATAAAGACACCTAGAACATCCCACACAGCCAGACCAGTCACTAGTGCTTCTGGCAGGTGCGTGCAGGTGTCATGTCGCCCCACTACATTTCTTGCTAAAAATGAGAGCTTCCACTTGGCGGATGACCATGTTAATCATAGACATCTTGCTAAATTCTACAATGATATCGATATTATATGCAGCCGGTGCTACTACAAGCGATTAAATATAATGATTAAAATAATCACTGATTGGTTGGTTGATAATTAAAATACACAGTGATTGGTTGGATGATAATTGAAATAAACAGTGATTGGTTGGATGATAATTGAAATAAACAGTGATTGGTTGACAATTAAAACATCCAGGGATTGGTTGAATAACAATTAAAGTACACAGTCATTGGCTATATTATAATTTAACAGTTTGCTCAATAAAGCTTTGATAATAATTCAGTTTAGCTTGAGCTCCTTAATTTAATATGTTATGTTAGGTTTGTGAGACTTGGGACAGCATCCATGATCTCCTCTCCTGATGGACCATTCATCAACCTCTCCAGGTTAAACCTTGGCAAATATGCGCAGAAAAACTCTCTTGCTCGATCTCTATTTGAGTACATTCTCTATCATGAAAATGATATTCGACATGTAAGTATGTAGTCTTTATATACCAGCTTAGGTGACTAGCCTATGACATACAGTTGACCTCTGGTTACAGCGTCCCTTCCTTACAGGTTTTAGCCTTACGAAGTGAAATAGAAAGTTTGCTATGGCTCTTCGTTAGAGCATTTTCTTCACCAAATAGCATCGACAATTTGTCATTAAATGGCCAAGTATGCAAGAGACCGTAGAGCCCGCCATACGACACTAATTCATTTTGGTGCTGAGATAGTAAGGCGAAAATGTCACATAGGTGGATATAGGAACCCATAGTAATAATCTAATACCAACATCCTTCCCAGTAAAAAACATCGAAATTTTATATATGTACTGCACATATTAAAAACTGGTAACAAAGTAGTGTATTAACCTCAGTAACTACGTTTAGTTACCTATTTAGTAGTTATGATCTGCAATAAAATTTAACATTACTAGTACATATCATTTTCTGACTTCTCCCTTCAACATCATTATCAATTTTACGATCCATGGCTACTGAATTATAGTCATCTAGTTATATATAGTGAATTAAAGTTCACCATAAATATTATACTAAACACTAAAATGAGCAATAAATTTGAGCCATTAAGGAATATGAAGAATGTAGAACTGAGAGAGAGAGCGTCGTTTCTCTTTCAGGCGTTGTGGGAGGGATTTCAGCGAATAGCATATTGACATCTTTGTGACTCTGACATATGCAGCACACCGACTGCCAAATTTGAATTGTGAGAACCATTTTTGTTGATGTCGTAAGATGAGGAAAATGCTGTAGCGAGGGGTGAAAAAACTTTGTGTTCCACATCGTAAGGCAAAAAACCGTAAGACAAGGACGCCTTAATCTGGAGTTCGCTGCAGTGTCGTATGATGGTGTCCACCGTACTTAAAATTATTCAATATTGGTCTGAACTCATAATTTAAGTTTTGGCGAAGATTGTATTTGAGGCTCTAGTGATAGTCTTTTAATATCTTGCCAAATGAGACCAGAAGGAAGGGAATTTCAGAAGGTAGGTTAGGTTGACTAAGATATATCCTAGTTTTACAAGCGCTAGTAGTTTGAGGGGTGAGCTGTTTATTTGTGTTGTATCTTTGGTACATTGTGAATCCGCACAAAGGCCATATAATAGGACACTGTTAGACGACATACCAAATGATCAGTTGATGATAACCAAGTCTAGACAGATTCATATGTGAAAGGGTGAATATGATGGTGAACTTATATTCTATGGTTTATGCTCATTTAGTCACGCAGCTTCGAATAAAGTCATGTACATGTATGTTTTCAGGCTTTGGAGTTGGCTGCTCAGGCAACTGAAGCTAGCCAGTTCAAAGACTGGTGGTGGAAGGTTCAGCTAGCCAAGTGTTACATAAGGTTAGTGGTTGCTTAATAATGGAAAGTTCCGGTTTATCAGGATAGGTTAGGGATGAACCAGTTACATTTATGTGGGTGTTTGTAAAATAGTGATGCACTAGTCGGCTATTTAAAGTGTGTAGTAAAAGTCTAGTGATGCCTTAGTTAAGCTGAAAGTGTACTAGTATGTTGTTGATTTGTGAGTGGCTGAAAGGTGCCAGTTAGAGATGAAAAATGCTGCCGTAAGCTAGTGATATCTTTAGCAAGTATTAATATATTCTGCATTCAAGACACCAGACAGTGATTGTCAGTGTGCAGTGCCTTGATCAAATTATCATCGCATGTTATGATGAACCAGTTTGACACATTGTTATAGGTTGGGAATGTACAGAGATGCAGAGCGGCAATTGCTCTCAGCTCTCAAACAGCAACCAATGATTGACAGTTATCTGCTTTTGGCCAAGTGCAATGTCAAGTTGGATCAGCCAATTACAGCCCTCGATACATATAAAAAAGGTTTAGAGAAGTTTCCTGAAGATGTATCCTTGCTGACAGGAATTGCTCGCATATATGAGGTACGCTATAATGGTGCTTGCTCAGTCTTTCTCTAATACTGGACACAAACACCGGTCAGGACTTTTGCTATGTTTAAAAGTAGGTCGACAGATTATGAAGGAAATTCTGAGGATTTTATTTTAACAATGTTTTCAAAGTAGGTCTAGTAAGATGACCTCATAAACAGACAATTATAAAGTCATAAACATTAGCTGTGAATTTAGACTTCGCTCTTTCAAACAAAATTCTTTCACTGTATAAAGCCCAGCGGTGCACTGAACTGGATAATAATATTAGCATTTCAGAAAAGCTTGTTATTATTGGCATTACATTTCTGTGGCAACCCGTTTAATGTTTGCAAAAATCTATCTTTAATGTGGAACAACTCAGCTCATATCTTGTTCAGGGTAGTGGTTAGGTTCAGTCACAACACATATACAGAATAGTAATGTCTGTACGGTTGACGATGAACATGAGTTCATGGTTATAATTCTTATCGGAATAATCTGAAGATACTAGCCTCACAGTGCAGTGTATGGGCTCTAATAACTGCAGGCAAATCAATCACTGATCAATAATGGTACAATTTACCTGCTATCTGTGTTAGTGCACATAACAAATTTATTTACTAGGTTATTACGGTTGTTCAGAGATATCAGGCCTGACAATGTAAAGACAGACAAGGGTAGTAAGTCATACTACGGTAGAGTGCTTACACGGATAACTCGCAGAATTTCAGTATCAAACACAGGCCAAGGATTTTACACAAGTTTTGATGCAGACATGACAGAGCCTTTTGCGTGCCTATGTCTGACCTTCTCACCTCGGTGTATTACTTGCAGATGTTAAACAACATGACCGAGTCTAGTGTCCACTACAAGCTGGTGTTGCGCTCTGATAATATGAATGTGGAGGCAATCGCTTGCATTGGCTCCAACTACTTCTACTCAGATCAGCCAGAAATTGCTCTCAAGTTTTATCGGTATGTTTATCAGCCTGTTTATCGACCTATTTATCAGCCTGTTTATCGACCTGTTTATCAACATGTTTATCGACCTGTTTATCAACATGTTAATCGGTCTATTTATTGACCTGTTTATCAATCTGTTATCGACCTGTTTATTGGCTTGTTATCAACCTGTTTATTGACTTTTTTTTCTCCCCGTTCATCAACCTGTTTGTCGACCTGTTTATTGACTTGTTATCGACCTGTTTATCGCCCTGTTCATCAACCTATTTATTGGTTTTTTATTGACTTGTTTATCAGCCTATTTATCGACTGACTATTGATCAGGCTGTTTATTGTCAATCTGTTCATTTGTCTGTTTATCGACCTGATTATCGACCTGATTATCAACCTGCTTATCTATAATAGCCTGAAAGCATCAAATCTGAACTCGAAATCGAACTGACAAAAATCAAATGTGTATCACATCGACATGCAAAGCTACATCTACAGAAATGTTTCAAGGAAATGGTTATTATAGCAGCTGTAAATTACTTACATAGACCTTTTTTCTAATATCGCCTATAAAGACAATGTTTTTCTCCAAATATGTGGAGTATCTTCTCGAGAGATTCGTACTTGAGCATTCATTGGAATGTCACATTGTTTGTTGCTTGGCTCAGGCAGACCTCATGTCACTAGGTCAACACTAATTTTCCAGGTAATAACTGGGTTAAGGTACTCACAGTATAAAACATATTCAAATAATATATTCCGGTGTACTCAGATACTCAACAATATGAAAGTGTAAACCTGGAGTACGCATCACATCGGTATGTGCGTCACCATTACTCGCAATAAATATGGTTGAAAGCCCAGACGTATTCTGGTAGACTGTAGATAAGTGAGTTTTAACTACTCATAAAAATTGTTTGTTCATTAAGCTGAGATATTATATTCTTGAACTGAAAATTTTCACGAGAGCTTTGTATGAATGTAAAAAACCTCTACCATCTTCATGTAAGCTTACATGTATGTTCAAAATCATCCCAAGAGTCAATCCTACTATACAGAATTACAGTATATTGTTATTGTAAATGAACAGATTTACATGTCAGCATAAATATAAAATGTTCATTTCGATAGGATTGTTTATTCGCTGCTATCTTAGTCTTAGGTTCTAATGTAATTCAACTTTTGGTAATGTTTGTCTCTTACAGACGTCTCCTGCAAATGGGGGTGAACAATGCTGAGCTACTGAATAACCTCGGTCTAAGCTGTTTCTATGCACAGCAATATGACATGACACTCGTGTGCTTTGAAAGGGCTCTTGTGCTCTCTGACAATGAAACAGCTGGTGATATCTGGTACAATATTGGCCATGTGGCCTTGGTAAGTTTTATCGCTAGACTAGGTAACTCTATTGTTTGTTGCTAGACTAGGTAGCTCTATTGTTTGCTCTGGAAGATTTGGCTATTCAACTTTTCAACTAAAATAGCGCTTGTTCAACCCTATTAATGCTTAGCCAGTTACTATGAATCATAGCACAATGTTAAGGACATAATACTTTGGAGTTGTCTGCTCATTCCATTAAATCGTGAGTTGGAAAAAGCTTAGTAATTGTTTTTCTTTTATTTAGCTAGCTATGGGTATTAGGTACTTGTGGCAAAACAGCAAAAATCATGTAGAAGGCCTATTTCTATGTCTTCACTTTTACTTCAATGAGGTGTATGCATAGATATATAAACCTAGATTGGTCAATAATAGCTATTCCCATCGGTCGCCTTGTCAGACTTAAATAGCACGAAGTAACGTCATTTTATTGTACCTCATGCTTGACTGCACTGCTATTAACAATGGAGCTCATCAGGAGAAGATGACAAAATCACATTTATTTTTACATAAAAACTTTCTTGGATACATAATCCAGTAAACTAAAGCAATTATGTGATAATATCTGATAACCACCATAGATTAAAACTAAAAAAGCTATGAATTGTTGCACACAAATTGTGAGCCATCTGGGCTTTATTTGACACCCTCTCCTATCCCTATTCTCTCTTTTCCCCTTCTCCAAAGAAGAAGTGAGAAGGGGGAAAGGAGAGGGGGGCAAATAGCCCACCCACTCAAAGAGCCAGACCCTGGCTAGGTAAATAGACTAATATCTTGCTGAACTAAACATGACTAAATATGGTGAGTATGCAAGTATGTCTTAAGTCAAAAATGAGACAGAATGGTTATTTTACAGCTGGCTATATAGCTGGCTAGGTCACCAAAGCTGAAGTGTAATGATTGTTTCACTAGCATTGTGGATGTTACTAACTATGATGTAAACCAAGCAACGAATTCCCTAATCACAGTTAAGAATCGTGGTGGCTTGACTTTGTCTTCGCCTGTGGTGATTGAGATTTGCAACCAGTGAGAAAGTGACGAGAGTGTTGCTTAGTGGTGCTGGGTTGGTGAAAAACCTTCCCAGGCTAGCACTAATTGCCACCCTGAAAAAGTTGCTGGGATTCAACATCATGCTATTGTTTAAGTGTAATCATCAAGCTAGTAGCCTAGCTCGTGAGATAGCAAAGAGATATATTTCGATTAGGGCGCATTATGAAGCTAAGAACAGAGCTTGCACGGGTAGCTCGTCTGGTCTTGACCCACCGGGTCCGAGGTGCCCGGGTCGGGGCACCTGACACTCGGGTCTTCCTATACAAAGACACAGGTAGATTTATGGCTAACAACAGCGGTTGTATATCGCTTTTTAAGTGCAATTGAAATTGAGTCGCATATAGTCCTAGAGCGGAAGGACCCGGCGAAATAAAACAATGTAAGTCAAGACTATATTTTTATGTCTGCGACAATAGTCTTTGGACCATAGGTTTCACAACGATTTTTGGCAAGAAATAATCAACATGTCGGTGGTCTGGGAGTTCATGAAGAAGCCAGTCACGAAAGGAAAATACCAAGTTATTTGTACAATATGCAAAATCAAGTTAAAGGTTGACTTGCAACAAAATTCACATTACAGTTATTTGGTATCATAAGATTCACCATTTTTTACTCTGTTGTGTTGTAGGTGTGAAATATGTGGGAATGTGATTACGAGTTCTAAAAAGCTAAAAATTGAACAGTTAATCACAGCCACACGAGACCGCCATAGTTTGGATTAGCTTTCCAAAACAGCTCAAATGGGCTGTAGTTGTTACAGGATGGGTTCTATTTACACTTTCATGCAACCTCATTCGTCGAAATATTTTCGCAAATATTCTTCACACATTCAATAAAACCATGTCTATTGTTCTTACGTGTCTGTTTTATCGTCATTGTAATGCTGTCACTTTTAGCACTGATATCTTATACTGTAAAAAATCGTTAAACTTTTTAACCTTAGCTCGAAGAAGTACATATCATTGTCTAATAATTATGACGAGCTTGTTGGTCACCTGTGATAATTGAAAAGTGCTGCAAAAATTATTTTTAAAGTATTGGGTCACGTGATCAGATTACGACTTGACGATTGAATAATTCCAAAACAAAACTGTAAAGTAGCGAGCATCTATATTTGATACGGGGTATTCGGTGAAACCCGAAGTGTTTGTCATAAACTAGTGCCATGATAAGTTTCATATTGAGCTTTTTATTGGCTTTTCAATTCACGTGAGAACATCACGTGACAAGACGATAACCAAACTGTAATGACTACGTCAGATAAATAAACAGATTCTAATTTACGGCAGCTTTTCGTTTTTGAGCTTTTAAAAGCTTGTAATCACATTTCCACGTATTTGGCACCTACAACACAACAGAGTAAGACATGGTGAATCTTTTGATACCAAATGACTGTAATGTGAATTTTGTTGCAAGTCAACCTTTAAGCTACAAAGAAGGGTCCACCTCAATACTGTTGAGGCATTTACAATGAGGGCATCCTGAGGAACTTAAAAGCGTGTCTGAGAACCTTCAATCAAGCAAATTTATTTTAATTTTAGTTTCTTCAACTAATACCAGAAGTTTTAGGTAAGTGATGGATTTTTGCTTTCTACTATGCTGGGTTATCTATTTCTATATTTGTAAAGTATTTCTTAACTAATCTCTTGTTGATTATAATAGCAGTTGAAAATAAAATCTGTAATAAAAACACTAGCCAAATCATGCCATTAATCTATCACCTATTGAATAGCATTGATCCACCAATGTCAAGTCATAAATTGTAGATTGCATCTATAAACCAAGCCACAAAATATAATGATTGGTGTGATAATGGGTTATTTTATCTTAGTTTATTGATGTAACAACATTAGGCTGTAATAGAACTATCTCTTAACCTTAAACTAATAAAAAATCGCGCACCTGGTGACCTGGTCCGACCCGATCTTGGCCCTCATTGCTGACCCTGAGTCTGGTCCGACCCTGCATTCTTTGATCTCGTTCCAGCTCTAGCTAAGAAAGCCATTGATTCCATTTCCCTGATCAGATCAAAACTTCACAGGCTCATCATATTTAGTCATGTTTAGTTCAGCATGATATTAGTCTATTCACCTAGCCAGGGTCTGGCGCTTTGGGTGGGTGGGCTATTTGCCCCCTCTCCTTCCCCCTTCTCACTTCTTCTTGGGAGAAGGGAAAAGAGAGAATGGGGATAGGAGGGGGTGGCAAATAAAGCCGTGATGGCTCATGATTTGTGTGCAACATTTCATAGCTTTTATACTTTTAATCTATGGTGGTTATCAGAAATTATCACAGAATCGCTTTGGTTTACTGGATTTTGTATCCAAGAAGGTTTTAATGTGAAAATAAATGCGATTTTGTCATCGTCTTCTGATGAGCTCCACTGTTAATAACAGTGCCGTCAAGCATGAGGTACAATACAATGAAGTTACGTTATGAAGTTAGCTATGGGTGTACGTTATTGAATGCAACCAAGTGTTCATGAGCTTTATGACTGACGTTTTTGTCATCATATACTATCTGTAGATAATCATGCTTTTCCAACAGTTTGGTTTGGGTAAACAAAATTGGCAACTATCTGCTGTTCTATTTATTATCAGGGTGTTGGGGACACAAACCTAGCCTACCAATGCTTCAGAATGGCCTTGACTGTGGATAACAACCATGCTGAGTCATACAATAACCTGGGTGTCCTAGAGCTTCGCAGGGGGCATATGGAGCAGGCCCGTGCTTTTTTTCAAGCTTCTTTTGCACTCGCTCCGCAGATGTATGAGCCACACTACAACTCTGCCATGATGAGTGAATGGGTGAGTAGAACGAACCTTGGTTGTCCCCTGACAGTGAACAAGTTATAAAGTGAAACCAATGTATCAGCATGTTTAAATGCATTCAGTTTCTAGAGCGGAATCTGATAAATGTATCGGCTCTCATCTTTAGGTTGGGCATTACTGTACCTAAATGCCAGTGTGCACAGGTAATAAAAAGGTTTTTTTGCACAAGTTTAATTAAACTTAAATGCTGTGTCTACATATAATTATTTAGAGCATTTTGGGAAAGTGGGCACATATCTTTTTAGTAAATCAGTCCAAGCGTGTTAGCTTAAATGTGGCTATTTTAACCAATTTTCATTGAAAATTGGCAGGTGTGATAGGTATGTGCACAATTATTCCACAGTGAGACATGTAGGCCTTAGTCGATCGTACATCTGTTTACAGAACCATAGTTTCCAGGTTAGATTCAGTGTGAAGCAGTTTTTCATTCCTAAAACTATCAAGATGAGTGGACGTACAGATGACAGACCAACAAACAATCACTTATATTTAGATAGATACATTCACTATGTGAGTTGTGACCTAAATGGGTTTCAACCAACCCGTTGCCAGGCAGCTGTCGTAACTCGCACCATGTACGTTTGAGGTCTGCATTGAAGGACACATTATGCAGAGGTGAAATCTAATTGTTTATTAAAAAACGAAAATGTAACTTGAAACAATGTTGCAAAATCTAGGCGTGCAAAATGCTAAAAAATCAAGTCTACTCTTTGGCTGCATGTTATCTATAGTTCATGCCTGCATGGTTCCATCAGTTTAACTACTCACTGAGGGGTGAGACTGAATTCACCACTGATTATGGGTGATCAAAATGTTTTGTCATTTTTGACAGATCGGAGACTTGCAGACCGCCTATGTGTCTGTGAAACGAGCTCTGGAAGCCTTTGACAACCATTCGGATTCAAACCAGCTCATGGCTTCGCTCAAGAAGCAATTTTCAATGCTCTGATGTAATTGGCTTCACTTGTGTGATAAATTTGGCAACCCGAATATAATGAACTATGTGTTCTCCCGACAGGAATCAAATATTTGGTTCAATTGTTTACTGCCTGAACAACTCCAACTGATATTTGATACTGCTAAACTTATCTGTGCTCTGTGCAATGGATATATTATTGAATACACCTCTTGCTCGTGAAAAACTCAAGCTGTTAATGTCAATTTTGTTGAAGTTATCTACCCTCTGTAAAATAAATGTGATAACTCAAAGTGTGTATTTGAATGTAAACAAAATTATGTTACAGATGATCCTAGCAGCTTTATAAGCCAGGGTCCTGCTGGTAGTGTCTCATAATCGTGCTGTAGAAAGCCTCTTCATTACAATCAGTAGGCAAGACCAGACTGTGATCCGTAGGTCCCTTGGTTACCCTAACGTCTGTCCTGTGGTTGCCAGTGCACAGTGACCAACTCCACAAGACTAGACTATCCCTGCAATAAGATTATCAAACTTTCAAAATCGCACCAACAACGTTAACATTGATCACTACATTTCATGCAGATCAGATAACATTTCTTTTCTAAGGTTAGCAGATAAATGAAGTAGGCTATATTGGCCTACAAGATCTATATGAAAGGCTAAATCACTGCCTGAACCATTTGGATGCAACCACCAGCATTAGTAACTTTAAAAAACTC